>NW_026562489.1:357500-893373 GCF_027474105.1 Poeciliopsis prolifica
TTTGGGATGCTGTTTAAAAGCCTGAATGTTTCTGTTTATTAATAATGTTTAAACTGCTGCTGAGGTCAGACTGCAGTCCAAGTGTGTGTGGGATGAACTTCCTCTGGCCGGCTGTCAGCTTGACCAGAGTGTGTGACTGTAACTGTAAGTGATCTCAGCTCTGCTCTGTGTCTCCGTGTCCCGTTAATAGAAGCTCAGTCACAGCCTGAAGCTGCCAACCAGATAAGAAAGTCACAGAACAGCAGCTGCTTACAAGTGGAGAACCTTAAAATGACCGTCTCTGTTTACGTGTGGGTGTGTGACAGAACCCTGGTGTCTGCAATAATTTATCTATAGATTCATAGGAAGAACTAGCAACATGAAATATTAA
The DNA here is from genome assembly GCF_027474105.1 of Poeciliopsis prolifica. Taxonomy (NCBI): domain Eukaryota; kingdom Metazoa; phylum Chordata; class Actinopteri; order Cyprinodontiformes; family Poeciliidae; genus Poeciliopsis; species Poeciliopsis prolifica. The sequence goes on from NW_026562489.1 coordinate 357,871, forward strand.
ACTGGAAGTGCATTAAATATTGGAGATGTCATTTTTTTTCTGTATATTTTCTTCTAGATGTGAATTCACATTGATTCATATAAATAAATGTATTATAAAATAACTTTTGAAAGCAGTTTTCTTATTCACAACATTTGAGTTAATTGGATGTAGTCATGCACTGTAGGTGTATTTAAAGGGTTGTATTTTGTATTTTTATAGCAAAACAAGTAACTATGTTGCCTTCAGTTGTTTTAAAAATGCTTCATATATCAACTTAATAAAAATTTGACTTCATAATGTTTAGTGAATCTGCCACGCTGCCACTGCTGCAGCTGTTCAGCATTCCCTCTGATGAGCTCACCTGGTTTCAGTGTCATTTCCCTCCTCAGTATTTAAGCTCCTTGTCTTCCTTTCTGGATTCTTCCGTCCGCTCCTCTGGTTTCGATGTCCGCCTCTCCTCGTGTTAAAGTCTGGGCGCCGCATGGCTCAGTGGTTGACCAGCCGCGTCGTGGAAGCTGCGGTTCTTAACTCCGTTGTCTCCGGGCCGTTAAGAACCGCAGCTCTGTGTCCTTCATCCTGACTGTCGAGTGAAATCCTTTAAAGTTCTCCTTGGTTCTGGTTACAAAAGGTTCTGCTCATCTGCACCACCAGCACTTTCTGAAGTTGAATCAACAGAACAATAAGACGCTGCCTGTTCCTACCAAGTATACATTTTGTGGTGGGAGGAAAATAATTTCAAATCTAAATCTGTCAGGGGTGTGAATGATTTGTGTCCATTAAATTTGAATTATTAAGCATATTCAGTGGACATAAACTAGCAAGACAGTAAATAATGACCATATTCTTACTGCCAACACAGCAAATTCATTCATCAGTCTTTGTCACAAGAGATTTAAATTTTTACTCTAAATCTGTAAAAATCTTAAATATTAATGCATTTTAAATGACTTTAACGTCTCTTTGATCGTAGTTTTTATATAACATGATTTTGCAATAGATGGTAATTTCCTGAAAATGTCCTGGTTGCACCACAGGCTGTGCAATATGACATTGTAAAACAAACCAGCACAAACCCACTCATGCAAATGTCTGCTGTGGATTTGATGCAATAAAGCTGATTATCAGGCTGATAACACAATATAGCACCTCTTATAAAGCTATAAAGCTTTTTTTTTTTTTACCTTGCTTTCTGACAGCAGGATGTTGTATTTTAGCCAGGAAGGTGAAGTTTTCTTCTCAGAAAACAATGTGAGTGTGAGGAGTCAGATTACGGCTGTAAAACCGATTCAGTGGCTTAAAGAGATTTACAGAAACACGTCATCTTCTGATTGAGCTGACGTAACGTTTGTAATATTCCAGTACTCAACAATTTGATTGATGTTTATTTGGACAGCATTTTTCTTTTACATTTCTACCTTTGTCAGTGTGAAGGTCGTTCTGACAACAGACAGCAGACTGAAGCTGTAAACTCATGCTCAACATTTTACCCACTCAGGTTTCTTTATTCCCGCATTCATGGAAACAAATATAGGTTTAGTTTGGGCATGTTGTCTGTTGTTTTTATAGGCTTTTCTGCAATGTCACGCAATAAAGCAGCAAATTTGAAGCTTTACAGGTGAGATTCTGAACAACTTAAATATTAATGAACTTATGATCCATTTACAGAGTTACATCATTGTGGCTTTTCCAGATGATCTTAATTAATATAAACTTGAATTTGTTGAAAAGTCTAACAAACATAAAAAAAATGGCATAATGTAGAATTGAGCAAAGAGAAATGAAAGTGAAGCAGGATTATTGTATGTTTAGCTGAGCAGGTTGTGTTCCTTCAGGGTGGGATCGCAGGCTGGCCGGTGTCTCTGGGGAAAGGGACGTGTTTACACCACAACCTGACCTTGGTCAAGTCAAAGACAACGGATTGGACATCAAAAAATGGGCAGTGATATGCAAACCTTTGTTATCGCACTCCGTCCTGCTATTCCTGGATATAACTGTTATGACCATCAGAGTACAATCAGAGGTATGCCTGAGATGTCTGCTCTTGGGAGGCGTTAAGACGAGCCGAGTAGAGGAGAATGAAGGGCAAAGGTTGGGCTCTGGTTATGTTTCTGCTCCCTGTGTGTCACAATGTTCCATTTGCTTTACGTGCTGCATCATCCTGGAGACGAATCTGGCTGAGAATGTCATTGTGTCTTTGCTGCAGCTCCTTTACTTTCCGTTCACACATTCCATTGAGCCATATGTGAACTGCTGCTGCAGCTGCTGTGGAGAGACATGCTGGCGGTCACATGCACGGAGCATTACTTCATATCAGAGGCTTCGGTTTGAACTGTTCTTATCCTCAGACAGGCTGGATATTAATCTGCACTTTTCATCACTTTGACTAAGAGTTTATTAAAAGAATCAGCTCTCTTGGTTTCGAAAACTTAAAATAATATCTTCCAAATATCTGTTGTTTCTTAAGCTCAAACTCAAACAACAAATACATATAGTTGAAACCAAATCGACTCTAATCTCACAGTCACATCAGGTATCAGCTCATTTAAGGCCAGTGATTTGCAGAGGCCACTGTGAAGACCTGACCTCAGTCATGTGGAAAATTTTCAAGTGGAGCTTAAAGTGTGTCAAGACCACCTGCAGATAGCCTACAGACCACCTGCAGACCACCTGCAGACTGCCTGCAGACCACCTGCAGACTGCCTACAGACCACATGCAGACCACCTGCAGACCACCTGCAGACTGCCTGCTGATAGCCTAGAGACTGCCTTCAGACAGCCTGTAAACTACCTGCAGATCACCTGCAGACTAAAATTCACTCTGACTTCTCTCCCACATTTACGTAAGACAAAAATGAACCCCAGTCATTAACAATTAAAGATGAAATTTACCAGACAGTAAAGAGATACATGTCAAATAAATCCTGTAGAATAAATTAAGCATTTAAGAAATAAACACACATTTTATAACAACAAATGAAAAAGTAATTTAAAAGATGATGCTGTGAAAAAGTGAAACTTTTATTCAGTATAAATGTAAACACCTGGTTTCAGCTGAAGCATGTCATAAATAATAATAATAAGGTTGTTCAGCTGTGATCAGGTGATCAGGTTCACCTCATGGATCACCAAAGATCCTCTCTGCCGATGAAACCTGGTGTGTTTTTGAAACGTTTTAGACAAAAAACATCTGAAAAATCACACATTTTTCTTCATGATTTCCCTCTGAGAGAAATGAATGGAAGGCTTTATGATGTTCCGATAAACAGGCCCTGCTTTTCTTGCTGCTTTATTTATTTTTTGAGTAAATACTGTCTTCATGGACAGCTCTTCTTTTCCAGACACACTGTGTTGTGTGTGCAGGTGTTGTGTCTCACTCATCAGCACCTTATTTTCATTTTGAACCACAAAGAACAAAGTAAATAAACGTCCAATAAGTCTAGAAAATGGTTTGTGTTTCTCCTTTGTGTCACGCAGCATAAAGATCGAAGCATAACACATTTTAATTTAATGTTGCAGGCATCCATTGCACGCTATGTGCCTGTGCAGTCAGTGTGTGATGCCGAGAAAACCTCCCACCAGATATGTAGAAAAGTTACAGTTGAATTTTCTTCCATCCACAGTGAATCTGTGTTTCCATCCCTGGAGTCCAAACATGTCTGGCAGCCTGCTGGTCATGCAAAGAGCTCTGACTCCTGCTTCGGTGGTGTTCCACTTAATAAGATAAAAAGTTACTTTTGGACTGATCCAGCAGGGCAGCAGAAGCAAAGTGGAAGGTTGCAAGTTTGATCCCTCCAAAAGCATCACCTGAAATGTCCAGCTGCTCACATGAACAAGCTGAATATGATCTGAAGAAAACATCAAATAAAATAAAGACAGAGTTGTTTGGTGAGTTGAAGCTTTTGAACTGAAGAACACTCAGCTGTTACGCATGGTGGTGAAGGCGTCATGCTGTGAGGCTGTTTGTCTGTCTGCTGCACAAAGCAATGAAATAATAATGAGATATAATCTGACTGAAACAGGTCACAGCTAGTCATAACTGGGTGTTAAAGCAGATCAAAGGTCAAACTGGTTCTGGACTGGATAAAGCAGCTAGCATTGGACTTCTGAAATAGATTTCACTAAACTCTGAACTCAGCCCTGTTAAATATTTGTGGGACATGGCTAACACCTGGAATAGGGCCAGGATATCTCTCCATTCAAATGAATTCAAGCAGATTTCCTGAAGACCCTGGTTAAATATTCAGCCTGAACTGCCACAGGTTGGCTGAGGTTTGCAGAAAGTTCATGATCAAGGTGCATCTTAAAGAGACTTTTTAACCAAAGATTACTGTAATTACATGCACATATTTTATCCTGCAATAATCCTGTGTGGATTAGAGAAAATCCATCATAATAACTGCAATTCCATGTTGGCCAAAGTGTAAATAAATAATTAAAAGCTCAAAATTAATATAATCCATCTCATGACGAGTAAGTGAGAATAAGTTGGATTTACATTTCACAAAACATTCAGTAAATGTATTTAAAACATATTTACACACCATGTTTGGCTAATCTGGTTTTTGTGTTGCTTTTAGCTGTATGTAAAATTCTGACCACTCGGTTTCTTTTTTCCTGGCATTTCAAAAACAAATTAAGGTCATGTTTGCAGGTGGAGTGCAAAGGGAAAATTTATTGTTTTTCAAGTAAAGAAAAGGCTGAAGACTCCTCGTTTCCATACCAACCAGTATTTGACTCATAGTCAGCATCTCCCCTTTCTGTTTGAAATCAATAAAGTAATAGAAAGTAAAATCAGTCAATGAATGGAAGTGAATGACTACTGTTGCTCTGTTTTGGTTTATAATGTTTCTCTTCCTGTGTTTCCTGCTCATTTACTTTTTAAAGGCATGAAAAACAAAGCAGAATTAGCATCATCTAAAGACAGATGGGCAAAAAAAGCTGAGCTCATATGTGGTGGTTTCTGTTACAGGATTAATTATTAGACATCTGCAGTTAATATGCAATACTTCAGCCTCATGATGCGCAGCTCCCTGCTGGGGGGCAAAAGAAAAAAAAAAACTACCATGACTGTCATTGATTGGTTTGGCTGTCAAGTTGCCAATAACACAATAAATGTTAAATGTTTGCCTGATATGTAAAAGAAAAAGGGATGCAGTGCTTTGCTGCTAATAGTCAAAACTGTGGCAACTAAATAACAAGATCAGGGAAAAATTAAAAAACTCAATCCACTGAGAGGGAAGTAGGTTAGTGATGCTAGCTTGACTTTGGCTGCAGAATTTAATGTGTTTCAGTTTAGACTAAAAACATAAACCTGTAACAGGCTGAATGTTCTGTTACAGGTGGGAAATGTTTGTGTTCTTTGGTATTGAATCCTGTTATATTAGTTGCTGTCAATCAGTTTGCTATGGAAACAAGCCTGAGTGTAGCATAGCCGACACAGAGAGCTGAAAACAAGTGGTTTTAAGTTGTTCTTTTTTGTGTTACGCTTCCCTTCGCTGTAGCGCACTGCACTAATGAATGCCTTCATCTGCAGGTTTCACAGCAGAACTGTTTGCTGCTGAATCGTCTTTTTGACCTCCAGCATTGTGCATGCGTGCAAACTTTCTGGATGTAAACAATAACATGTAACTCGTCTGTGTTAGATAAAAGGAGCAACAATACTCAGGTAGGCTGCAGTTAGTTTATCATCAAATGTTTCTGTGGAGAAGAGAGAAAAAATCCACTCATACAGGAAAGACTCTGAGTCTTGAACCTGTCAGGTTTTCTCACTGTGGCCACTGCAGTACTGTGCAGCCAATCCTAGAGTTTCATTAAGTTTGCATGGATGTAATGAAATGACAACAAAAGCCTTATATTTTAGTCATGATTGTTCAGAATCCAACTTAAACAACAACAATTCAAGCTGCTGTACTTTTGTTACTTCCATGCACCATCAACTTCCTTTTGTTCACCTATGGAGTGCACTCTGTTTAAAAGCCTTCAGTTGTATTAATGCTGTGTAAAACTGGACAACATTACCAGTGTACTGTCCATCGATACCATCGGAACCAGACTCCAGTTCAATACTGCAACAAGAAGAAGAGTGCTCCACTTTTCCTGTTTATCTGCCGCTGCACACACTGTCCTTCATTTGTGTTTATCCCTCAGCCTGTTTTTCCTTTCCTCTATCAGCTTTGTGCACTCTGTGTGTTTTGGATTAGGTTATTCTTTCTTTGTATCCTTCCACTGTGCTTGTGATGTTGTAAAGACAACAGAAATGAAAGGTCACCCGGGAGAGTTCAGTTCGTCTTCCTGGAGGCCATGTGCTGCTCAGCTCAGTCCAAATCCACAGCAACAACCAGGAGGATGTAGAGGGGATTTCTGTTTAACTCATCGCACTTCGGTTCGGTTCCACACGATCAAAACAGACTAAATTAAAACCTGTCCACGGTTTTTCTTTCATTCTCATTTTTTGCTGAGTAAAGAAACTGCAGAAGAATAAATATAATATATATATATATATATATATATATATATATATATATTTAAGCTATATATATATTTATAGCTTAATATTGCTTTATTTACTTGTAAATTGCTGCTTTTGGTTAGAAATGAATAATGTATAAATCATTTATTAAGCTATTCTGATATTTTATTGCATAATGTGGACAATTAAAGGCCAAGTGACAAAACAATAAATTTTAATATTCTAATTTGATCCATTCTATCATTTATTCTTTAAAATATACTTGATATATTTGAAAATTTTGACTTTACTATCATCACATTGAAACATCTAATATAATAAGTACAGTAATAGAACAAGTGGCCTGTTTATACAGGAACTAAAGACCTTGAAATAAATTTTGCTTCATTGGATTGTAGTTGCTAAATAGCATAAACATCGCATTGAATGATTTACTTCACTTTATTATACTTATAGTAAAAGATTTGCTGTAAAAGACAGAAATAACAAAATACAGAATAAGAAACAATCTCACCTCTGACTCTGAAATGGGACAAATTTGATGGATATTTGGAGTTAAATTTAACATGCTTACGGTTACAGAATGACAAAGGTTCATGGCTTTACAGTTTTTTAGTAATATATATGCAAAATTGTTGAATGCATTTGCGTTTTGTCTTCTTTACTCCGATACGCCGAATGAAAAACTGATCTCAAGTCGTTTGCCTTCATTCCATCACTGAAAACCAAAACCCAAATCTGACCAGGCCAAAGTGATTTGCCTAAACTGAAATTCTTACAGAATCATCCGGGAAGCTTCTATAGATTCATAACTCAACTGTCTGTCAGCAGCTCAAAAGGCCTGGAAATAAATATCGACAGTGACAAAGTCATGGTTATCATTTGTACCAGAAAGTCAAGTTGAATTCTGAACAGGGGAAATTGGAGGCCATTGATTAAACTCAGGATTCATATACAGTATATCTGCAGCACATATAAAACAGACCTAAAGTCAGTCTAATGAGGGTGATTCACATAATGTACAAAAACAACCCAACCAAAACCAGTAGAACAGTTTACTGCTGTCAAAATATAATTCATTTTCAACTAATGGAGAAAAATAACCAGGAACTCTGGGGAAAATCATGCACAGCAACAGCAACTTCAGGAAAACAGAAAAACAACTAAAAATAAAAGCAGAGAAAGATAAAACCACAGTAACTCAGCTCCCTGCTCACTAAACAGGAGCAAATAATACAGATCCAATAAAACCCTGAACTCTTCATTGTTGTCCTTCACATTTTGAGCACAGTCTAATTCTTTAGCTGCAAAATTGCAAAACTATATAGCTATAGATATTCCACAATAAGACTGAACAAAGATAAGATCACTTCAGATCAAGTTTTAAGATAAAACGCTACGCCTCTGACTGATGCCACTTTTTATGTAGTTCATGCATTTCAAGCAAAGTAGAAGAAAAAGAGTCAGTAAAACCTTAACAGTGGCTTTAACACAGTATTAAAATTTTATTTGCATTTTTTATGGTTTGTATCACTTGGTACTGGTGGCAGTTTTGTGAATGTTTTGCTAATTGCAGTTAGACCCAGTGGCTGTGTTTTATATGGGCCATATGGGCAGATGCCCAGGGAGGCAACAGACCAGAGGGGTGCAGATAATAAAGTATGAGTTATGTCCTGAACCAAATTTATATTGTTTGAGGCGTGTGGCGTCCTGCAGCCTCCTCCAGCTCGGTGCAGGGAGCCGGTAACTGGGCTCTGTGTTTTCTGCATAACTGCATTTTATCTCCACTCATCTGAAAACCAACCAGTTTAGTACCAACCAGAATTAACAGGTTGGTTTTCCGACTTTCAGCAAGAACACACTCAACCTGAGTCTGACTTTATTCCCAGATCTGAGCTCCTACTTCTAAAACAAATAAAACTTTAAAATATCAAATCAAACATTTATCCGCTGTCTGTAGTTGATTCTCCCTATGAGGTTAAGGTGCTGATCTCTGGTTATTGTACAAACATTTATATTTACAAATATAAAAACAAAGAGAAACTAAGATTTAAAGCTTTGACCAAGTGAGAGAATGACAGGGAAGGAGAATTTGTTTATCCCTAAACCTGGGAAAGGAGAAACCTAATGGCTGTTCTCAAGGAGGAAAACATAAATGATTTAAAACATTTAATGAGTGAATAGCAGAGTCGGAGCTCAGCCGACTGGATAATGCTCGGTTAAGGAGACGCCGATTGGCCTGCCATTAAATCCTCCACCAGCCACACAACAACAATAAAGACTTTTGTTTAGTAATGACTGGTAATTACAGGCACAAAACCCCAGAAGAAAACTTCTGCTACATAACAGAATTGTAAATATTAAATTTCCTCCATGGCAGAGAGACGAGGAGCACAAACACCTTGCTGCATTGTGATGATGAATTTTCACATGGAAAAAAAGAAAAAATATTTCATTTTTTATATTTTCCCCAAAATAAATTTCATGTTGACATACAGACCAACTTTCTGCAGTGAAAGTTGCCATTGTAGCACTGTCAAAAGTTGCATGGCAACAATCACAAACGTCCCATGTGGACGGTCAGGCCTGCTGTTTATTGTTGCATGTTGTGCGGGAACAGAGGTAAAGTTTAGCTTTATTTTAAATATGCTTAGGACGAAGTGTGCTTTTAATAAAACACACCAGAAGGACGTTACGTTATCACAGCCTCCTGAACAGTTTGCTGACTCCCCTTCAATGTCAGAGCAGCCAGACCTGCCAGGATGTAGACTCCACCAAACCTCTGAAGGAGTGCTGTGGTATCTGGCACCATCATGCTGGCAGTAAATCCTTTCAGGGCTTCGGAGCTACAAGGTGAGTCTCTAGAACCTCACATATACCACACGGGATACGATTTGGCCAAGTTATCACCTTAACTTGATGTTGTGCTCCTCAAACGTTCCATGAGCTATTTTTATTTTGTGGTAGGTGCATTGTCTTTCTTAAAGAGTCATCAGGGATTATGGTTTTCATGAAACAGAAGACATGCTAAGTTAGAAATGTTGCATACATGTCAAAGTATTGTGCACATGGATGGCAGAAACCAACGTTTCCAAGCAGAGCATCGCCCTCACAGGTTGTGTTTCTTCCTTCTGATTTTCATTATTCATTATAAAATGACATTTAAAGAGTTTTATTAGAGACCAATAATGTTTTGCAGGAAACATTACAGCAGCAGATTTTTGTGCCAGAACAGCAAATTCAAAAATAAGATTTTAACTTTTCCTCATGATTCGGTTTTATGTCACGTCTTTACAAGGACAAGTTTAGCTGTTGCTTTAATTCGTCACATGATAAAGATTTGCTTTATGTAATAAATGTGGTTTAATGAGAGGAATAAAAGAGCTTTCTCTCAAGAGTGTAGCAGAAACTTATGAGCAATATTCTGAATCCTTCAGCCAACTCACTGATTGTTAAGCAAGAAATAGTTCAACTGCACACAGTCAGAGGCTGATTTCTGTTTCTGATAAGAATATCTTTTTATTCTCTGTTTCAGATTCAAACCGCAGCGTCTTCTAAAAGTATTTACATCTCATGACGCTTCATGTCATGTATGTGGCTCTCTTGAACCAGCTGCAGCCAGTCTGACTGGCTGCAGCTGCAAAATTGTGGAAATTGAAATTACGAAAATAAAATTACTCAAAGTTAAAAAAGTTTTAAATGTCTTTGACTGGATGAGGTAGTTTTTCATTTGTATTAAAATAGATTTATTTTTGAAAAACTTAAATTGAAACACTTTTTTTCCATCACATGAGTTACATGACCAACATCGGGATGTTACTACTGGCTAAAACCATGAAGGAGACGACAGGAAGCTGCAGGAGGAGAAAGTTTTGTGTTTTTTTTCAGACAGTGTTCAATAATGCTCCTTATCTGTTTATCTGCTGTCTCCTTAGAAAAGGAAAAAAAAAGAATAAACTGTTATTTAGGAGAAAAAAAATCTCCTCTCTTATATTTTACAAGATCAAGTAGAGAGTTTCTGGAACCTTCCACACAATGATGCTGATTAAGAAAACTGTAAAAACCTGTGACCTGTGATGGTGATTGCGTCCAGAGTGTACCCTGCCTTACACCCAATGACCGCTGGACGTGGGCACCCATCTGCACGGATCTGTGGGCATAGACAATGGATGGAGGAATAGACTGCTGTAAAGACAATGTAATACTTGGCTGTTCTTTAAATAATCCTGATGTCATGACCAGAGGCACCTGTCTGATTCTCCCAGCTCCAAAGGACAAAGCGGGGAAATGGAGGAACAGTCTGTAATGGGATTGGGAAAAAAATCAGCTTTAGCTGCACAACAGATAAAAACTGTAAATTTAAAAAATGTCAAAATGTATTACCAAGTACAGTTATGTTTCAATTAAAGTATAATTACAGCCTGTTTCAGGATGTGCTATTTCAGAATCTAGAAACATACATGTGACTCTGAGCCTTTAAATGAATAGTAAGACTCTATGAATAGATTTGAAGCCATGTTGTTTTATTTATGTTGATTTTTTCAAAATAGAAGAAGCTGAAAAAGTGTCATTGAAGGAAATAATGCTGAGCATCAGTGAGGTGAGAAACAGACACCTTATCTGAAATTCTGCTGTTTACAGAGAATTGCTGCATTTATTTCTGTTTAATCCCTTTCCCTGGCCGGCATTGTGGTCAGCTGACAGGCGCTAATCTCCAGGCTCCCTGCCTCTCTGACTGCTTAGAAACATGAGATTAAAACTCTCCCATCACACATCAGGTTTCACAGGCCAACATGTCGGCTGCATGGAAATGATGATGCTTCAAAAAGTCAATGACAGTGCCTTTTTTACTTATTTCATTTTCAATTGAACTTGTTTTCGTATAGCTCTTTTGCTAAAAGTTCGACATTCATTGTATCCATTTTGAAAAATAATTAAAAATGGTATCAGGATCCAACGATTCCTTTGGTTATGTTTCACTGTTAGTTTATTTTGTGCCTCGTTTTTCTTCATTTCTGTTTTATGTTCTGAGGTTTTGTTCACTGTTTTATTAAGCTCCGTTTTCTTGTCGCTTTTTCTTTCTTCTTGCTTTGTTTGCTTTTTACCTCACACTTTCATTCTACTTCCCTCTGCAGCTGTTAATTATTTCCTCATTCATCCCCAGCTTCACCCACTCACCTGTAATTAGCTCTTCTGGTTCCTTCACTTTGGTATATTTTTTAAATTTATTATTATCGTTATCTCTTGTTTTCCTGCTGTGGTTTGTCATTTGTATAAGTTTTGTTATTTAAACTTCTCACCGCCAACATCCATGCAGACTGCACTTTGGTCTGAAAACATCTCAGCATGAATTGAAGCCTGAATGTACATCGCTGCATTCAATTTGGCTTAAAGATTTTGATCTAAAATCAAATTTCTTTTACAAATGACAAGGACATAAAGGGTTTCTGTTTTCTACCACACTAAATAATGGCCACTTGCCTGGATTTCTCTCCGTTTCTGTTTTTATTGGATAATCTTCCAGTAGAAACCATGAAACGTTTTGCAGTTTTCTGTGCGTGGGCTGGCTGAGGTTAATTCACAACAGGTTCGTGGTCCAAATGCCAGAAGTGTTACTTCACTATGGGGTTTTATGTTCTTTATCAGGTTTTATTTGACAAATCTTTCTTGATGGTGTCTAAGAAAATGCCTGTTAGGTTAACTCAGTGCTTCTCAAATAGGGGCGGGCCCCTTTGGGGGCGCGGTGCGATACCTGGGGGGGCGCGTGTGATCCTGGGGAAACAGGCTTTTTTTTGGCCGTACTAGTATAAAGTGTAATTGCGCACAGTAGGCGGCAGTGGCGCTCTCATTGTTACTTCTGTCACGTTTGCGACAGTGCAACATTTTACGACTTACAAGACAACAGGTTTGCCTTGGTTAGCAGTGTTAAGTCAACAAAAAGCTCCGACTGCGTTCTGTCTATGGCCTCCGTTATTCAACAACCCCCAACATGAAAAAGTTTTTCACAGGGATGAAAAGAAAAGCGGAGAGAGACAAGATAATGAGACAACAGAAAGTCAACCGAAAGCTAAGAAGAGGAAATACGACGAAGCGTATTTAGCGCTTGGCTTCACTGTGACTACAGTTGGAGAAGAGGAAAGACCGCTGTGTTTGCTGTGTCTAAAAATGCTCGCAGCCGACAGCATGAAGCCAAATAAATTAGCGCGTCACTTAAATACGTTACATCCCAATCACGCCGATAAGCCGCTAGAGTTTTTTCAGCGAAAACGTGCTGAATATTGCCAACAGTCATCCGCTTTGTGAAGGCTACTTCAGTAAACCATCGAGCGCTGCTAGCATCATATAAGGTGGCGTACCAAATTGCGCAGTGCAAAAAGCCCCACACCATAGCAGAGGAGCTGATATTGCCTGCAGCAGTAGACATGGATTTATTTATTTTTAATTTCAGGCATTGATGCACTTAAAATCTTTTCTGTTGCAGACTTAAAACACAATTTAATAAAGTTATTCTTTGTAAGTTTGACCATATGTCTTTCTTTTTTTCTTTAATGTTAATAAGGAAAAAATGTTATGCAGAGATGGATAGTCACGGTGGGGAGTGGGGGGCGCGAATAGTTTTCTTCTTGCTAGGGGGGGCGTAACGGAAAATAATTGAGAAGCACTGGGTTAACTTGACATTTTAATTCACCCTGAGGCGGGATGCCATGCAAGCGTTGCACTGTTTCTGTCTCAGCCCCGCTGGACTAAACAGAAGAAAAACATTTGCCCACTTTCTGTCCACTGTCCATCATCACCAGGTATAGAATGTCTCATTCTTGTAAACGTTCCAAGTAAAAGGCTTTACGCTTTTATAAAGAGAGAACAAAAAGTGGATAGTTAATTTTTTTTCATTTTCCTGATTGATAAAAAACATTGGAGCAGTTTCGAAGAACGAAGAGTAAACTCAAGAAAAGGAAATGGTCTCATGGAGATTTCCTTTTTTTATTACTTTGCTTCATTCATCCATTGCATACCATAAAGCTGAGCCTCCATCGTTCAGCCTGTCTGGTGCTGCTCATCCATGTGGCTGTGGAGTCCTGAGCAGAACCATGAAATAAATCACGTCACATCGGTTCATGAATCTCACTACCAACAAACAGTGAACATGTTTTTGTTTTAATGTTTTCTTTGATTTTGATTTGTCACTCTGAATCATGTCTTGACAGAAGTTACTCAAAATTACAGAATCAGGGTGCAAACTTTGGTTGAGAGCTCCAGACATCAGATTATATTCTTTTCATCAGTAAAATAAAAGTAGGTAAAGAACTACAGAACCTGTATAAAACAGGCTGCTGGACCATTATTAATGTGAATATAATAGACACACACAAAAAGATAAAAGTTTTAAACTCAGCTTTCACGTGGAATGGAGGATTGATGAGTTCAATGTGGGTCCTGCCTTAATTTTCCACTTCTTTTGACTTTTGGCAGTAATCCGCATCACACCTCTTTCTTCTAATCTGACCTCAAATAACACCAACAGCTGCTACAGAAACATTGCAAACATCCGTTATAGTGAATAGTCTGGACTATGATCTTTACCTTGGCTGCAGGTGAGTGTTTGCTGAACAAACAGAATGGCTAAACAAAGGTGAGAATTATTTAACACAACAGAATCCTTTCTTCTTTTCACATTTTAACAAATAGTGCAGTCGCATGCATTCTTGTGTGGCTGTTATTCTTTAGTATCGTCTGGTTTCTGAACGTGTATTTGGGACCAGAAAGTGTTTCTCGAGTTATGTTCCACGCTGAAGCTGCGGCAGAACCGATCTGTTGTTTAGGATAGACCTTTTGGTTTCCCAGCAGAAAAACTGAGCAGCTGGAAAAGGCAGCAGTTAAAATTGGATTCAGTGACAATCCAACCCCAAAACTCTGAGTTTTATTCAAATACTGTGGTATTTTGATGTTGGCTCAAATGTCTAATTCATTTTAAAATTATTAAGAGCAGTAATGTCATAAAGTTCGGGATTATTAGAACTTTATGAAGGCTATACTGAGCATTGGCACCAAGAATTTGAGCTAATTTATTTTCTTCATTGCAATATCCAGGTTCTGGTCGTATTTCTAGACAAATTTGGTTCTGTGTTGTGTGATCATGTTTTTCCAAATAACTCAGAACATAACATGACATCAAATGTCTCATTTGAGAATGTGCTGCTGTTCAGAGGAGTTTGTGCTTGATGCAGCAAGCACAACTTTTCCAGGACATTCAAGTCCAAATCAGCTCCTGTAACTTTGTATCAGGTGTTTGTGCTGCGTTTTGTTTTTCCCAAGAGCGTCGTGACAAACCTCTTCACAGGCGTCTGTCCAGATGTCATGCGCTTTGTTCTGATGTTGCAGCTTATCAATGGCTTTTCCAAACCTTTTTCAAAATGACCTGCAACACTGTTTTCCTTGTGCACCAACCACTGACATTCACAACATCCATTTATACCAAGCATTAAAATTCCTCTGGACCTTCACTCTTTAGTTCCACTTTACATGCAAATCCAGTTGTGTCACATACTGGCTGGCAGCAGAGCTAAATTCAGGATATCAACAGGTCAGTTGTTGAGGTCACATATTTTATCACTTGAGACAACATTTAACATTTGACTCAGGCTTTTTGTTTTTGTTTCTTGTCTCCTTTTAAAAAATAGTTTATCATCTTAACTTGGTGTTTTTACTTTTTCTTTCAAACAAACTAAATCTGATCTAAACCATTTGGTCCTTAAAAAATGGAAGCAAATGGTTTTCTGTTGTCATTATGTGTATCTACTGTCCTTTGCAATTTAGAGTTATAAGCATAAAACAAACCCAACTGTCCATTGAGAAAATGTACAAACTTCAACTAAAAACTATTTTGCTTCTGAAATTTATCAAAATGTGTTACAATTGTAAATGTTAAGACGAACATGTAGTGGTAGATTGGCTTTGCAGACCAGTGAAGTTGACCACAGTCACATGGTTGTTTCAAGTTTCTCCAACGTGATTTTCCAACCTCATTTCATCCTGATTTGCCTTAAGTCAGTGAAGTGAAAGTCTGAGCCTCTGCAGCAGCAGGAAGGTTTGCATCCAGATCAGTGATGCTACAGCGAAAGCCACAATTTGCATCACAGCACCTGACTGATGGGAAGCTCAGCAGAGACAAACAGCAGGTTTGGAAGCGATGCCTTGAGTTGTTTCTTAACTCGACGTCTGATGTGTCCTCACAAAATGCAGTTCAAATCAGATGCAAGCAGTTTCAGAGCAGGCTCTGCTTACCACTGAAAATATGACATGACTACAAACCCAAAGCAACAAAGTTTCTTTTAAAGAATCATTAGTTATGCAAACCTTAAACCAGGAATCAGGATGGGAGCAACACAGATGAACAACTTCCAGCAACACAATAATGTAAAATGGATAAGTCAGTTTATACCCACACATTGATACTTTGTCACTTCCTTCTTCTAATTTGGGCTCATTAACAAACAACTTGTACAAAGGCTGAGAGCGTTACGGACCTTTTGGTCATTTTCCAGAAATTTTCAATGAGAAAATTAAACTTTATCTTTACTCATTGTTATTTCTTAAGTTGAGTCATTTATTACCTTTATAAATCACAGACAGCAGAAAATAACACAAATCCAACTTTACAAAAAATCAAGATATTTTTGTTTGATTACATAAAACCAAACGTTTTAAATCACTACCAAACATCGATCCTCACCTTCGATCTATTTGTTATTTCTGCGTGTGCATGTGTGTGTGTGTGTGTGTGTGTGCTTGGGGGTGTTTGCGTGTGTGTGTGTGTGTGTGTTGGTGTGTGTGCGTGTGTGTGTGTGTGTGTGTGTGCGTGTGTGTGTGTGTGTGTGGGTGGGTGTGCGTGTGTGTGTGTGTGTGTGTGTGGGGTGTGTGTGTGTGTGGGTGGGTGTGTGTGCGTGTGTGTGTGTGTGTGGGTGGGTGTGTGTGTGTGTGGGTGGGTGTGGTGTGTGTGTGTGTGTATGTGCGTGGGGGTGTTTGCATGTGTGTGTGTGTGTTTGCGTGCGTGCGTGTGGGGTGTGTGTGTGTGTGGTGTGTGTGTGTGTGTGTGTGTGTGTGTGTGTGTGTGTGTGTGTGTGTGTGTGTGTGTGTGTTGGTGTGTGTAGATGTGTGTATAAAATGTCAGTGAGTTTCTGGTCTCCTGAAAGACCTCTTTATGTTTTACCCAGTTCTGCACTGACATGACTGGATTCAGAGACATTTGGAAGGCAAAATGATTATTGAATAATTTGTGGTAGAAAGTAATTTAACATTTTTAAAATAGAAAAGCATATAAAAAAACCATCAAAGGCAAGAATACCAAAAAGCAGTGACCAACCATAATTAGGAGATTAAAAAGGAGAAACTGCATTGAAACCAAGACACAGTCAGGTAGACCGTCACTGCCCTCCTCCCCCCTGCACAAAATAAAAAAACATAAAAGAAGAAGAAAATTGGTTGGCTTCCAAAGAAAACCCTACAAATGACTTCAGCTGATGTTCAGGTTTCTGGAAAAAAACAGTGTGGCTGTTTCAGAATTCACAAAACAAGGCACTTAAAGAAAAATTGGCTGTATGGTCAAGTCACCAAAAAAATAGAGGTTACTGTGCCAATACCACAAACCAGCCAGCTTCCAGTACACCGAACAACACAGAGACAAGCCTCAAAACATCTGGAATAGATCTTTGGAGCAACTTAGGGACCCAACTGTGATTAAAAAATCTGGTGAAGTTTCACCATAAAAGTACACTGTTCTTACTGTGAAATATACATACAGAAGAGAAAGAAAAGGCTGAATTAATGCAAATATTCATGTATGGATCTGGATTCTGCCAGAGGAACAGTCTGGGGAAAGAACCCGTCTGTGCAGAGGCTGGTCTGAAAGTAAAAGCCGAAACAGTGTGCGTCCAGGATGTGTGTGGGTCTGCACAGACGTTAGCGCCTGACCCAGTGCAGGATGGAGGGAAGGTCAGCCCTGAAGATCCTGTCCTCTCTGTTGATCTAAATGGTTTGTTGTAGTTTGGACCGGTCCTGCTGACGGTCTGTCGTCTGTGTACAGAGAGAAGAGGAGTGGGCAGAGAACAGAACTCTGGAGGTTCTGGTGGTTCCTGAATGCCAGTCAGAAACCCTGTGAGCGTCTGGTGTTCAAGGACAGGCTGAAATCCACAAATAAGAAGAGAACTTAAAGGATTTACGGTCTCCAAAACAACTCCATGTGAGAACAACTTGTCTTCTCTAATACTGTGGCATCAAACATCAGTTTCATTTATTTATCCTCTTCTAATTTTCCACTGAGAGCTGGGAATAAATCAGATGACTATATAGGAATAGCAAGGATACTGTAAGTATGACACTTAAACAAAATAAGAAGTCAAAATATCGTGGTGGATAATCACAACATTTTACACAAGTTAAAGTTGAATTGAGGAGAACAAAATGTCACAAAGACATAAAAATATGTCTGAATGAGGTAAATACTCAGCCATAGGTAAGAGTGCAGACCTGGGTTAGTCTGTGGTCTAATACCAGTAACAGATTCACCAAAAGCTCCTAAAATATGACTTCAAACAGGAAAAAATTACTCTTAATGTTTTGATCTACCTCAACAGTTAGTGAGGTATGAATTATTTAGAATTAGTTAAACAAACTTCTCTGATGTTTCACTGTATGTGTGTGTTGGTGTGTGTTGGTGTGTGTTTGGGGTCATTGAGTTCATCGTTCCACGTCGAATGAAATCTGGGTGAATTCTTGTCTGACAAGGAATGGTCCAAAAACATCAACAAGAAAAAGGCAACACTTATTGACACTTTATTATAGAAACACTTGCATTTCTTTTCTTTTTTTTTTCTTTAATTTTTGGTAAAATGTCTGTAATTTTTCAGAGCTTTTTAAAACCAAAACCTAAATCTCTATCTTGACCGTCCAGCTTTGACTTGCCAGTGAAACTGTGAACTCCTGCTTAACTCCGCCAACACATGGGCACCGAGCGCTTGCTCTTCACTGATAACACATTTTGGTGCACATTGAACATGCCAAGTCATGGTCTGGTAAAAAGATGGCAATTAAAACAAATAAGTTACATGCTGTGCCTAAAGTTGCATGTTCAGATGTTTACATTACAAAAATGGAGCTAAATAAACGCTGCCACAGGGCAGGGTGATTAAAAACGGGGTTAGAAATGTATTGAGAGGTGCAAACCTGAAAGGAAAAGGAGAGAGAAAAGAGACTAAGTGAGTTAGATCATTTAAAAATGTAGAAGAAATGCAAGTATATGTGTTTCTGAAAAGGAACAAACAATGAAAAAAAAAACAGCAAATAACAGCAGGAATGCGAAAAACTTGGTTCTGTTGGGAGCAGTGATGGTTAGAGTGTAACAGGGAGGAAGGACATGTGACAATGCTCCTTTGTGCACACAGGATACAGCAATCTGTCACTGCAGGAACTTTCCAATTCAGCAGCAGCATCATGCATGGGGGAGAAGACTCCTTCTGTGCCCCACCAGCTGGCCTGGGTCTGTTGTAGGGGCATCTGAGGACAGAAGCTTTTCCAACTGATTCCTTTCAGCTGTAGATAAGCTGCTGCTCCAACATAACGCACTAGTATATAAAAAAAAAATAAAAAAATATACTGTATCTTTCATCTCTTCAACACTTCAGACTGGTCCTCAGAATAAAGAGATTTTTAAAAATCAGTTGTTTGCATGACCTTCTCTTTTAGCAGCTCTCGAAAACACCAGGCATATGTAAAAAGTTCGTCTTAGTGATTCTGCCCTGAATAAACAACTAGTTGAACAAAGTGACAGTGGCGTTCCAGCCAAGGGCTGGAGATAAACACGGTATTCGAGGAGTTTTAGGTTAACGCTCTCTGCAATGCACTTCATGTCCCTTTAGTGATAGAAACACACGTTTGTTATTCAAACCCCCCTTTGGTATTTGACCAACCTCCTACATGACCAGTTCTTTCAGTTGTTTTTGCACAAACTGGAACCTGTGTTGGAAAGTGAAACTTCCCACTACCGTTTGGAGAAATAATTCGGAAGAAAAACATTTTTCACCTTAAACAAGTAGCTTAATCAACTTCCTGGCTGATTCATTTGAACTGCAAAACTGTAGAAGAGAATTTAATTCCAAATATCTTTAAAACAGATATTACCATCCAGCTTTGACTTGGTAGGGAAATTGTCCCAAACTCTTGACTAAGTGTAACAAACACATTAGTTAAAAATCTGAGTTTTTTTCCTGAAGCCATTTATGTATTTGTCTAAATCTGACAATGGATCTTTTTCTCAACGTTACTCAAGCCAGTAATTTAGTTCAAACCCTTCAGTCCTATTGTCTGTAGGGTCAGACGATAGGACTGACCCCACTCTGCTGCAGTTTCCCCACTCTGCTGCAGTTTCCCCACTCTGCTGCAGTTTCCCCACTCTGCTGCAGTTTCAGGTTCACAAACCATTTTTGCTTTTTTTCAATCTATCTTCTCATATTTTTTTGTAGCCTGCCCAGTATAATAACATTTTTGACACTTTGCACGTCTGGAGCATGAAAATGGGCCAAGCCACTGACTCTATTAGCTGCCGAAAAAAGTTGATTAAAAAAGAAACAAAAGATGCACTGATATCTTGTAGATACTGAATGGATGGATGAACTCTGGAGTTAAAACACTGAGAAGTGAGCAGACTGTCTGAATGGCGATTTATGTTGGGTTTTATTTTTATTTTTCTGACAATAAACAAACACACAAAAATGATATTTAATATTCTACGCATTTCATCAAACAGCTTAATTGTGAAATCAATTTTAAATAAATAAATTGTTTTTTTATAGGCCTACCTTGTATTTGTTGTTGGGCGACTATTCCTTTGAACATCTTTAATGTTGCGTTGAGGTACCGCTCGTAAAATACAGTATTAGCAATGTGGGTTAAAAATTTGCGGACGAAGATTTGATTTAAAACTGAAACTGAAAAAGTTTTATTACACAATTAACCGCAACAAACAGGCCGCGGTTTGACGTCACATGACGGAGACAAGCGGAGCAACAGGTTTCATTTTGAACCAGGAAAAGCCTGGAATACGTTGAACATTTTTCATAAAATTATATTTCATTTTATTTAGACGTTTCGATTGTGTTGAGTCAACCATGACTTTTTAAAATAAATATTACACGTTGAACCTGCGGAGTCCCTCATTCTGGTTAGTGCGCACTTCAGGAAATTTCCGAGGCTGAAGTTGTCCGTGAACGCATCACTATCACCGCTTTCCTGTTGCTCAGAGGAGGCAGGCCGGTGATTTTCCACTGCCGCTGATGTCTCTGGTCCCCCGGTTTTAAGAGACAAAGGTCAGAAAGAGAAGCTTATAAATAGGCTAAAATATAAGCCTCCGACGCGTCCACACTTCAGTCGCTGTCACGGACACGGGAGGACACGGACCAGACTAACCGGACAGGGACCGAGCGCAAAGGACATTAAAAGGACAAAATAACAGAAAACATCAAATCATCGTAGCAGGTAAGGAAAAGAAAAACCTTCATCCATGTTGCACTTATAGCACATTAAGCTGAGGTGGATGTCCAGGATGCTTTTCTGCGTTTTTCAGGGATTTCTTTCTTTTGTTGGATGTTAAATTTAAACGCATTTCCAACTCATTTGTGTATGAATGAAAAATGCTTTCTTTGCAAACTAAGAAGATGTGAAACAGGAAAAGTTTATCTGCAGCAGGATCAGATGAACTCAGTTTAGTTGTGTTTGTGCGGGAGCTGCGTGGATGCGGGGATGTTTCTTTGTCAAGCGTGGACAGAGCCTGTCTCTGTGGAGGAAGGTTTAATCGGTGGGTTTCATTTCTCCTCATGTTTGCATTCTGCGCTGCGAACTTTGATTTTGCACGTTGGTTTTGAAAATGTGCCTACATTTTTCTGTTAAAGACAAAGTTAATTATCAGCCGCCACATTTCCCTCATCACAATTTCATAAAAAGCGTTTTTCTAATCTTGACTCGCTTTACATCCGAACCCAGATCGGAACAGCTCGGTTCTTTGGTTCCGAGGTAAAAAGGGGAAGTGAGGCGCTCAGTGCGCGCAGGAGGCGGAGATGCTGCTCCTCCGCTCCGCCGCTCCGAGCAGCGAGCGCTGCCTCCCTCCTCACCTCCTCACTTCCTCACTTCCTCACATCCTCACCTCCTCCCTCCTCACCTCCTCGCTGCCTCCTTCTCCACCTTTTGTCTCGCTTCCTGCTTTCTTTAATTTTCTCTTTTTGTCACATAATGTTTCATTTCGTTCTCTGCGCTCAGCGTCGTTTGTTCCTCATCAAGCTGCGTATTTGACTCGGCTGCCTCTCATATTTAAAACGCTATGAAAAAAATGGACTCGGGTTGATTTTCAGTTTGTTTCCTGATGCTTGAACGTGATGGAGGGGAAACGGAAGCACCTCACTGATAGGCTCTTTCTGTGTGTTGGCTTCAGGACCCATTAACTTGGTTTCCATTTTAGGATCAGTTTGGACATTTTGAGAGCTCCAGAGTTAAACGAATGCAAACTGCTAGATAATGTTCATCAGCTTTGGTATTTCAAAACTGTGAAGGACTTTCCCTTGAGTTCTGTTTCCCAGAATGACAGAAAGCCGCTAAATCAGCAACTGACGGGAAAACTGATAAAATGACAGACAGACAGGCAGACAGACAGAGAGACAGACAGAGGGACAGACAGACAGACAGACAAGCAGAGACAGGCAGACAGACGGATTGACAGACAGACAGAGGGACAGACAGAGAGACAGACAGGCAGACAGACGGATAGACAGACAGACAGAGGGATAGACAGAGAGACAGACA
Organism: Poeciliopsis prolifica; assembly: GCF_027474105.1. Classification (NCBI taxonomy): domain Eukaryota; kingdom Metazoa; phylum Chordata; class Actinopteri; order Cyprinodontiformes; family Poeciliidae; genus Poeciliopsis; species Poeciliopsis prolifica. The sequence continues at coordinate 380,165 of NW_026562489.1, forward strand.
GACGGGTAGACAGACAGACAGAGAGACACACTGGCAGACAGACAGATAGACAGAGGGATAGACAGAGAGACAGACAGGCAGACAGACGGATTGACGGACAGACAGAGGGATAGACAGAGAGACAGACAGACGGGTAGACAGATGGATAGACAGACAGACAGAGAGACAGACAGAGACAGACAGAGAGATAGATAGACAGACAAGCAGAGACAGACAGACGGATAGACAGACAGACAGACAGAGGGATAGACAGAGAGACAGGCAGAGGGACAGACAGACAGACGGGTAGACAGACAGACAGACAGACAGGCAGAGGGACAGGTAGACAGACAGACAGACGGGTAGACAGACAGACAGACAGACAGACAGACAGAGAGACAGACAGACAGGCAGAGGGACAGACAGACAGACGGACAGACAGACAGAGACAGACGGATAGACAGACAGGCAGATGAGACTCAGGTTGTTGAAGTTGGTTTGTTAATCTCCAGTCTTTTGACGACATCTTGTTTCAGAACTTGGTTGATAAAATTGTATTAAATTTGTTATAATCGACTCACAGGCGCGTTAATGGGAGGGTTTTAATTTATTCATTGAATTTGGATTATTTGTCACACTTCTATGCGACACTCAGGATGAGATTGCTCTGAGCGTCACTCTGATTAATGTTTTCATTTTTTCATTTAACTTTTAATCTCCTTGCTTTAACCCTGAATGTGATCTGAAGGATGTCACGAATCATGAATATGTTCCAATCCTCAGATGCTCCTTAATGTCCCATGATTCAAGACATTCCAGGGATCTTAGGATCCTTTGGGTTTCAGTCATTGTTGATTCTTTCAAGAAAAAAATAGTTGAACGATTGAAATCAAATGAGGAAACATATCAAGGTTTTGTAGCCCGAGTCTTCCTGTTTGCTGAGCTGAAAGCTTCTGTATTAACGAAGGACTTGTTTGCTGTTAAATGATTCATTGAGTGTGTAACTTGAGGTTTGTGGAAAGTGGGTGTGTTAGTGAAACCTTAAGCTATAAATGTGACTCCGTTCTTGTCTCTTTAAATGACAACTGAGGACGACTGACCTCATGAAGAGAAACGCCACCGAGTTAATTTGCATCATCTGTTCTTGAACCTTTTATCCCCCTGCGTCCTTCGCTTCACATGAGGCTCCCTCTTGACTGCTGCTGTACATATTAACTGACACGAACCACTGACCCACTCCGGCTCTCAAATTAGAGCTGCCCCATTAATCTTGTATGATTGTATGTGCGTGTGTTGGGCTTTGAAAGATGATGTTTTACTTGGTAGTAAAGATGCCAATTAACACTCAGCATCATGATATTAGAAGTAATATCAGTTACTTTCATGTTGTCATACCTGAGCATGATGGAGGGCAGTTTGGCAAACGATGGCAACATGGTGAGTCTGACAAACCAGCGCCCCCTTTGGCTGATACTTGCATGCATTCATATTTTGTCTTTAATCAGTAAATTTGTTTTACTATTATGTGACCACATTTTTATTATTATCATCCCGCAACATAAAATTTGAAGTGTTTTATGGCATATTCATTTATGGAATCTTTAGTTTTGTTGCCATAACAAAAACAGCAACACAACAAAATTCCAAATATTTGGAATGCATCTTTTGGCAAATTATCACAACGCATGAGTTTGACTTTTGATTATTCTATATTTGTAGTTGGTTCCTATTTGAGCCGAGTCTCCACTTTTCATTTCCCTCCCCCCAAACAAAACTACAATGCCAGAATCAGACACAGGACGCTTTCATTTGGTAAGAGTCGTGCTGAATTTGACACTCTGTTGAAAATCACCACAGCAAAAACAAGATTCACCATGACCATCCTGTGTAGTCTTCTTTCTAGTGCATTATTAGAAAATGAAATGACAAGCTATCTAGTTATTATTATCTGTGATCTTGTGTTGCATCATTGTACTTGCAGTAATGCCACTTGGCCTCAGTTTCGGCTGTGGGATGCATTTAGCACATCAACTTCAACTAAAGAGCAAAAATATTTCCTCATTGCCGGAAAAACATTTTTAAATAATGAATAACTTTGTATCAGCCTTAAAATTAGTTTCCAAGACACATTTTTAAGATATGATCTGCTGAGACATGTTTCTAAACTATTTTTAATCTTTTCCCATTATATGTGGGAGTGGAACATGTTCACAGGGAGCAGAAAGTTACAACAGCTCCACTTTTTGGTCGAGTCAGTGTTGTAATTAAAGGATGCAAGTGATTCAGTTTTAAGAAACCAAATTCAAATATTGTAGATAAAAAGTTTTATTTAACATTTATATCAGAGAGTTTTCTGTTCATAGTTTATATCGTCAGCGCAACCATATTCTAAAACTCTTAAGATTACTGCGTCCAGTCAAACTTCACCTGCATGCAGACCAGATCGTTTCCCTCAGTTTAAAGTTTCTTTGCATGACTTATGCAAAGCGCATCTGCCTGCAATCTTTAAACGATATGCCGTGTTTCCATGCCACCCGTCCCAGACTACCATGATGTGAGCCGACTAAATGTCAGCGATGTTTTGGCATTGCTTTCTGTTAGTGTTTTTTTTAATACTTGCTTAATCATTTACAGCATGATGCATTCAAATTACATTTGACAAAAGGCTGCTCTCATTTTCTGTCAACTTAATATTATTTTGTTATTCTCCATTCAACATGTCACCTTTTGTGCTTCCTAGAAGCTGAAGCAGAAATGCCCCTCCCCCATAAATTCTTGCATTCCTTTGCTATTACACCCTTCACAAGATTATCTCTGTAATCTCCTTTTTTTTCCCTGTTACACTTTCAGTTGCTGTAAAATGAATATTTTATGATCAAGGCTAAGTTTGAGGATGCTTCAGACTGCAGACTGAAGCTGCAGAAAATGGGGATGCAAAGTGAGCTGATTTCAGAGCGGCCCAGTGGAAGAATCCTTGAAATTTTTGTGTACATCTGGTGAATTATTTTGGCTCATTTTCTCCAAAATGTCACTTTTTTTTTTTTTTGCACATCTGTCTCAGTGAAGACTGGAATTGAGTGATTCAAATAGCAGCCTGTAAGCCCAATTAGTTAAAAAATTGTAAATGGTCCATTTGCAACAATTAAACAAAATGCACAAAAGTGGCATGTCATAAACAACAACATGAGAAATGGGAAGAGAAGCAACACGGGCAGATGAATGCGTTCAATGTGGAGCAGGGGGGGGGGAGGGGAGCTGGTGATGGATGAGTGGACGCAATCGGTGGCCAGTTCACTGAAAAGGTACATGCTCTGAAAATAGGAGAGTGAGTTATATAAGTCATCTGGCTGAGAAATAAGTGTTTGTGGCTGGGTTCTGGAACGGTCCTAATCAAATCCTGACTCTTGGTCCAGTTTGATCTAAGAAAAACACAGAGCAGAGGGCAATTAATGTCCTGGTCTTGGTGAATGACCTGAGCTCACAACTGAGCGCCATGATAAAGAGCAGTAAAAGTAGAATAAGAGCTGCTTGAATCTTCAGCACAGGAAACAGAACCGTCATTTTACAGAGTGAGCCGTAAAAATCTGGTCTGATTTTGTCTGAAAAGCTGCTAAATTGGCAAACGGTTGTTAACTGGGCTTTAATTAATTATAAAACATTAAGCGATTAGTAACCGCTGTCAATCAAAGAATCGTCTAGTTTAGTTTTAATTTGTTTGACTTTAAACTACAGAAGGTCAGAATCCTTTAAAATGATGTGAAATATTAAAGATGTTCTGGTTTGACAAGCTTAGATACTTTAAGTTACAACAGGAATCAGTTGCATTTTAATGTGATGTTTTCATAGAACTGTGTTAAATATTGCAGAATTTGCTTGAGTTGGGCTTTTTAAACGTGTCACCTGCAGAAACATGTTCAAACATACTCAGACATACTCATTATGTCTGAGTATTTTACCTCAGACATAATGGCGATAGCATTTCATAAAGCAGGAAGTGTTTAACACGTTTTTCTGCCATGTGGTTCGATCAACGGCGATATTCAACTGTGACAAAGCAAGAAAGGAGTTTATAGGGTTTAATCTATTCAAAATATTCCCCAGTTTCATCCATCATGTACAAATGAGCATTTTAATATGCAAACAGTGCAAAGCTGTTGGGTTTTTTCTGAAATGTGGTTTTATGATTAAGTCAGAGCCAGAGAATGAATGAGGGAAACGGATAGTAAAGGTGAGAGTGCAGCAGCAGTTGGGCCGATGCATAAAGATAAGGATGTGACATTTTCCACAGTTGGAGACACGTGCTGACTGTTAAGTATGTGTCTCTTCCCTGACTTTCTTTTTCTCCTTCGCTGTCGCCATTGGGTGGAAATTTACAGCTGTCGTTGCTGATCATGATTACGTTGTTCTTCTGTTTCCACATTTTTGTCAGAGCAAATGAGGAAGTATAGAAGGAGGAAGTAAAAGGAGGTCATTAAAGTTTAGATTTCTTCTCATTGGTAAAATTATCTCTCTGGTAACTGTTTAACTTTTAGCTTTGCACTGAAGTATAATCAGCAAAAGATCACTTCTGGCACATTTAAACAAACAAAAGTGACAGTCAATATATGATACAAATGAAGTCTTAGTAAATTTGCATTAAGAACGGTGTGAGTGATAGAATGTGGATTTGTGGTTAGCTAATGATACTGTTACAAGTTGATGTGCACCTGCTTCACATGTTTCTAAAACAGACAATGAATACGGGCAGCAGAACAGCAGCAGAACACTTGCAACACTTAGATTTGAGTTTCTCTGCTGGTAACTTATCAGGTTATATGGATTATTTTTGCAGTCCATTGCAGTTGTGGCACATTGGGGATCCAGAGTGCTATGCAATGTTACTTGGATAAATATTCAAGCAACATTTCCTGAATCATGTTTTTGAAATTATTTTAATATGAAGTTTTGCTTACATTTCTGCATTTTCTATCCACAGAATGGCACAAAAAGAGAAACTTCAGTGTCTGAAAGACTTCCATAAGGACACTTTGAAGCCGTCTCCTGGTAAGAGCCCTGGGACTCGGCCTGAAGACGAGGCGGAGGGCAAGCACCCCCAGAGGGAGAAGTGGGCCAGCAAGTTGGACTTTGTCCTGTCTGTGGCCGGCGGATTTGTAGGTTTAGGGAACGTTTGGCGTTTCCCTTACCTCTGCTACAAGAATGGTGGAGGTGAGCATCAAATGGTTGGAAAAATCATTTTGTTAGCTACTTTTCTTTTACTTTACCTGTTTGGGTTTTGTTTCGTCTCCCATTTCTAGGTGCGTTTCTCATCCCCTACTTCATTTTCCTGTTTGGCGGAGGTCTGCCAGTCTTCTTCCTGGAGGTTGCCCTTGGTCAGTTCACCTCAGAGGGCGGCATCACCTGCTGGGAGAAGCTTGTCCCATTTTTACTGGTATGTAGACAGTTATTAAAATTCAGTTGCTAAAATGGTAAATTTGAATGAAAACAAAACCTGTACACCAGGAAGTTCGAACGCCTCAAACCCTTCCTGTGCAGAAGGCAATTCTTTTACTTTGACAAATGAAAAGTCCTTATAATGTCAGACACTGATGTCAGATTGAAACTTTTACATGTTGGGAACATTTTAAGCCTTCCTAGTTTTACACTCGTATCTCCCCTTCTTTGAAGCATTTAAGCACAAGTTAGCATTAGCATCCATCTCTTAATTACTAGCTGGCTGGACTGCTAGTAATTATAGTGATACGAAAACTTAACTTTCTCTGAATGTCTGCACATGACCTTTTCAGAAATCATTCAAACCTGCCGTATTACATGACCATGTGCTTCTGATGTGCCTGAAACTTCATCATAATTCAGTCAGAAAAGAACAGGAGTGCCTTTGATTCTAGCACTTTGAAATGAGATTGAGTTTCTTTCTTTGCCATTTCCATATGGTTTGTGGAGGAAGTGATGCAATGAGGGAGGCAGAAGTCAGTCGGCGTCTGTCATGCCTCTGACTCACCAGATGAAGTAGTCATAGAAATAAACTTCAATGGAGTTTGAAAAACAAAATATGTGTATAGGTTTGTGTCTGGTTGAATGATGTGTGGCCAGTTGATTTTTTTTATTTTGGGGGGATTTTATTGTGATCCATGGGGAGGCCCAGAACAACTCTGGGATCCCCTGCATTATGGGGAAGCCTTTACATTACAATGGAAAGCAGGGCAGTGTATGCAGCAAAAGCAGAAATCTGTTATTGTAGAAAAGTTATGCACTGAAAAAAATAAGTCATTGGATGAACATAAAAAAATTATGGAAAGGATTTCCACCTGATTACTTTGCTTTATTTCAGCACCATGTACTTGTGTTACTCCTATTTAAAGCAAATGTGTTAGGTCAACCTAATTTATTAAGATTATTCCAATGTAAAGCAAATGTGTTGGCTCAACTTGTTACAATGGTGATTCAATGGGTGATTCTAAATCAAACATGTTGGCTCAACGTAATATATTGTGGTTATTCTTATATAAATAAAATGAGTTGGCAAAACATAATTCATTAAGGTTGTTCTAATTTAAACCAAATATGTTGGCTTAACCAGAATTATGGTAATGCAATGGATGATTGTAAATCAAATGAGTTGGCTCAACTCCATTCATTATGGTTATTCAAATTCAAATGAAATGTGTTGGCTCAACATATTTTTTAAAGGTTCCTTTAACTCAGTTACTATAGTGTGATCCAGTGTAATGCAATACAGCCAGCCCAACTAATCTGCAATGTTTAGGACCAAATCATTGATGTAACTTCATTAAGATGAATGTAAATCTAGTTGAAACCACCTTATTTTACAGTGGTACCTTCACACTACCTGATTCAGTAGGTCCAACTCACTAAAAGCAAGTTAGCTCAACAAATATGCTTCATGCTAAAAGACAGCTAGTTAATCGTGTGGAAATCCTTTCCATTATTTCATGACGTTAATTCAAAGACATATTTTCAAGCGTTAATCAAGCATTTTAAGATAGCACTAGGTGAAAGTGTAGGAAGAACACTCAACAATTAGAAAAGGTACAACACAATTGTATTTTCAGAATTGTTATACATCGTTTTTTACACAGCACAAAACACAGCTGAGTTGGACATTGAAATAAAAAAACAACTACAAAAAGGTTACAGTTTCATTTCCCAGCCAATTCTTTACAACATAAAACATGTCAGTATAGTTGCTCAACTTAGAGAACTGTAACAATATAAATCTTTTCTACTGCAGACTTTAAACACTCATTTTCCATATGAAACTTTACTCAACTTAGCGGCGAGTTTCATATTGAGAACTTGTGCTTTCTTTGATAAGTTCTTTCCATCCAATTTCATTATTATTTTCTGTATTACTTCAAAGATATGCTTGAGTTACTGAGCAAGTTGAGTGCTGAACGCACTAAACTTGAGGGTAGCTCAAGTTTAGTGCATAGATTAGTCCCAGCAGCATCACTATTGCAGAAGATACACTGCCCAAGCTGTTCATAACTTCCACCTCCTTCAGGACAATCCCAACATCCAGATGTGCATCGGCAGCCTCTGCTCAAATGACGATTCCGAGGACAGTCTCGGCTTTGGCCATTTCTGCGCATTCATCAACGTCCTAAGGGAGTTAGGGGAGGGTATTGGGGGAGAGACAATTCACATGTAATTAAATAAATAAATTAAGACTGACATTGATTGAGTCACTCATGGACCTTAGTTGGTGAAAGTATTTTAACAACTCTTAGGAGTTCTATTGTAAACACAAAGAGAATTTAACATACCATGTACTCCCTCACCAGCTTCTCTGGATCTTCATTTAGGTACACACAGACCTTTGAGGATGCACTCTCGTCTGACCTCAGCAGTGTCTTCCTAAATATGCAGATCATAAAACAATGACAACAATCTCAAAACTCCAGCAGTATAGGTTCACACACTTGAAAACATAGCTGCATTCAAAGGAAGTCACAACAAAAGTGATCAGTGACTTGCAGTCTGTTTGAAAGATATTTAAAATTGTTAGTATCCCTTCATTATGCCATGACTAAAATGGAGTTTAACATCTCATTTAAACATCTAACTGAAGCTGTTAGAGGTTTAAATAAAGACATGAATATATCACCAAAGAAATATGTGAAAAGTACAGAATGGTCAACACAGTCTATATCCTTCTACTTAAATGAATATGCAAAGCATTCCATGTCTTACAAGTACATGGACAGTCTATGTGTGGGCATGGATAACGTCGCATATGCCGGTGTTTAAGTGTAAAATGTTTTAACAGGTCATATCTACGAGACAGAGAGAGACTACACTCCTTACATTTCCACATCCCCACGCAAATAAAGACAAATAAAACAGACTGGTCAAATAAATGTTTAGCTGAACTCTAGCTCTAAGCTCTCTAACACTACATTCAGTCACTTTAGATCTGGCAAAACTTACTATTAGCCACTGAAATCTATAACTTGATAGCCAATGAGCCCCTTGACCAGAACTTAAGCAGGTGGATTACAGACAGGTGATGTTCTGAAAGAGATCAGATATATTTTCAGCCATTAAAATATGCAATTCATACTGAACTGAGTTGTATCTTTTAGTACAAGTCCCTTGAATGCCTCATGAATATAACCACTGGACACTTGTATGCAAGCACATATGTGCAGAACAATGGGTGAATTGAACATGGTAGAAAGCAATAGTAACAAAGGTCAAAATGAGCACAAACAATCAACACAAAAAACATCAACATTTCAAAATTAAACCAATGAACTTCAATATTGTTTCTGAGCTACAATTATTTGGGGACAACAAAGAAGAGTCCAAAAAACCCCAACATCTTTACAGCAGAGGAATATGTATTTTAAAGAAAAAAAATAGAAAGCTCAAGTCTGTAATAATGGATAATCCATTGAGAGTTTTAGCCTGACAAAATATACTAGAAATCCATAACTAACAGGTATTTTAGGAACATTTAACAAAGCTCAGAAAGCAATGCTTTCTGCAGGTTTCACCGACTGAAATGTAGGACTTTTTATTACCATAATTAATTAAGAATCTCGATGATGATAGAAAGGTACCAAAGTGTGTGTGTGTATCTACATTTACCTCCATAGTAACATTACTGAAATAGAATTAAAATAGTTAGAAATAGACTGATGTTAGATCAGTGTGTTAAAAATCCACTAAACCTCCAGGGAGCTCAGGAGGAGCAAAACTGTGACATTTCCGGGGTCCATTTGTGTCTCTGGCAGCAGCTTTGTGACCCTTACACTACATATGGCTCTGCAGAGTTTTTTTCGCACAGAATGTACCTAACATGGTGCGGCGATAAATGTAAACAAAAAGCTATCTGCCTTAACCTAACCGACTTAATCTACAGACATGAAATAATGTGACACAAGTATGGAACAAGTAGAAAATGGTGCAAATGGTAGAGAAATTTTAAGTTACATATTTTTATATGGATTTAGATGAAAATAGTTTGACTCTTACCTTCTTCAAATTAAGTAGATGCACGCCAGGAATCTCCCCTCTGCCCTTGAAAAAACCCAACAAGGTGCGAGCCAGTTATCTCGCGTGATTTTCCGTAATCTCTTGATGTCGCTGGATCCTCTTCAGCGGGAGATGAGTCTGACACAATAGCGCTTTGGAACTGACGTCACTGTGTTTTTTTATTAGATTAACTTTGACAAATATTGATATTGAATAAAAAAAAAAAAAAAAACATATATATATATATATATATATATATATATATATATATATATATATATATATATATATATATATGTTTTTTTTTTTATTTTATTCAATATCAATATTTGTCAAAGTTAATCTAATAAAAAATATATATATATATATATATATATATATATATATATATATATATATATATATATATATATATATATATATATATATATATATATATATATATATATATATATATAATATATATATATATATATATATATATATATATATATATATATATCTTGGCACAACCAAGATACTGCGCAGGACCCTCAAGCTCCCAGGCCTCTGGTAGAGGCCTGGGAGCTTGAGGAATTAGATGTATTCAAGTTGAGATAACGTCATTCAATCACGTTAGTTCAGTTGAGAGAAAAAACCGATTGTCTCGCGTGTTCTCGCGTGATATCCCGTGATCTCACTCGTTGTCGTCAGCACAATATCAGTCTAACTATAATGAATCATGTTAGCTCAACATGATTCAATTTTATAAATGTGAAGTCGTGGAATATCTTGTTTATCCAACATGATTTTATCACGTTTTTCGCTTCAAACCCAACATTATTGTGTGAAAGGTACATGATATTTTTTTTGTTAATGTAATACGCCCCGATCTTTTTTTTTTTTGGCGGAAGATCTAGCTGGCGTAATTGAATCACGTTATCTCACCTTGAATACATTTTATTCCATTTGCGAGAAAAAACCGATTGTCTCGCGTATTCTCGCGTGATATCCCGTGATTTCCCGTAATCTTGCGTGAACTTGCGTGATATCGCGTGATCTCACTCGTGGTCTTCAGCATAGGATCGGTCTGTCTGATATGAATCATGTTCGCTCAACATGATTCAATTTTATAAACGTTGAAGTTGTGGAATATCTTGTTGTTTATGCAACATGATTGTATCATGTTTTTGGCTCAAACATGCAATTATTTAGTTAACAGTACATGATATTCTTTTGTTAATGTGATAACCCCTGAGGTTCCTTTTTTACAGTGTGTTATGAGGTTGACATTTTTATTTTATAACTTGTTCATGTAACTGCATTTACACATAAGGATGCACAGTTGGACTTTGCGACAGGTAACTGATTCTCATGTTACTCGGTTTAAATCTTCAATCCAAAAACATGTAAACCATCATTTTTCATCCTCAGCAGCGGTGACTCAGGAATTTGATGATCACTGCATCACAAGGAAGAAAGGCAATTCCCTTTTTATGTTTAATTAAAATGCAGCTTAGATTCTCTGTTTTGTTTTATTTTTAGTTATTTCTTTTGTTTTGCTCGCAGGTGGAGCAGTGGACATTTCTCCACTGCTCCACCTGCCCCGCCCTTTTATTATCAGATTTTTTTGAATTCCCCCATCACCAAACATCCAGAGCAGATCTGTCTCTCTTACTTAAGATTCAGGTTTTTTCCACACCTCTGCTGTTTTTGACAGAGGACTGACTGAGTCACACCAGATTCTCCTCCAATCAGAGCGCTGGGACTTTGCCCAGCAGCCGTCACCAGGCAACAACCAGGGCTGCGCTGATACACCTACACGCTGGGCCTGTTCAGTGCTTCAGCCTTCTCCTCATCTCACCTTGTCTTTCTTTTTCAACTTCCCAGAAAGCTCATCTAATGGCTCTGAGGAGTCTAGTGATGCTATTGGATCAAGTCGACTTCAAGCTTTTTTCCCTGCCTTCATCTCCTCTCCTCCATTTTCAGTGCCCACGTTCAACAGCATTTTCTTCCTTCTCGGCCTTTGCTTTCCCGGCCAGCTTCTCTCACCACCAGCCAAATAAGATTAACGTATTTTACTTCACTCTCACATGTGCAATTGCCATTTTATCTTCACATTCTAACACGTTATGGTGTGGTTGTCTCAAAACACACACTCAGACACAAGGCGGTACGCACAGTGTCCTGAATTACACATCTCTATGGTAACAGCACAGCAACACATCAGAGCAGGGTGGTGGGATCTGAGCCGCCGACAGATGGACCGATGAAGATGGGAGAAGGAGCGACACAAAGACAGCCAGACGGAGCGAAAGAAAATGAATCAGGCTGAGAAAAAAACAATTAAAAGTCAAGAAAAAAAATCTGAGATGAACATAAAATGTGTACAGCATGGTAAAAATAAATTAAAATAATAAAAATTAATATTTTGTGGAAGTATAAATTTGTTTGTTAAAATTTTATAGGTGAGGAAAACAAAACACATGTTAAGACATAAGTCATGTCAGGGTAATTTATAATAAAAACACAGGATTTAACTAGAACTGTAAAAAAAAAAACAGTTCTGGTTTCTCAGTCGTGAGTAGGTATAGTTAATAATTTAACCTAGAAAACCCAGGTTGCATCATAAGAAAACAATCTCCTCAAGTCTTTCTCCTGCCCTGCATGCATTTCTGGAGCAATGGCAGAATAAGAAATCCCCTTTTATGGAAGATATCACCAGCAGAGCCAGACGAGGGGAGGCAGTATGTCTGAGACATTTATGGGGTAGGAGGAAAGAACCGCGCAAAGAGAAACACACCAGGACAAATATATCAGCTTCAATAAGTAAAACCCTAACACACATCCAGATGAAAACAAATTGTGTTTCGAGATGGACCGCTGGTAACAAAGAGCCTTTTGATGCCTCCAAACATTGATACGTCAAAGTGAACTGACTCGTCAAACAACAAAATTACCTGAAAATGAGCTAAAACTATACAAACCCAAAGAACCTGCAGAACCACTGACGAAGAGGAAAGAATATAAAAAAAACTGTGGATGGGAGCCAGCGTTGCCTTTCGTTAATTATTAAACTCTTGCAAAAGCTAAAATATTTTGTACAAAACAAACAGCTGGTCCTCTGTTTGTTGATCGCACTTTATTCTAAAAAGTCAGATGAAACGGAGACAAAAATAAAAACGTGACCAGATAGCTGATGAGAAATGAGGCCATCAAATACAAACTCCTCATCAGATTATGTTTAAGTTCATCCTTCTCTCCTCAAACGCCACGGACTCCAACATGCATGTACTGACAGGAAGCATGCTAATAATGATCACATCTTCAGCTTCTTTAACTGTTGTGACAATCTTCAGATTGTTTACTCAGCAAAACCTTCAGCAGTTTAAAAAATGAGTCGACTCCATATGTACACTGTAAAAAGTGTGGCCTTGCTTAAAGTAAAAAATTTGATGTCCATTTGTTGCATCTAAAATATTTGACTTCACAGAATGTAAATACAGTTGTTTGGTACAACATGGCTATTTAATTTTGACTCAAACCATATTATTGTACTTGAGCCAATATTAATTCTTCACCTTTATCCAAGTTAAATTATTTACATTTCAGTTTTGGAACCAAAGTAAAATATTTACATTGAACGAATCAAATATATATACATTGCACCAAAGTAATATTCAGGCATTAGCACGAGTTAATTCATTTTCCCCATGAAAGTCTTTTTTTTCTATTTCAGAAATTTGGTTTAAAAAACTATTTGCTAACCCTGATGGCTGGGCAACCGGTTGATTTCTGGCTAAACGTAGCCAGAAATCAAAACAAGAAAAGTCTTTCAGAAAGTTGGTTTCTGTCCGACAGCGACGATCATGGCTTAAGAGGAGCCCCAAAGAGAGTGTGTGTGTGTGTGTACAGCATCTACATATATACACACACAGTGTGTTTATATTGCATTTTTAAAAATTAATACACAATTAATACACTCCAGCAACATTTTTTCAAAGTCATTTATTCCTCACAAGTAAAAAAGGAGAGAAAAAAGTGGCATGTTCAGACAAACAAATATAAACATGTCATTGTTGCTCAGAGCAATGAAATAAAGACAATATGGCTTACCAAGCTAAATTAAATGGATGGAAAGCATCCACTGTTGTACTGTTCAAATACATGAAGGAATGTTGCATCCCTAAACATCATCAAAGAAGTAAAATTCCAACAAAAGCAGTCCATGAAAGTGACACCGTGAGCCTGTATAACAAAGTGCTGCTGAGGTGGTCTACCTCTTAAATAGAAGCCAGTGGCAACTACATGCACACATTAAGCACACACAAATCAATCAATCAATCAAACTTTATTTGTATAGCACATTTCAGCAAGGCATTTCAAAGTGCTTTACAGCATAAACACAAGAACACAAAGTCATGCAACATATAATAGACAATACATTGTTACATATTACATTTCAAAAACAATTCTAAACAGGTGTGTTTTAATTGCGATTTAAAAGAAGTCAGGGTTTCCGCTGTTTTACAGTTGTCTGGAAGTTTGTTCCAAAGTTTTGGTGCATAGATGCTGAAAGCTGCTTCTCCTCTCTTGGTTCTGGTTCTGGGGATGCAAAGCCCCAGAACCATATATATATATATATATATATATATATATATATATATATATATATATATATATATATATATATATATATATATATATATATATATATATATATATATATATATACACTACTGTGCAGTTTTGAGTTCACCACTGAGTTTGCGAATCTTGGAAGTCATCTTGTTGGTACCAAGCTCCATCAGGATCTTCTGAAGGGCCTCAAAGGTGAACCTGAAACCCTGTGGATACTCCATGATAAGAGCATAGCAAAGTCCAAAGAGCATTACAACTCCGGCTGCAACAGAAGGCAACTCATTGAGGACTTCCCACCATCAATGACAATCCCAACGTCTTGGGGCTGCTGTAGAAGGCTTGAATTCTCTCTTAAGACGAAGTCTGCCATGATGGTCCTCTCCAGCTCCTGCTTGGCTTGATCTTTCTGGGAGACCTGATGCAAAATATACGAAATATGCAACTGAACAAACTGCAGTCTGGCACACCTCATTAATCACTATATACTGTATAATGGCATAGGTGGTCTCCTGTGATGAATAAAGTTGAATCTTCATTGTGACAGAAAATATCTGGACATACCATGTATTCCTTTATAAGGTCCTCAACACGTTCTCCCAGGTAGATGATGAGAGCTTTGAGGATACACTCCCTTCTGAAATCTGCATCAGCACCCTTTAGGGACAATCAAAATGGTTATTATGCGATGTGTAGACTAATCTAGCAAACTCAATTCCCAGCTCTACCATAACAGTGCTTTTACAGTGCGCGCCTGGTCAATATTGAATCCATGGCAGACTAATTCAAAGCAGTGAAAATGTAAAGCCATTCTAGTACATCTGCCAGAGGCCACTGGTAGTCCTCTTTAAATATGAAGACAGACTGGATGGCTCCTGTTTTGGTTCCTACAGTCTCAAAGTGTCTTTGGTGCAGTGACAGGTGCACAAATGATTTCCTATGAGCTACTACACATTAATGTACTCATAGGTGGCACATGTTTTTCTTTTTTTAAATGGATGGTATGAACACACTAGACGAACTAATTGCTAACAAGGCTTAATATGCTGAGCTAGTCAAGTTCACGGTGTAGCCGAGCTAACCGTGGTGGAAGCGATTGATTGGTAACGAATTATGCCTACCTTGATTAATTCCAGCTACAACCGAACAATGTACACATAGTGATATTTCTCGTGAAATATGTGTAAGTTCAGAAATGACACCACATTTAACCCGGCGAAAAAAGAAAGCGTTTACTGGGATACCCATATTTAGGCGGGACCTTCAGCTTGCTAACCAGGTGACATTAACTCAGTCTTTTGCATTAATACAACTGTAGGCTTGTTAAGACATCAGCTTAGCTTAGTACTTACCGCAGGTTTATTCTTTGATTAAATGCTTTCTTCCCCTTGCCGAAACGGACGATGCTCTCCAAGCACTTCTCCACAACTTCTCACGTGACTCAGATTCAATTATTACATCATTTCCTGTCAGTATGTTTTGAGAGGAATCAAAATATTTGCTTTCTTTCCTTCAGAAGTGTGAGTAATTCAGTCTGAATCAAAATTGACACCTCAGAATGCAAAAAAATTGACTTTCACCATCAAGTCAATTATTTTACAATGTATTCAATGGTAGTTATTAGCTTGAATGAAAAAAAGTGCATCACTTTTTACAGTGTAGATACAATGAGTGAGGTCAGGCAAGGTCATCCCTCCAAAGAGCTGAAGACATGACATCATGGAGGAGGACACATCTGTTTGTTTGATCAGCACTGTCCCATGTGATCTGAATATATAAGTGTGTGTGTGTGTGTGTGTGTGTGTGTGTGTGTGTGTGTGTGTGTGTGTGTGTGTGTGTGTGTGTGTGTGTGTGTGTGTGTGTGTGTGTTTGGAGATGTGAGGATGTTACAGCTATTAATTGGCCAAGTGATTAAAAGGACACGATTTGTTGGCAAAGTAGTTCTTGAATTCATATACATATAAAGGCAAACAAGGGTGAGAATGTTGTTTCATAATTCAAGCTTCTCTATTGTCTCTCTCTCTCTCTCACACACACACATACACACACATACACACACACACATCCACACACTTGCGTTCACAGATGGCCGGTGACGTTGAAGGACATTAATTTGGATGAGTGGCCGCTGTCGGCTGTGCCTGAGTGAATACAAAGCTTGTTTTAATGTTCTTATGAGGACTTAGTGTGACTGCGGTCATTGTGTGAACTCTACTCCAAATTCTAATCCATTGTGATCAGAGTTCCTGCACCTGCTCTCACTCCAGGAAGATTACGTTTCCTCCTTAAGTTGTCAAAGACAATACTTCAAAACAAAACACTTACCAAGATCATGTCTCTACATCTATCTTGTTGTCACGGCCACTAATGACAATGAAACTTATCTGAAAGTTCTCGGAAGTATAGTTTTTATTTCAGTCAAGGCTAAAAACAACAATGATACTGGTTGGACCTTGAATCAGCTAAAATATGCCGAACAGAATGATTTGGCGAAAGGTCACTAACCTTTCACCAAACCTCTCAAGGCCAGGTTCTGATCCCCTGTTCAAAGTTCATATCTTCATTTAAAAAACTGTTTTTTTAATCAAAACTGCAAATCTTGTTTACCTGCCAAGTTTGCAATCTGAGTTTTGACAGCACATTATCTTTTAAAGGAAGCATTTTCTGAAGATAAATATGAAGCTGGAATTTAATCTCCCAGTCAGACACTGGAGGAGTTGCTTGGCATGATTTAACTTAATACACTGTCTGGATAGATTTCCTTCATTCTCTACTTGCAAATTATTTTAATAGAAAACATTTCATCTGGCATGTCGGCCCTCGTGTTTGTGAGGGCTTCTCTGACCTTCGGATGTGATTGGACCTGAAGGGGTCAGGCCGTCACAGCAGCTGCCCCACAAATCACTTATTAGTCTGTTATCAGCACTGAAAAAAATAAGTCATTGGATGAACATAAAAAAATTATGGAAAGGATTTCCACCTGATTACTTTGCTTTATTTCAGCACCATGTACTTGTGTTACTCCTATTTAAAGCAAATGTGTTAGGTCAACCTAATTTATTAAGATTATTCCAATGTAAAGCAAATGTGTTGGCTCAACTTGTTACAATGGTGATTCAATAGGTGATTCTAAATCAAACATGTTGGCTCAACGTAATATATTGTGGTTATTCTTATATAAATAAAATGAGTTGGCAAAACATAATTCATTAAGGTTGTTCTAATTTAAACCAAATGTGTTGGCTTAACCAGAATTATGGTAATGCAATGGATGATTGTAAATCAAATGAGTTGGCTCAACTCCATTCATTAAGGTTATTCAAATTCAAATGAAATGTGTTGGCTCAACATATTTTTAAAGGTTCCTTTAACTCAGTTACTATAGTGTGATCCAGTGTAATGCAATACAGCCAGCCCAACTAATCTGCAATGTTTAGGACCAAATCATTGATGTAACTTCATTAAGATGAATGTAAATCTAGTTGAAACCACCTTATTTTACAGTGGTACCTTCACACTACTTTATTCAGTAGGTACAACTCACTAAAAGTAAGTTAGCTCAACAAATATGCTTCATGCTAAAAGACAGCTAGTTAATCGTGTGGAAATCCTTTCCATTATTTTATGACGTTAATTCAAAGACATATTTTCAAGCGTTAATCAAGCATTTTAAGATAGCACTAGGTGAAAGTGTAGGAAGAACACTCAACAATTAGAAAAGGTACAACACAATTGTATTTTCAGAATTGTTATACATCGTTTTTTTGCACAGCACAAAACACAGCCGAGTTGGACATTGAAATAAAAAAACAACTACAAAAAGGTTACAGTTTCATTTCCCAGCCAATTCTTTACAACATAAAACATGTCAGTATAGTTGCTCAACTTAGAGAACTGTAACAATATAAATCTTTTCTACTGCAGACTTTAAACACTAATTTTCCATATGAAACTTTACTCAACTTAGCGGCGAGTTTCATATTGAGAACTTGTGCTTTCTTTGATAAGTTCTTTCCATCCAATTTCATTATTATTTTCTGTATTACTTCAAAGGTATGCTTGAGTTACTGAGCAAGTTGAGTGCTGAACGCACTAAACTTGAGGGTAGCTCAAGTTTAGTGCGTAGATTAGTCCCAGTAGCATCACTATTGCAGAAGATACACTGCCCAAGCTGTTCATAACTTCCACCTCCTCCAGGACAATCCCAACATCCAGATGTGCATCGGCAGCCTCTGCACCCTCTGCTCAAATGACGATTCCGAGGACAGTCTCGGCTTTGGCCATTTCATTCATCAACGTCCTAAGGGAGTTAGGGGAGGGTATTGGGGGGGAGACAATTCACATGTAATTAAATAAATAAATTAGACTGACATTGATTGAGTCACTCATGGACCTTAGTTGTTGAAAGTATTTTAACAACTCTTAGGAGTTCTATTGTAAATACAAAAACAATTTAACATACCATGTACTCCCTCACCAGCTTCTCTGGATCTTCATTTAGGTACACACAGACCTTTGAGGATGCACTCTCGTCTGACCTCAGCAGTGTCTTCCTAAATATGCAGATCAAAAAACAATGACAACAATCTCAAAACTCCAGCAGTATAGGTTCACACACTTGAAAACATAGCTAAACATAGTTATTTTTTTCGGCGGAAGATCTAGCTGAAGTAATAGAATCACGTTATCTCACCTTGAATACATTTTATTCCATTTGCGAGAAAAAACCGATTGTCTCGCGTATTCTCGCGTGATATCCCGTGATTTTCCGTAATCTTGCGTGAACTTGCGTGATATCCCGTGATCTCACTCGTGGTCTTCAGCATAGGATCGGTCTGACTATAATGAATCATGTTCGCTCAACATGATTCAATTTTATAAACGTTGAAGTTGTGGAATATCTTGTTTATGCAACATGTTTGTATCATGTTTTTGGCTCAAACATGGAATTATTTAGTTAACAGTACATGATATTCTTTTGTTAATGTGATAACCCCTGAGGTTCCTTTTTTACAGTGAGTGGGTCAAACTGTAGAAACAGACCAAAGACAGGGATTGGATTGGATATTTCTGCTTGGTCACAGTATGTTCTCTGAATAGAGTGCAGGATTATCTTGTGCAGAGGAGTTGGACAAACACTTTTCAGTATTAAAAAAGGATTACCATGGATTCAGAACTGAATGTGCATTGTCAGAATGGGAGTTCTGGCATACATTAAACATTTGCCTATCAGTTGAAAGAAACCAGATTTATTGTTAAAAACTTACATGAAACAGTCTTTCTCCTGAATTTAAATGTTTATTGCAAAGGCAGTAAATTTACTTTTTGAATGTTCCTGTGGAAAAGGAGTTTTTATTTATTTATATTTTTAGTTTAACTACTCAGAACTTGGTTTCAAGCTTCAGCCCAATAGTGACCATCTTGTTGTTGCACAAAATGTAGCATAAAATCATCCATTTGCCTCCAACATCTCTGTAACCAACATATTCTTCACTATTGTTTTGTTTTTAAATTTGAATCCTTGGTCTGTTGCAGGTATTGGCTACGCTTCCATTGTAATTGTATCCCTCCTGAATATCTATTACATCGTCATCCTGGCCTGGGGTCTCTACTACTTATTCCAGGTGGGGATATAAAACTGTTAAATTGCCTTTTTATTTTAAAAGGTGCACAGGAATCTAATCTGTCTAAATACATACTTCTGTTCAGACCTTCTGTTTTTTTAAATTACCTTTCAGTGTTTCCAGCCAGAGTTGCCCTGGGCCAAGTGCAATCAGCCCTGGAATACAGATCAATGCATTGAGGACACCTACCGCAAGAACAAAACCGTCTGGGTTGCCGCCAACGCCTCCAACTTTACCTCCCCCGTCACAGAGTTTTGGGAGTAAGTTACATAAAATCCCTCGCACCTGCTCACTTCTGTGCCCACACACAACTTTCATGTTCGTTGTATTCCTCATGTGAATCGCTCATTATTGCTGTGATCTTTAGCGAAGCTTTAGAAGTACGGATAATTATGGATTATTATTTTGTTTTGCAGACACAATGTGCTGGGTATCAGCAGCGGCATCGATGAGATCGGCCCCGTTAAATGGGACTTGGCCCTGTGTTTACTCCTTGTCTGGGTCATCTGCTTCTTTTGTATCTGGAAGGGTGTGAAATCCACTGGAAAGGTAAATCAGCGTGAAATAAATGACAATATTCTTTTATTTAAATGTAACTCAGATTCTATTTCTCAAAATGTTGATACTAAAAACAAAGATATGCTGTGAAATTGCTGTTTGTTTTTCTTCCTGGTCTGACACTCGGGAACATTAGGGAACATTAGGGAACAGATTGGGTCTGACTCTCTTTGCAAACTGAAGCCAGGATCAGTAACTTAACCCACAATAACTTTCACACATTTACTGAAGCTGTCAAAACAATATGTACAGCAATTTATGATGCAGTTTCTTAGAAAGCATCATATTGCTGCCATAAACACAAGTTTTCACAAGACAAGAGGAGAATGAAGGACTCCACTTTATGGCTTCAGCACTCCTGATTGATTGGTCCAATATATTTTTTATAGTTGTTTAAGTTTGTGACAAACAACTCTTATAAAACAAAGTTGAGTCAAAACTTTCCACAAGGCAGAAAATGACACTTAGGTCTCTATTTCCAACAACGGGGAATTACTAAGTTCTCTTATTTACAAAACCCTTTTTAAATGAAACGAAGAAAATGATGAAAATGTCATGTATAAAGAACAGCTTTGTGGTTGTTTTTGTTTCCTTATCAAACATCCAAAAGTCCCTTCTCCAAGGGATAAAAGCAAGATGGAAAATCTTCAAAAAAACAAATCAGTAACTTTCACCCAGACAAAAGGCCACCAAGAATTTGAGGAACCTTGTGTTGTTGGAAACATTGAGTAATTTCCCCAGGTGGCGCTGTGAAGGAACAGTGAAAGACTGTGAAATAAGTGGATACAAATGTTTCCAAGTCTCCAGATTATGAATATGTTTGAATTGAAGAAACATTATAAAACTTTAACTGGTCAATCAAGAGGAATTCAGGAAATACATATTTAAAATGACAGTCAAAAGTCTCTTTCAGAAAAAAATACAGTAGTTGTTTTTATTTCAGTAACTGTGCGATGGCTTCATTAAGAATATGAGCAGAAAATGTAGGAAAAAGTCAAAATTATGACCATTTTGAAACTGGAGCTCAGAGATGAATGCAGTATTCATGTTGTGTGTGTGTGTGTGTGTGGATGTGTGTGTGTGTGTGTGTGGGTGTGTGTGTGTGTGTGTGTGTGTGTGTGTTCTACCTCAGGTGGTCTACATCACGGCCACGTTCCCGTTCGTCATGCTTATCGTCCTGTTGATCCGCGGCGTAACTCTGCCAGGTGCTTCTGAAGGCATCAAGTTCTACCTGTACCCAGACCTCGAACGCCTCAAAGACCCAGAGGTGGGTTCCCTGCTCTTCACTGAGCTCCTGTTGCAGAAACATTTCCTTCTGCCACTGAAAGGATTTGTTTGGACATGAACTTTCAAATCATCTGATGGTTTTTGAAATTTCTGGAAAGAAATTTAGACACTAGGAAATTTTTTTCTAAATCAAGCGAAGATGTAAAAAAAAAAAGGCTCCTGAAAACTTTATCAACTCACTGTCAGTGAGTTGACAGTCAGTCAACTCACTGACAGTGAGCAGGCCAGATGTTTCTGACCATTTTTGTGGAAAGTCTACAATAGACTTGAACTGACTTTATTATCTTTGCACAAAGATATGATGGTGAATTTGGCAACAAAATGTTGCTTGGCTGCCAGAATACACAGAAAAAGTACTGTGAAACTATCAATACATCCAAATGTTACTTGTGCAGGTAGAAAAAAAAAACTGGTAAACTCATTATTGCGCATTTCTGTGAAAAAATGCAGAGATCTGTTGATTTTGCATGAATTTTCACAATTGCAGAATCACAAAAACCTGGATGGAGTTCTAAATGTTGCAATAACAATATAGCTTGTGATAAATGAATGAAGCTTTAGGACTTCACCGCTTCTTTGCCTTTTCTAGAACTTGAACTTTTCTGCTGCATTGAACAACCAGGGCTGCCAAACAGATGATAGCCAGACAGATCCTGGATGTATGGCAGTTTCATAATTACCCAGAATTTATTGCAGGCGAAGCACTTCCTCATGATAGGAATATTGTAGTCGTAATGACATCAGTGCCATAGTTCCAGGTTTTTTTCCATTGCCCTCTTATGTTGTAAAGGGAGTTGATAATCTTGGCAGATAAAAGCTAAGCACAGAACACTAGCAAAGATTTCAAAACACGCTAAATGTTTAGCTTTCCATAACCCAGACGTCATCAGCAGGCCTCAGCCTCTCTGTTGCTCTCTCCCTACTTGGCAGGTGTGGATTGATGCTGGCACTCAGATCTTCTTTTCCTATGCCATCTGTTTGGGCGCCATGACGTCCTTGGGGAGCTACAACAAGTACAAATACAACTGCTACAGGTGAGGCGTCAGTTTTCAGGGGGCGGGCGAGGTGAGGTGTGGTAGGGGAGAGAGTGGGTGTGGGGGTGAAGGGATCCTTGTGTGTTCATTAACAAATCCTCCTCATGACATATGTGTGACATAGGGACTGTTTGCTGCTGGGAGCCCTCAACAGTGGTACCAGTTTTGTGTCTGGCTTCGCAATATTTTCCGTCCTGGGCTTCATGGCACAAGAGCAAGGGGTGGACATTGCTGAGGTGGCAGAGTCAGGTACGAGGGTTCTGTAAAGGCGGCAGTGATGGTGGGCGCTGCTTCCTGGTTAATAAATTAAATAACAGTAATTTCAAAAGAAAAACAGCAACGAAACCCAAAAGAGAATTAGCCTCTACGTTCATTTTCGAACTTGAGTGACAATTTAGAAACATCATGGATTCCCTGATTCAAACACAAATGACGGCATCGGAATATGAAGCTTCCGCAATCAAACACTTCTTG
This sequence comes from Poeciliopsis prolifica, assembly GCF_027474105.1. NCBI lineage: Eukaryota > Metazoa > Chordata > Actinopteri > Cyprinodontiformes > Poeciliidae > Poeciliopsis > Poeciliopsis prolifica. The sequence goes on from NW_026562489.1 coordinate 403,236, forward strand.
ACAAAAGCAGACTTTAGGAGATAGAACCTATTTGGTCGGTTTGTACGCGCTCATTTTAGGAAGGCAAGCTGGCGCAAGGCAGAGGCTGTTGTGCTTTATGTTTTTGAGAAAGAAGTTTTTTAGGGGAGACTTAAGGAAAAGCTGATGTGCGATACTTTACGGCACATCTTATGTCTGTGTGAAGACTTAAAGATTTGAGTTCTGGTTCTGAGATGTTCCTTATTTACAGCCACCATCCTGATGGTGCTCTAGCTTTGGCTTCTATGATACTGGGAGGCGTTTGTTATTAGAGGTTACATCTATTACTCAAGCTGCTTTAGGGTGGCCTGCTTTATCAGTTTTCTTAAGTACAATGAGATTTCCATGGATTTCTGTCACGTGTTTTCACCATATGCGACCTAACACTAAGCCTGACCACTAAAGGAGCCCAGGTTACTGTGGATGTTTGGTTTCACTTTCTGACAGAATCACACAAGGATTTCATTTATCCCTACTTTTACAAACAAGAGCAGAGCCATGATGATTAATGACATATCCTGTAAATACTCCCAACATCAAAGTGGTTAAAACGCCAATGGAGATGGAAGACTGTTTTCTAAGAACTTGTTTGCAAAGACTGGTTCTGCTCTTTTCGCTGAATTGCTTTTCACTCCAGTTATTTCAATAAGACTTGGTGGCATGCTCTTTGAAGTCAATTGATTGATGTAAAGGGTGATTATTTTAGAGAAAGCCATTTTCTTCATCAACAGGTCTTGTGAACCACATCTTATCTAAAGCCCCATAATCAGCAAATTTCATAAGTCAATTTAGCTTAGCATTGTTTTCTACGTTAACAGTTTATGCTGGCAGCCCAGTCGATGCAAACATTGCACAATTCTGTAAAGTCCACCTGATGTCGGGGTTTGCAGAATCGTCCAATATCTGTGTTATTTGGCGAGTGGGCTGATAGTCTGTGAGGTGTTGGTCAGAGAAGCTGGAGGAAGCAAAGCGCTGCAAGCTAACATGATGCTCGCTGTTAAACTCAGAATTTGTCCAGATTCTTATAAGGAGCAAGATAAAATAGACAACTAAATACATTTTCACAGAATTTTAAGTTTGGAAAGGAAAGCAAAGGAAAGTTTTTAGAAAAAAATCTGTAAGTTTGCCTTAACTGCAGTAGTTTGGGCCGAACACACACTTAAAGCTAAAGAAGAAAAGCAATGCTCTTGCTCCTTAATGTGACTTTGACTGTGCAATGGCTTGGCACGCGCCACAGCTTCAAACGACTTAACAGTGAGATAAAAAGAAAATTAAGGCTTCTTAATACTCTGCACAGTCAACTCACAACATCAGTGTAATTAACATGAACTCAGTTACTTTTGATTTGGTCAATTTTCTGAAGGTCTGTTTTCCCTCTGGGGCTGGGAGTTGGTTTAACCTTTTTGAGTCAACGTGGTGTTTGGTTGGATGCCTTGTCATAATTTGCTACAAAAATGGAACCTATTGATACACTTTACTATCAGCTGCAATGCTGTTTGCTGTTATGGCTGCTTCCTTGTTCCTTGACTTTTGTTTTACAGTTCCCAATGTAGCGTCATTTAAATTCGACCTCATAAAAATAAATCATTTAAAAAAACACTGGCTTTTTATCTGACCACAAGTTTTACATCTGCTGCTGTTTTGCAATAGTCCTTTTGCATTCCCCATTGAAATGGTCAGCCGTATTTCAGTTGGGGATTCAAAATGGCTTGAGGAGCGTGTGCATGGATAAACAGAATGTATTGGACACACCTTCATGTGCTTGATTTGCTTTTCTAAAGCATTTGGGGCTTTTTCAACTTCAATCAAAGCAGTGTTTACAGTGGTCCTTCCTTTTTAAATTATGGTAACATATTTTACACGCATCTGTAACATCTCTCTTCTAACTGACTTACTTCCACAGAGATACTGTTATAAACACAAATGTATATAAATGTGCTTTATTTGCTTTTAACTATACTTGTGTGTTTTATTGTAAAATAAGGTGACATTAATTGTGTGCTTGTAAGTGAAATGAAATTGTGTCATGTGTTGAGTGTGTACAGTTAGTGTGTCTTAACGTTCTGCAAGCGGCAGGTAAGTAAAGATGTGCTTCAGATAATTATTTTTTTAGTGAATCTTTATCCAAATATACTTTACATGTAAACTTGATCTGCGTGCTGTAGTCAGGCATTGATTAACTCTTCACTTCCTGCTCTGCGTCGGTTGTCTGGGGGCGTTTTTCTCCCCCCACAGTGATGCAGATCAGATGAGATTATCATATGATTCTAATGTCGCTCCTGCCCACCCCTTCTGTCTCCTCTTGCTGCTCTTCTGCAGGTCCAGGCCTGGCATTCATTGCCTACCCCAAGGCTGTTACCATGATGCCTTTTCCTACACTCTGGGCAATCCTCTTCTTCATTATGCTGCTGCTGCTTGGCCTCGACAGTCAGGTCAGCAGGATTTTTCAAAAACTAATTCAGTTTTTATTTTTTCTAAAAAGCTTTACATGCAAACACGTTTCACGCGATAGAAGATGAAATCCATGTGGGTGTAATTTATTTGCAGCAGATGTAGCTGATCTAACCAGAATATGTTTTGCTTTGCTGGATTCCCAACAGGAGTTTGTAGCAAACTGTGAATGTGGCTTTTAGCTTTTCTTTTCGCCATTCTGCTATTAGTTGTCCTGTAATTAAATGATCCAACCTGAGCTCTTGGTGCCTGCAACTCCTCCAGAGTTACCAAGAATATAATGTTCTTTAAGAAATCTTTTTATTTTTTAGTTTTAAAGCTCCAGTGTGTCACTTTGATAAAAATTGTTTACATATTTGTTGCATTTCTCATGTTGTGACAGTAAAATAAAAGACAGATAAGACCTCTGTCTTCTCCCACTGTTCCCACCAACTGCAGAAATGCACCACTCAGTCAGAAACAACCAATCAGAGACAGGGGGAGGGTCTTAGTGTTGTCAATCACTCTTGTGCTCAACCCCTCCACTTTGCTCTCTGCTGCACTACAACTCATTAACCACAACATATAACAGATTTTCTGAACTGTCAATTAGACACATTGAGCAGAGGGTACATAAGCTTGATTGACAGCACAAAGCTCCTCCTTGCTCTGATTGGTTGTTTTTGCTGGGAGCATTACCTCAGGGGAATCTTTCAAAAACAAGCTTTCAGTAAAGTGAATTGTAGTCATTTATTTGACTTTACTGTGTCTTCTATATAAACCAATGAACTGCATGCATCAAAACCAAAGCATACCAAGTAAAGTGGATTTTCAAACCCAACTTACTAATGTAACTCAACTCAGGAAAGAACAGTGAACTTGGTTTAGAACCCTGGAGGTTGAGGTCATTGCAGTGATTCTGATTTTCCAGCCGTTGTTTTGTCTTGCAGTTTGTGGAGGTGGAAGGGCAGATCACATCACTGGTGGATGTGTATCCGTCCTTCCTAAGGAAGGTTACTGCAGAGAGGTCTTCATCGCTATCATCTGCTGCATCAGCTACCTGTTTGGACTTACCATGGTGACCAAGGTAATAATGACAACATGAGGAGGTTGAAAAGGTGCTGAACGATTAAGGTACCTCGACCAAACATTAAGCTTTAAAAATGGTTGTTTCGTTTAAGATAAACACAGCAGCTTTTGACCTCTTCAGGGTTCATGTAGTTGAAGCAGAGCGTTTGGACTGCTATTAGCGTGAACCCATGAGAGAAGATGGCGGAGGGAGGGGGAGTTCTCATGACTTTTAGTGTCAAGTCATGAGAACTTCCTTTCCATCCGGTGGTATTAATAGTTACAGACCCAATTTATATTTTCCAAATCCCCTTGCTTCCTCCTCATTCTCTTTTCATATCTCCTGTTTTCTCATTAATACCCTGGACTCTTTTAGTCATTCTGGACTTTTTTCAACTCCAGTACTTTTTTCATAACTGTTTCTTCCTGTTTGCATGCTCCAGTTTTTTTTTTGTTAATATTCAACCATCTCCCTAACTTCCTGTCTGAGCTAAGAATGCGCATTCTAAGTCTTCATAAATATTGACAGGATACGCACAAGTATGCAATTTAGATGCAGATTTTTGTGTCAGAATGGTTGATCAAAACTGTGGAAACTCTCCAGCATGTTTAATTTTACTCATCGTGTCACTGAGCTGTTCAACCAGAACCGTTCGGTTGGGTTTCCTGCTGATCTGAGGCCATCAGACCCATTTGATCTGCTTTATGCTTTATGGTCAGTTTGCTCTTCACCAGATCAATGTTTCCTGATTAAACATTTTTGTTTAATCACTTATTTTTAATCAAAATCAATCACTGGTTTGAATCACTTGATTAATCTGATCTTATTGAAATGTTGCAGAGGTTTTAGTGGCGTCTATTTTCTCGATTCGGTTTGAGGTGTAATGATACAGAAACAGATACTTTGACCTTACATATGTTTTCTGTGGGGTTGTTGCAGATCCTCTCCACCTTCACTCATCTATTCATGTCGGATCCATTTCAGATCAATAAAACCTCACTTCCCCTCTCTTCACTTGCGCCTTACCGAGTCGTTCCCGCTGTTTCTCCTTTTGACAACTTATTTTTATGGCGGCCATGGCCTGATTCAGCTGTAGGATTCCCAGGATTGGGGACCGTTTTTAATATTGTAGTCAGGCAGGAAGACACGAGGTCATGTTCAAACACTCCTGTTCAAACACGTCATCTCTGCTCAGATTTAAGCCGCCCTCTTGTTGTTTACATGTTAAATCTCCTCTCTAATGTTTAACATGGAAAGACTGCCTCCAAAAATATTTGTGCAGCTTTAGCCAGCATAAATCATGTGTTTTTTTGTTTTTTGTGCTTTAAAATGTTAAAAATGAAACTAAAACGATGTCTCTCTGCAGGGTGGCATGTATGTTTTCCAGCTGTTTGACTACTATGCAGCGAGCGGTGTGTGCCTTCTGTGGGTGGCATTCTTTGAATGTAGCTGTTGCCTGGGTTTATGGTGAGTATCATTAATCCCAACAATACTGAAGCTCATTATTCAGTTCCCTGAGTAGAAATATTAATTTACAGGCATCAAAAGAAAAATAAAGCTGCTTGGTGTTTTACTGCTGTGAACCACAGCAGACGGATCCTCACACTGTTGTTTTTGCAGGCGCTGATTTTTATGATGCAATTGAGGACATGATTGGCTACAGACCAAATCCTTGGATGAAATGGAGCTGGACTGTTGTCACTCCTTTACTGTGCATGGTAAGGGCTTTATTTTTGAACACATATCTGAATATAAAACCATAAAAATGTTGATTTAAATGTGTTCCTTTTCCATGCCAGGGCTGCTTTTTCTTCTCTTTGGTCAAATACAAGCCATTGACGTACAACAAGGTGTACCAGTATCCTGACTGGGCCATTGGAATAGGCTGGACTCTGGCCTTGACCTCCATGATCTGCATCCCCATGGTGGTCGTCATCAAGATCATTCGGTCTGATGGGCCCCTCATCGAGGTGGGTGAAACACACAGCTAGCGGTCAACATCACATACTCAGTAGACTCATTCAGACTTCCCTGAATAAATGTCGGCCTTGGGGAATAGTCAGTGATCTCGGTTTGGAGGATCAGGAAGAAATTCGTATGGGAAAATCAAACTGTTCAGAGCTAAATTTCCTTCAAGAATCAATTTCTGTCCTAAAATAACTTGAATTTCTTAGTAATTTGAGCCAAAGCTACTTTATTGATATTTATAAATCTGTTTTACACAGATTTGTTTATGTTTACTTCTTTATTTAATTCAACAGTTTGTGTTGCTTTGCATAATCTTTCTGATCTTGAACATTTCTGTGTCTTAATTGTAATTTATTTAACCAAATTGATCCAAAAGCAACAACTCTACAGACCAAATGACAGGGAGGGGAAAATATCCGTTCAGATAATATCTGAGGGGTTCAGTTGCAGAGAGCTGACAGCTGCATTGAACAGGGAGGCATTTCAGCAGAAACAAGGCTCAAAGTTGGCCTTGCGACACAAACATTGTTAGGATGAGAAGGAAATGACAGTAAAGACTTCAGTCCAGTGGAATCGCATTCAAAACTGAAAGTGTTGACGTTCCTGGAATGGGTTTGAAACTCTCAGAAGCTTTCAGCTCGATTCTACAAGGACAATTTATTCACTGATCGTTGTCAGCTGGTCATAATGACTGAACAGAAAATCAGTTCATAAAAACAAGGCAAAATATCAGAAAAGTCAAATGAATTCTTCATACTTTAAAGCTCTTTTCTTATAGTTTTTTCTCTCTCCATCTTTACAACTTTTCGGTTTCCAACTGATTTTGTATTTTATCTTCTCATTCTTGCTCTACTTGCCTGTTTCCCTCTCCGTGACATCTGCTCATGCCTTGTGTCCTCCCTCTGGCCTGCAGAGGATCAAGGCCGTGGCGGCCCCGGCGCGCGGAGGGGCCAGCTCCCGCCCCGCAGACCACCGTGTCCCCAACGAGCTCACCTGCCCACTGGACCCCAATGGAAACAGGGGCCTACTGATGAAGGCCCCCACCCACACCATCGTAGAAACCATGATGTAAAGGGGTGAGGAGGAGGCTCTCCATGAGAACGCTCTCTTCTCCTCTCCTGTCCTCTGAAACGCTTCTAAAGCTAGCTAGCTCTCTGTCTGTCTGTGTCTTTCTGGTGGACTGATGAGGGTTTTAAGGAAAAAAAGAAAAGAAGCTCACATTTCAATCTTTTAGGAATGCTTCAAAAGCTGTTTGCAGTTGAGGAAAGATGATTATTACAATTTCAAACTGATTCTTTAGCGCTTTGTTTTTCCTTTAATAGTTCCCAGTATTAGCGCTGACCGCTGATCATAAGCTGGTCGCTTGTTTCATCACTGATGTTCACAAATAATCAGCCGTTGTTCCCAAAAAGAACAAAGTTATTTGTGCAGCCATGAAAGGAACACATTCAATTCACTGCTGATTTAAATTATGGTGTAATTTGATGTGCATCACAGCAAACAAAGACAAAAACAGTGGGAAATTCTGATCACACAGAAATCTTGTTTTTTGGCTAAAACTGAAATATTTCCTTGCTTTCATTTCGGCGTCAGGATAATTTCTTCCTGCAGAGTCAGAGAAGCATCCAACCGGATTTGAAGTGTGGAGTTCAAACCCTTGAGTGTGTTGTCTGTGGCGTACTGTACAGTAGTAGCTATCAGTCTATCTATATCTATCTCTTTATCTTTACGTGTCCTAGACCAGTTTACAATATGTAAGTACTGCAGTAGGCACTCTTGGCTTAAAGTTTTGGATTGATTTTTTTTTCTTTATTCTGCAGAGGAAGTTACATTATTATTATTGTTGTTAGTTTTTCCTCTGTCAGTGTTTAGATTCTTTTATTATTATTAATATTATTATTATTATGGGTATTCACTATTGAATTGCTGTAGTTTTACATAGAAGGAGGAACACTTCTTTCAATTGGTGAAAATACTAAGCTGTTATACAGATCACATATTTACAGTGGCAGCCTTTATAGTTCAGTTGTCATCATATGTATCTTGGGCCACCTTCTTGCAGTTTAGTGTGACATAAACACATTTCAACTTATTGATTCTTCTCCCAAATGTTTTCTTGTTATGGGCCAGTTGCTTCATGACCACTTGGATGTTCAGACAAAAATGGAAATTTGGCCGTGACTCGTCCTGTGTTTCAGGGCTGGGCAGCTTTTCTTCCTCTGCAAGGTTCAGGGACATCTGGACACATTTATTGGGGCAGGACAAAAGCTAAGACTCATTCATCTCCAGTTCAGATCAGGTGACCCAGTCAGTTGTGTTAATTAGCACTCCAAACTAGGTGTAACAAAATCCTGTGACACAACAGACAATAAAGCTGCAAGCTTTCCATATGCAGTCGGCAGAACTTTGTGTCGGGAAATTGGCACAGAAGAAACCCATAATGCAGGGGTGACCAGAGTGGGTCCTGGAAGGTCGGCATCCTGCATGTTTCATTCTCTCCCTGGTGGGAGGAACAACCTTTCCAGCAAGTCAATGTTCTTCTTTGGCCTCTAATGAACCGTCATTTGATCCAGTTGTGTTAAACCAGTGAGAGAACTAAAACACTGGGCCTCCGGGACCAAGTCTACACCCCCCTGCCATAATGCATCATTTTGGGAACCCTGACCAACACTGACAAGACAAACAAAAGACAGCCAAAAGAAATTGTATTCCTTTTTATTGGCCAAAATAAAAAAAGAAGAATTTGCTCTTAATTTTCTGGAAACTAATCAAAGTTAGAATCTAATCTGTGTTCCAGATTTGATGTTTGTAAAACTCTTGTTTTGGGAAAACAACTAGTTTTCTAAAAAATGCTATTCAATTATATTCAAGTTTTTTAAGGCTCAAATTGAAAGTTAACTTGATCTGAGTTCCTAAACGTGTTTAATCATCAGGAACATCAGGAGGATCCAAATGTAGAGGCTTAAAATGTGATTTGCGAACATCAAGTTTTTCTCATTTGAAGACTTTTTAAAATTTCTGGATTTAGCATCAATTTGTTGAAATTAAGTTGAAAGGGTGCCCTGCGATTCAAAAGCAAGACCTCAATTCTGGCTGATTTTTAACAGTTGTGAGATAAAAACTACATGTGATTTCTTTTGATAGTAACATGGGGCCATAATGCTGATAACGTGAGCTGTTAACAACAGACTAGGTAAGAGGTAGTTATTGGATTTAATATGTGACAAAGGGGTTTCCGTGTGTCTCACCAGCGACATCTGCTCAGGACTTACCCTTTAAAGCTCTTGTCTGCTTTAATTTGCTTCAAAACCATTTTACTATCAGTTTGGAACAAAGAGCTGCAGTCGTAGCAATCAAAACTTGTCTTTCTATTGTGCTTTAAAGGACATTCGCTCAGATTGGCACATAGAGAATCAAAAGTAACTTCTTAACTGCCTATTTTATACACAATCAAAGGTAAAGACACTGAAATGATGTGAGAGATGTTTTTTGCACTTGAAATGACGAGGCCAAAAATAAAATGCTCAATTCTTCAGGGTACTCGGAGGTGAAACCCATTGAGGGCGGGAAGTTTGTGCAGTACCCAGGAATTGCCTGTATTTGACCAAAAACCTCCCAGTAGAGCTGGCATAGCAGCCAGAGCCTGGCGTTTTTCCTCTTCTTTTTATTGTAGTTTGTATCATTAAAGGGATTTGCTAAACCAAATCCACAGGTGACATCTATTTTCATACAGCCTTTCCTATGTAACGTCTTTCTACAGCTCAGCTTCCATTTAAATGCACATACAAAGCTTCGATGTATTCATTAACGTTTGTACAGATCTGGTTCTTGGTTCCTCTGAAGGATCATTGCACAATGAAAAACAAAAAAAAAAACTACTCATTTACAAATTACCTTAAAATCTTCAATTTGTCCACTGAGTAACTTCTGTTATATTTAAAAAAAAACAATGCATATGGAAACAATTCACTTTTTTAATGTGTGTAATTTCTTTTCTTTTCTTTTTTTTTACATATATTTAGAGGCAGCAGTAGCTGCTTAATTGGAAAAACATAAAGTCATCAGTAACAACTTCAACTTCAAAGCTTTCTAGGTGCTAAGGTCCTTCTTTTGTCAGGGATTTATTGACCAGATTATTAACTAATGCAGTGATTTATAGGTTTATTCTGCCTCTCGGTGTATATTCAGTTTGTATCAGCCCATCAGCCTTTTCACTCCTGCTGTCAATTAACCCGAGTAAACTTTCCGTTGAGCTCAGCTTACTGATTATTGTTTTCTCTCAGAAATAATGAGTTTGGAACAGAACTAAAGCATTAGTGATGCACTTGTTTTTACCGCCGAATGTTAAAATGTGAAAGTCACCTGCAGGTGAATTAAAATTTTCTGAAGATTTATTTTTTAGCATAAAAAAGAATCTTTGTTTAAATGCATTCTTTTGCCCATCCTTCTATGACTCCATCAGTTTCTCTTGATTGATTTGTGATCGTATGTCACTTTTGCCTTTTGTGCTCCAAAAATATTCAAAACCCGAAACTGGAGTGACATTGCACAAACTATTGATCCAAACTCGACTCACATTCATTACGTGCAATACTTTGTCCAAAGTGTTAATGTTTATTTTTGCTTTTATCTTCTCATGAAAACAAAACTGAAAATTTCAGGGTCAGTTCAAATTAGAATGTGGAAACAAAACCATTAAAACTACTGTTTTACAAAATTTGATGTTTGTTTGGAATACACTAAAAATGCTGTAACACATTTTGTAATGTTATTGATTTTGAGACAGCAACACTGCCACAAATCCCACTGTCATTCATATAGTAATAAAATAAACCGGCAGTTCACCAAAATGCCACAACCAAAGTTTTTTTTTTTTTTTTGAATTTTTGACAAACTTCAATGATATCTGCAACATCAAACTGTTTAGCAGTCTACTGAGGTGTTTCTGTGGTGGAATAACTTGTGGTGCTTTTTAAAGGCTGCAAACAGGTAACAGATTTAAATCCATCCAAAAATATATCATATCAAAAGTGGGTGCTCTTTTTTTTTAACAGTTTCATTGACAAATTCTGTTAAACTATTTAAAACATTTTTAAATTCAAACTGTCTGGGAAGCTCTTGTGCTTTTGTGAAGAGAATAATTTTGTAGACGAGTCCAACATATCCTGAGAATTCAGAACATGAACTCTGTCATTAAGAGACAACGTTTGACCAACATTACATGTTTGAACCCAATCAGCTGATAAACTGTTTCCTGGCAACATCTGAGATGGAGCCCAGTGACTGAAAATAGTAAAACCTTTTCTGACTCTGAAACTCATTCCTGTCAACAGAGCGACTGATCACGGTCTCATTTATAAATCCCTGGTCTTTCCCACATCAGCCCTTCCTCTGTACACAGGAAAATGTTTTTTTTTATTCTTGGTAAAGAAAACATTTTTTTAAAGAATTTGAATGGTTTTAATTTTTGTTTCTATCGCCAACCTGTAAGCTAAAAATGTGTTTGAGCAGGTTTTACAGAACTGTAAACCTTTTTTTTTATTTCTTAATAAAAAATTTGTCTTCAGAAAATGAAGGTGAAGTTGTCATGTGTCTCTTTCTTCCACCCACTGATAATCACTTCCAGGTTCCATGGAGATTTCCAGCAAACAAACTGTTTAACAAAACAAAGCATGAAACCAAAGCTGCTCCACCAACTGGATTAAAATGTAAACCATGTGGAAACTGCAGGGACGTTTTTGGGACAGCAAACATGCAGAAGCAGGTGATCCAGACCAAGGAGATGGATTGTAGCTTTATTAGCCATGATGCAAAAAAGAATAAATTAAAAACAACAACCCTGCTCTTCATAGTGAACACAAGCTTTAGGCTCAGAGTTGGCCTAAAACCTATAGAATAAATGTTCTATAACTGCTGTGGAGATGACAGAGTTGAAATGAAATATCCTCTCTTGCACCAGAGGAGGAAGATCGTCTATGACGCTCCTTGGTGCACCTGTCACTGAATCACCTCTGCAGTTCAGCAGCAGTTTTAATGGGTGGGGCGGTAAACACCGTCCAACATGACGGACATGACTGTTGGACACGAAGTCCAACGGTCGTGTTCTGTTGGCTGGAGTCCTTCCGTTTCCCGCCATCTGGACCGGGTCAGAGCGGCGAACTGGCACAGAGCTAATCTCTGTGTTATCTAACCACTTCCTACCGGCTGAAGATAAGATGCTACTCCCACAGAAGAACACCACAAAGATGGCTGATCCTGTCGAGAAAGGTCTAGAAGAGCGCCCCCTGCCTTCCAAAACATGTTTGCTCAACCCAAAACAGGATCAGCGCATGATTAAATGACTGAATGCTAACAAGTCTTTATGATAATATTCAAACACACTTTTCTTTCAGTCTGACTGAGCTTGATATTGGAGATGTGCAGAATGCTTGCAGTCGGCTGCGGTTTATGAAATCAGATGTAAAAAAAAACAAGATGTTTCTTTCCTTTCACTTCAAATGCTGCACTTTGTAATAAATGTGTGGATCTGTGGTTGTAATGTGAAGAACCACAACAGATATGAATATTTCACCAGAAGCACTGTAGAGTTTGTAGCTGCTTCTTTGTTGCTTTCTGTTTTCAGTAGCCATCTTGAGCTGTTGGAGGACAAGTCACAGCAGTCGTCTAACATGTGAAGAGGCAGCGTACTAAACGCAAGCCTCATGTTATCTGGCCTGAAATGTTTGGGTCAGAAATAAGAGTTATCTCTGCCCAGACAAAATCCTGACAACTAACTGTTGACTTCTTTTATCTGGAATATTACTCAAGGTTTAAAGGTATTTGAAGTAAGTTTATTACACATTAAGATAATGAAGTAAGGTCCATTTCTCTTGCAGAAATGTTCTAAGCCTTTTATTTTTTTAACAGCTAAGTCTTTGTTGTTACATCCAAGTTCTTTTACAGTAAATAATGTCATGGGAAATGTTTTGAGAAGTTGGCTTAGGAAGTAATTTCCTTCTCACCTTATAAATCTTGACTTCATCCATAATTACAGGCTTCCTGTCGGCTTTAGACTGGCAACCTTTAAAATCTAATAAACCCAGCCTGTGATGGGGCAACAAGTTTAAACCAAAAATATTCCAGTTAATTCTAAAACGGAGCAAATGTCAACGGGAAAAACAAGCCATGCTCGGCTCTGACATGTTCACAAACAACATGGGTTCTGGTTGATGGAATATTTTGACCCAAACATCGGTTCCCAGCAGGGGGTGGAGGATGAGACAGGCCTGAAAATAACAGAGGATGGACACTTCACATGACTAATTTTCCCAGACTGTAATTTTCCTTCAATAGCTACTGCAAAAATATCTTATCGAGTGTTTCTGTCTCATTTGTAGTGCAAATATCTCAGCATATGTGAAAAGACAAAACTAACTTATAGGAGTTTGTTTTAAGTCAGTTTTTCCTAACTAGTAATGAAAAAGTCCTTCTTCCATTGGCAGATTATTTTATTTATAACGACATTTTTCCCAGGTTCTCTGCCAATAGATCAAGTACTTTATATAATTCTTGGGAAATGATTAAATATCAACTTAAATAAAATAAATATAGACCAAAAAACACTTAGATTTTGTGATTTTGCTATGTGTGAGAATTTTATTTATAACAACCAGCTGGGGATTTCAATGAAGGTGTTTAAGCAATTATTAAAAATGTTTTTTTCACCAACAAATCCATAGATTTTCATGTCTCCATAGAGCCGTGACTCCCTGACCAACAGCGGCTCGTTGTTGTTGATCTCCCTCTGAAAGTGCATCTTAACTCCTTTCATTGGCTGCCAGGTTCAGGAATAGATGTGTCTCCTGAGAATTACTCTGTTTTTATTCCACTTTCAAAGAGTTTGTTGGCAAACACACAAAGCAAAGTCAAGTTTCTGTCGTGTTTTTTTATTTCTGGATTTTTGAGTTATTTCAGTCTCTTTCATGATGGTCAAAAATAGAAAGATGCAGGATGTAATGAGATAATGTGCAGAAAATCAAATGCAGCTTGTAGTGTGTGTGTGTGTGTGTGTGTGGGGTGTGTGTGTGTGTGTGTGTGTGTGTGGTGTGTGTGTGTGTGTGTGTGTGTGTGTGTGTGTGTGCGTGTGTGGGGTGTGTGTGTGTGTGTGTGTGTGTGTGTGTGTGTGTGTGTGTGAATCTATTTCTTCTGAATAACTTTTTCTGTTTATTTCAGGGTCCTTTTTTAATATTGGTTTGTCAATTTGATCAAGCATTTTAATTTGTAACTTTATATTTTTGAGCCTTTCCTTCCTTGTGATAGCTCTCTGCTGCTGATGTATGTAAACAATAATGTTACCATGGAGAATAGCAAAGGATGGATAATGTTGCTGAAGGAAGGCAGCCAACATGGAGATCTTCAGAAGAAGAGTTTTAATTTAGCAGCTTTTAAATGTTAAGCAAATGAAATATTATCTGAACTGGGCTTATAATATTCTGGTGTTTAATGGACAGTACCGCATATAAAACAACTGCTGCAGCTTTGATGGAGAAGCTTCGTTTTTCAGTGGATTCCCACTTTGCTTAGATCATTTACAGGTTAGATGAAGACAGTGTGATGTTATTTATGGTCAAACAGTGTCAGTTCCTTCAAGTTTTTATGATCAGAATTAATGACGGTGTTGGGCTGTCAGAGAAATCCTTATAAGTTATCCAGCTTCTTTAACGTCTTGTAAAATGTTTCAGACATCTAGAAGCAAACTAGGGTCTCAAATTTCTTGTATTTCCCCAAAATCTCTTCTTCTGTGGATTCCAAAGTCTTTAAGTAGATTTTTAACATTTTTCAGCTTGAAAATCATGTATAATACTTTCAGCTTTGTGGGTTAAATGATTTTTCTAAAGTCAAATTGTTCTGAAGAGAAGTGAACATGTCACATTTTCTTTCTGTCCTTTAATTGGTAGGGAAACTGCTTTAGTCTTGGAGGCAGTGCCATAGTTAGTTAATTTTGAAGTTAAAGAAAAAGTATTGCATATTAATTTTGTCCTAATTGTACATTCACTCATCCATATGCAGCCATGTGACCTCGGTTCTGAAGCACCTCTGTGTACCGCTGGCTTTTTTGTATAATTGCATGTGTTTGATGTGTTTGTTGTGTGTATGTCTTGCTGGTTATGTAACTGTTTGCCCTTGGGATAATTGAGTCAACTGAGGCAGAACGTGCAGTACGACACACACACACACACACACCAACACACACACACACACACAAAACACACCACACACACACACACACACACACACACACACACACACACACACACACACACACACACACACACAGAATATAGCACGTGTTGAGTAACGATGTAGTGTGTACAAGAGGATGCAGGAACCCATTTTCACTTGTACATTCAGACATGTTGGGATCCTGCAGAAGCACTAAATGCATGTTTGGACATTTAATCAGTTCTTTGTCACATCCCATCTCTCAAAGGCCAATAATTAGTTTGAGGACCAGGATTGGTTTATAATTCCAAATTGTCATTTTCAGAGACATTAAATGTCCAAACATCTTTATCTTCAGCCTATCAGGAGATCCTGATGCTCCCTTATAGACGGGTGGTCATGGTTTGGTTTGTGGAGTATGATCAATGTTCATTTGATCATACACCATGAAAACATCCTCCACACCATTACACCACCAAACTCCACCCTGGATCACTGTGTTCAGATCAAACCAGCGGTAATTTGGAGCAGAAAACATCTTTCCAATCTGCTCATTTCACTGAGTCTGTGTGAACTTTAACCTCTGACTCCAGTGATGATCCAAGTTGTACCCAGAGTTAGGAAGGTATTTGTTACACTTACACCAGTAACTTTTTGAATATTTTTACTACGCTGTACTTTTTACTTTTAGTTGAGCAATTTTATTATGAAGTATTGTTACTCCGATTTGAGTAAAAATTTCTGGATTTTGAATAAAAAACAAACATGTTTTTACCAAAAGTTCACCAGACAGACACGCTTGCAGTTTTTGTTAAATTTTCATATTTATTTTTTTTTTATTATTGAAAGAAACCGATTTGGGAAAATATTTATATGAGTTTAATTTTTGAATAATTGTCATTTTGGTCCTTAAAATACACAAATTTCCACTTAACTTTATATTTTTGAGACCCTGAGCGCACACACCCACACACACACACACACACACACACACACACACACACACACACACACACACACACACACACACACCCCCCACACACACACACACACACACACACAACACACCCCCTGACACGCACATTCACAAAACAAGACATTTAATTTTTCTTGCTTTTAATAGTTTTTCTTCTCAAAAAGAAGGATAGCAGTACACTCTTGGTTTCATAGAAAATGAGCAAAATGAAAAAATAAAAATGACCAAAAACAAAGTTATACATTTTGTTTTTCATCTTTTTTGTTCTTCAGAATTTTCTTTTCATGTTTTTGAAGAGTAATAGTATTATAGAAAAATAGTATTTTACATAGAACTTTACATAATTAAAAACAAACAAAATAACACAATATCAATAGTACCATTAACGGCCCAATCCAGAATCGTATTGAGGATCGTCAGGTAAACATGTCAGAATATTACAAGCAGAAAACAATTTTCTTTCCTTTTATTTTAGGATTCAATTTAAAAAAGAAGGTAGCTATCAAGAACGTCAACCTGGGGAAAGATGGTAACCTCGATTGTAAACAATGATATAACACAGTTAATTCCAGACTTTTGTGTTTTTATTGTAGAGTTTGCTGCAGACGCACAAATATTTTGCTGGTTTCTAAAATATATTCCCATCCAGTCAATATGATGATCTTCTAGGTGGGCTGAAAAAACAGCCACAGAACAGCTGACTGGGTGTTATGATACCAAAATTATTTTTAGCTTCTTAGCAATGAGCAGCTACTGGATGACCTCAAAACGAAGGACAATGGAAGCTTTGCTACAGGAATAGCAGCTAACAAGAGCAAGTTCTTTCCAAGAGATACCATTACAGAGCCCAGTGATTCCAATTTTTGAATACATTCATTCTTGTGGCAAAAACACATTTACTTTTCAAAGAGCTCAATTTTTCATATTTTCTCAAGCAGAAGAAATTTTAAAGCTCCAATATTAGCATTTGTTAGCAAAACAAAACAAGGATTAGCAATAAACCAATTTTCACACATCAGCCATAAAGTTTAATAATTAACCCTCCATATCTTTCTGTTTTGTTCAGATTTACTGAACTTTGCCCAACCTCACACTGTTAATGTGCTAAACTTTCTGCAAAACACTCAATATCATCAGACTAGCAGGTTGTTACGCACTTGACTAAAAGTCATGTGAGCAACAGACACACAACGTCAGGGGATAATTCTAGTATATTAAAAGAAGGAGCTGATAAAAAACCTAATAAATCTAAAGATAAAATGATAAAAAAGCAGAAGGAGGTAACTGTGAGATATCTGATAGCCATGACTCGGCTCTCATCAGCGGCCAAGGAATTAGAATCTGCACATCACTGAAGGAGGCTACATCCATTTCAGACTTCATGCTGAGATAAGCCACAAAAATATAAAATACTGCATTAGAAAGGCACAGGAAAACTGAGATGAACACCCTAGTGCAGCTTATGACATCATAAATGTCAGGTAATATAAGAACTTGTCCACTGGGTTCAGAAGGAACCCGGTACAGGAAAATAAAGATTCTTTTTATTGTCACAAGGACAGTTAAAACTATCTGAATCCCCCAAACACAGTAAATTTATGCTAATTATTATTTTTGAACTTTAATCCTCAGGAATTAACTCTAAAAGTGGAAATAAACATGATGACATGTTGATTTTTGACATGAAACCCACGGTTCTGGATTGGGCTTTAAACGAACCCGGAAACGCAAATGGAGCATGAATGATCACACACACATACACTACTGACATACATACTTGTATATGTATTTATATATATTTAAAGAAGAACCAAACCCTTCTGGGAGGTTTTACTTGCATTCTCATATTTCACCTTGATTTACAGTATTTTTTTATTTTCACCTTTTAAAGATCTTTTTTGGCCACTTCACAGTATAAAATGCACTCAGACATGTTTGTTCAGTTGTCCATAAAAATACAGAGTATGAAATTCAACAATGTGCTTTTAATTGAGGAGAGTTGGCAGAGATGTTTCTTATGTGTGTTGAGTTTCTGCTGTTTTGAGTCTGATATGAGTTTCAGAGGAGAAAGTGAATTTCTCAGTCCTGAAAAAACATCACATCTGAACAGTAAGATGAACAACACCTTTCTCTGACGTCTACTCTGTAAAAAAGAAAAATTATAAAAGCTGGAAACACACCACATCTCTACATTTACTCTCATACACCCCATCTTTCTTACACACGTGGCTTTACTCAAGGGCAGCAGCTGCAGCCGTTCTGTACATAACAGCATGAGGAAAGAGTGAGACAGACGGAGAAAAGGAACAGAGGATGTAATTGTTCCTGTCAAACATTTCAGTTATTCACTGGACAAAGTCTATTCTGTTCTCTCACACATCCAAATGTTCTCATATTCATCTTTCATGTTTCATATGTTGTGACTTTCTCACGTCCTGATGTCGCTTCCTGCTGAGTTGTACGGTGATAAAGCATTCATCCCCGTACAGATTGCTTGTTTTTTTGGTTTTGTGAAACTTAGATGGTTTAGTGTCAGCCAAAAATAGCCTGGAGGTTTCAAAAAAGAGGTTTAAATAATTATTGCATGTAATAAGGGGGGAAACTATCAATACAAACCTAGGGTTATGAAAAAACATATCTTCTTCTTTACTAAACAATACATTACCTGTAATTAAAGTGAAGAACCCAGAAGAACATCTAAAGTCCTGCAGTAAAGGTCAGATATCCAAGATGTGTGTCTCATTACATCTGGTGTAAAACTAACAGCATTTCAGAAAAAGTCAGTCGGTCATGGCCGTTGTTCTGTGACTCATGGGGCTTCTGTGCTTCGTCAGTAGCAGGAGAACTTGTCATTACTGGAACCGTGAATAACAACCATAAATGTTCTCTGAAATCCTGCAGGGGAAAGATGGAAACCTGGATGGTCTGGCTCTCAGTTTGTGACCTCAGTCTGACGCTCAGTGGGGTTAAACACCAGACTGTTCACCAGGCTGTTCATGCTGGAAATGCCTCTTATGTGGTTGAGTGAAAACAGTTATGCAAAGAAGATGTAAAAAAAAAAAATCATCCATTTGAATTTAAAAGACTCTTTGCTATTTGTACCAATTAATGACAGCTGTTGTTGCCAATGTTGGCAAAAACAGTCATCAGGTTTACAGTGGAATCACAAAGAGCCAAGTTGGATTAGATATTTTTTCCCCATAATAAATAAAATCATCATTTGAAAACAGTTTTTTTCTTGAATATTACAATTTTACAGGCATTAAATAATCTTTCCCAGCATTGCAGCTGCATGCACAGCTGTTCAAAACACCACAATAGTCATGGAAGATTTCACAGACAGCCAATACCAACATAAAAACAGAGAATTTTTAAAACATATTTCAGCATTAACTTGCATTTGAACAGTGCACATAAATGTCCATCTAATGGAAACTACAGCTGAGAATGAGGTTTTCTTATTCCCTCTTTTGCTTTCTGGTCTGGTTTGAATAGCATTTTTGCCTAAGCTTTAAAAGAATCCTCATTTTACGAAATGTTAGCACCTGTTTCTTCATATCTATATCTTCTAATATGTACAAATTATTTTCCCATTTCTCACGTTCATGCACATCACTGTGAGTCCAGTTGTGGCAGGAAGCTGACAAAATCATTTGCACATCTCAGCTTGACAAATCATCAAGGTAAGAGACGCAAAACGCAGCTCAGCATTTAGAAAAAGTTTTGTGTAATATAGATAATAGATTTGTCCAGTTGTTATTTATAGGGTTATAAATTATTAATTTTTTTAAAATTTAAATTAATGCTGTTTTTTTTTTATTTTATTAAAACTCATTACATAATGAGTTTTGTGTGAAAAGCATTCCTAGTGGCTAATGTTTCTCTGCAGAGGTCATGACCTCTGCTAATGGCATCACATCCAACACAGTCCAGCTGGAGTAACATTAAACACAATGACATTTTAAAATGTTTAGAGAAAATATGTAGTTTTTTCTGACTTGAACTCAAAAATCTCTGACCTTTGGGTTAAATAAAGGTTGATTTCACAGAGTTTCGATGGTCTTCGGCCACTAAAACATCCAATTTCTCAGCGTTAGGCATGAAAATGGACAGAGGGCCACAATATTATAAAATGTTCTTAAATGCTCATTTGTTAATGCTGACCAGTTCTTTTCTTTGACGCCTATCCATTTGCAGAACTGAGAAAATAACTTCCACTTAAAATAACTTATTAAAGAGCAGATTCAATACGTTGTGTTTTTTAAGAGTTATGAGAAAAATGGTAGTTGTAATGTCATTATCCTTCTAATTTGAAGTATTTCAGATTTTATTGGTTTGCTTGGTGATTCTTTATATGCAATGCAATGAAATTGAAAAGAAGCTGTTATTGACTGTTTCTCAGCCGAAGGAGGGAAACTGTGTTTAAACACATGACAAACGTCTCACATGATGACATCGATGAGCTAAAGATAGATAATATCTGTTATCTTCTATGTTCAGTCTTAATATCCTCCTTAAATGACCATTTTCATTTTCCTCTCCAAATTACATAAATCTAGAACATGACTCATGCATTTTTGTAAAAACAGAAAAAAAAAAAAACACCACCAGTCCCAGTTAGTTGATTTTCATTCACTTAAAAACAACAAAATGAAAAGAATCAGAATTTCTGAAATTTACACTTTTTAATGAAATGTTGGTTGTGGTGATGTTTTTATATTGTAGTCAGATTTTTATTTTATTTTTTTATATTTTGTATAAAGAATATACTGTATAACAGCAGTACAACTCTGTAAATGGAATGTATGCATGCAGGGTTTTGTTTGTAATTCAGCGTTTTCAGTCTCTGTGGATTTAGAATTATTGCTAGCCTGTGTTTATTCCCAGGCCAGTCACAGTAAATAAGTTCACAATTTATGACTTGTACTGTTAGTGCGCAATTATAAAGAGATTGTGTTTGTTTGCATTGTTGGTTACAGACTTAAGGGATGGTCCAACGTGTTGTTGTTGTCTTCTGGAGTGTCGCCGGCCAGAGGGTTTCTGCTGATGACCAGCTCCAGTCTGTCTCCAGCCTCTGTGATGAGCGGCACCGCTAAGCAGCAATCAAAGTCTCTCGTTCTGACATGGTTGACCTGGATGCAAATACAGAGTCAGTGGTTCCCCCTGTAAGCTACAGTCTCATTTTAATATTGCAGTCGTATTTCTTCAATAAAAGCATCCAAACTGATTACAATGTGAAAGAATTGTGAGCTGAAACGTGGTGAGAAGTTGTAATATGTGCTACAAACGATAACCAAAATTAAATTTCCTCTAAAATAGCTTGATACTTTTATAAACTAAAACCTGAAATGTTACGCCCATGTTGCATTGCACATATATGTCAGTATATGTCTCCTATACTCTCCAGCACTTGTATTAAAGTATTTTTCTGTTTTAATACCTGCAGGATCCTGTCGAAGGGTTTCAGTCCAGCTCTGTCGGCTGGCCCGTCGGGCCTGATCATGTTGACATAAACGCCTTTCTCCAGGAAGCCGTCAGACACGCTAAACCCAAAGTCATCGCTCTCTGGGTCCTTTATCACCGTTACCTGGTCAAGGAGAACACAAGCCTGTGAGATATTTTTATTTGTCTTATTTGTCTGCATGAAATGTGGAACCTGTGAGCTACATTCACAGCTACCTGAGCTTAGACTTCACTGACATATTTCATGTCAGAAAATATTCTCATTTACTTATGATATTCATTTGTCTTATCTTTATTGACTAAGATTGCTATCATTTAAGCTGCATTACTTTTAAAAATGCAGAAACTGGTCTAAGTTTAGAGAAGTGAGCTCACTTTGTGCAGCTCCAGAGGCGTTGGGGACAAAATTCCCTGCATTTCCTCTTTGATCCGACGAGACTCCCACGTTCTCTCTGAGACTCTTAATGAAGCCTTGAGCTTCGGATCGTGGTGCAGAAGGGGGGACTGATTCTCTTGGTGGATGTGGGCTCCATGGTGCAGGTGGGCCTCGTGGTTAAAATGGGCATCGTCATGCAAGTGGGAGTCTGAATGAAATAAGAAAAGAAGGTTTAGAGAAAAAAAGATTTCCAACATGTTACAGCCTCAGAACAGATGGGTTCTTAGTCTTGCCCCACCTTGGTGGATGTGGACCTCATCATGCAGATGGACATCCTCGTGTAAATGGACCCCCTGGTGCAGGTGTGCATTCTGGTGAAGCAGGTTTGCTTGAAGAAGGAGAGAGTTTCTTCGCAGTGGGCTCATCCTGTGGCTCAGGATGGGCTCAGCTGGAGGTTTGTTGGCACCTTCTACTCCCAGACTGATAGCTGTACCTGTCATGATGGAAGCCTGCACAACCAAATGTACGAATTCATACGCACAAATTAATATTTTAGTAATACGTTTGATATCGTTCATTAAAAAGCAAGCTATCATCCTGTCAGCTCCTAAAAATTCAAAAAAATTTCTCATTTGCTTAGTTTTGTGCATCTAAGTAACTTATAGATGAGTTAAAATCAATTTGCATATTAGTAGATTTTTCGGGATTTTATAAATTTTTTGTAGTTCTAAGTTGTGAAATATATCCAAGGATGCCAACAAACCTCGATCTCTCTGAGCAGCTCAGACTGACCACAAGTCTCCAGGTCTTC
Organism: Poeciliopsis prolifica; assembly: GCF_027474105.1. Classification (NCBI taxonomy): domain Eukaryota; kingdom Metazoa; phylum Chordata; class Actinopteri; order Cyprinodontiformes; family Poeciliidae; genus Poeciliopsis; species Poeciliopsis prolifica. Next base: position 425,548 of record NW_026562489.1, read on the forward strand.
TAGAGCCTGACACCAGAAACTGTCATCCGGATCCAGCAGAATACCATCTGGTGGCTGGCCAATAAATCTGCCACAGACAATCCAGAATGAATTTATTCCCTCAATCACCCAATCATGTTGATTAATACATACATTTAAATACTGTGGTTTGAGCTAACTATGGTTAACATAGTCAGAGTAGAGATGCAGTGGTGACAGGCTGAAAACGAATGTTTTAAATAAGGGAGTTTTAAGGACCAATAAGTCACTGCAACTACAAACCATTATTTTGAAATTCACTTTAAATGTGAAATGTGTGTTAGGTTTGAGCAGCCAAAGTCTTTTCATATTGCAGATAAAGGAAGATCTTGTAAAACGGTGCAGTTTTCCCACATGTAAATAAATCAAAATGGATGAATTTGTAGGAAAATCTGCATAGATACAAACTAATGTAAATTAAAGCCAGAGTCTTAAGTATTAGTTTCTCTAAGTCCAGTGCTGTTTGCAACATCCAGGCTGTGGGATACTTTTGTTGTGCAGATAATGAGAAATTTGACACAGGAAAAAAATAGAAGATTCAGCACATCCTGACTTACAAAAATACAACATAAAGCAGAATTTATTTCCCTATGATGCCTGGCTGGAGCCTTTTCAGATTAATAAATGAATAAATTGCACTTTGAATCCTGTTCAAGAAGACAAGAGAGGATTAACATTGACTGCATTTGTACATAGAGCAAAAACAATTCTTCTATAATAAAAACAAAAGAATGGTTGATAACAGAAGATGTCAGGCTCACTAAATGAAGCATAACATTACTGTCCAAACAGAACAAACAGATTTGCAGGTTTGTGTCCTGCTTCACCCTCTGATGCTCTGATGAAACGTATGCAAGACAATTTTTATCAAAACCTTTTAGAGGTTTTGTGCTGCCTCTGCAATTTCACTGTTATGAATTGTCTTTGCTTTGAAACCTTGTTTACTTATTTATTGCTTAGACCACTTTATTCTGTGATGTTTATGTTTGAAAAAACAGCAGTTGTGTGTTGCATCTTTGATCTAAGAACATTTCAAATGGTCTGCATTACATGCAATAACTATAAAACATCAAAAACCTGCAGAAGGAAATGCTATCTGTGCCTGAAATGATTTTTTATAAAATAAATGTCATAAGCATACCGCTCCCTCACAGTTTAATAATTATTGCTGAAAGCTTTGACTAGAAGATTTATAAACACCTGAACCAAAACATAAGAAATTTTATTATAACATTGATTTTACCTACATATGAGGGAAGAACAGTAGATCTGGGAATCCCAACAACACAATGAAATTTTGCCCAGTACTGAACAAGGCTTTTCCTTCTCATTATAAAAATATATGTAATGTAACTGAGTTTCAGACATTAATTCAGTTTTGATTCGTTTTTCTCTCCACTCTGAGTTGAGTTATATAATTCCTGTAGATACGACGGCCCTCACAAGGCTTAACCTGACTCATCGCTCCGCACTCAGAGATACAAACACAGATGCTTCAGATTCTCTCACTCTGTTATTTAATCGCCATTCAGGAACATTTGTTTCACTAACTATTGGAGCTGACAGAGGCATGGTCAGAAAAGAAGTGCAGTTAATGATCAAAAATGTCATCATTTCTAAGTATATGTAAATCTATTCCATCATGTCCGTCCTCATTTCTTCCTCATCGTTGTTTCTGCTTTAAACAGCTTCAGTGGTTCTGTTGTTCTCTCCCCTTGTTTCATTTTCAGGGTTTTCTTGTGCGATGACTGGATTTGTCTGGATTCAGCTCTAATGGGTTCTTCACATGTGACAGACAGACTTGGAAATCAAAACGTTTCAATGTACTCTATTTTTCACCGCAGTTGAAATGTCATTATTTTTGAAGGCATGTCCATTTTGCTACGTCGTCTGCTTCTGTTACTCATCCAGGTCTAGAGATTACTTGGCACCGGTTCTGTTTGTGTCTCTGTCCAAAGCACCAGCTCTCCCATCAGAAAACAGGTTGTGTCAAAACCTTTCGGAAAAAATGCTTTACTAGGACCTGGAGCAACATCAACAAAAAATAAAAATGTTTAATTAAATCCACAGGTTAAACTTTGATTTACCTAATTTGAAATAAAGAACATTAATGAAAAAACTGGGTTTGAACTGGACTAAGACAAGCTACATGTTTAGGTAAAAATATTGCTTATAGTATCAGAATTGATGTTTGAAACCGAACATTGGCAGTATCTTTAATTTAAAAAATCCCTGAAGTATCACCAGAGTTACATTTTGCTTTCTGCTTGACATTAAGTTACAACATAAAACAGTGTTTATTAATCATACTGGTGATATTGGAACAACCTTTTACAAGGATCATTAGAGAAATTTATTGGTTTTGAAGAACAACCTGAATAAAACAAAACTTAGCTGATGTAAGAGACAGAGCGTTATTACAGATATTAATAGTTCTGCTCTAGCATTGGAACTGATTAAACATTTTGAAATCTCTTTTTCTCTGGAAACATGCCGCCTTCATGAAGACAACTGAAATCCTCTATTGGCAAAGCAGAAGGAAGGAAAAGTCAGCTGAAATAGTGACAATGAAACAACAGCAGACAACTTTCAAATCAAAGTTCTCGATCATGGTTTTAATTTGGAAACAATAAAAAAAACGTCTGGAGATGTCATAAGGAAAAATTGCTATTGGATGATGCTATTAGTGTTTAGTCAAATCACGCCTGACGGTTGGGTTCAGTCGTACCCTGGTGGTTTGTCCCACTCATCCTCACTGAAGCCTCCGTCACTAAACGGGTAGTTCTTCCTTCTTCCAGGAGGTGGCGTTGTGCTACGTTGCTGTTTGGAGCTGCGCCACTCATGTGGATGGAGGGCGATGCCGGCTCCTTGTTGTGCGTATGTACCTGTGGAAGAAAACGATGTAAGAAGCCCTTTAGACAGAAAGGAAATGTTCCTTGTTACGCAGCACTACTTTAAAGAACAAACCGCATGAGCAAATCTTGGCTGGCTTACCTTGGCTGCCGTATCCTGCGTCCAGTCCAGAACCGTCCCAGGACTCCATGGCCGAGTCCACGCTCGGTATAGTTGTGGAGTAAAGTTCTGACAGCTTATTGGTCTGTTGGCTGTCTGTCAAATCATCCTCCTCTGGGTCACTGACCTCATTCTCTGTCGCATCCTCAACGTCTCCTGCTTTCCTCTCCTCTAAATCTTTCACATAAAAACAATAACATTTTATTTGGATATGAAAAGTTGATAAAAAAAAACAGACTGGCATCTGCAACCATGGTTCTCTAAAGCTGCATAGCGTCAAAATGGTCTGCAGATGTTTGCTGTATCTTACGTATGTTGCTCATTGTATGTGTTTTAAGTTGAGTAGTTTTCTCCCCCCACTCTTGATTTTGGCCCTAACAGCTCCCTTACTTGTGTCCCTTCTTCAGGTGACTCAGGCATTGTGTTAGTCTGAAGTGCACCCTTCACACTGGCTTGGTAAGGATGATAGATTGTTGCAAAGTGCTGTTGGCTTCCTTGGAACTGACATTGCATGATCCACTGAGTCTGATTGGACTGAACTGAACTGTTCAATACATTTTCATTTCATGAGAAAGTGCTCACAATTTTGTAACATAAATTCCATGGAAATGTCAAGACACTTTTGAGGTTTACTTTTCATGAAGTATGGACTGAAGACTTGGATACTCACTGTCCAGCTGTTTTTTAATTTTGAGGGTCACCGTCTCTCCGGCCATCTGCAGCAGATGGATGGCTTCGCTCAGCGGCTTCCCTTTCAGACTGACGCTGTTGATGGCCAATATCCGGTCACCCACATGAATAGCGCCCGTCCTGAACACACACACACACACACACACACACACACACACACACACACACACACACACACACTTATTCTCACAGCGATCAGGTTTACAGTGAGTTCAGGAGAAAATATTTTTAAACATTTTGAATGAACTTCTTCAGCTCAAAATGAGGTAACAATGAACAACGACCATCTTTAATTTCACTGTGATCATGTTGCCGACTTGTCATCCATATTCCAAACTTCAATCAGGACCAGAAAAGATCAATATTTATTTAAGAAAATAATGTTTAAAGAAACCTCGACACAACTGAAGCCTGGGTCAGTCTAGTGCTACCTACTGCCATCATATAACAACACATGAAATGAAAGAACTGTCTTTTGACCTACTTTGACAGATAACATTCATCTCAAGTAGCAGGTATAGCACACAGTCAATGGAGGCAGAGGCATGCAGTGTGTCGTTACGTAGGCAGCAGGTAGTGATGATTTATGCTTGTTAAACTATATAAATGCACATAAATAGAAAACAATAATGCAGATTTCTTTGCAAATGCCACAGATACTGATCTCAGTTTCTCTCCTGCATTTTCTTCTCTGTCAGGCTGAACTAAGTTTAATTATACGGAGCTTTTAGCACAGCAGTTCAGTCCAGGATGCAGAACAATTACATCACAATCTCTAAGAAATGGGTCACAGTGAGGCGTCTGCATGGGTGTGTGTGTGTGTGTGTGTGTGTGTGTGTGTGTGTGTGTGTGTGTGTGTGTGTGTGGGTGTGTGTGTGTGTGTGTGCGTGCGTGTGTGTGTGTGTGTGTGTGTGTGGATGTGTGTGTGTGGGGGTGTGTGTGTGGGGTGTGTGTGTGGGGGGGGGGGGGGGGATGGGTGTGTGTGTGCGTGTGTGTGTGTGTGTGTGTGTGGGGTGTGTGTGTGTGTGTGTGTGTGTGTGTGTGTGTGTGTGTGTGTGTGGGTGTGCGTGTGTGTGTGTGTGTGTCTGTGTGTGTGTGTGTCTGTGTGTGTGTGTGTGTGTGGGTGTGTGGGGGGAGAGGGGGAGGAGTGTGTGTGTGTGTGTGTGTGTGTGTGTGGGTGTGGGGGGGGAGGGGAGGAGTGTGTGTGTGCGTGTGTGTGTGTGTGTCTGTGTGTGTGTGTGTGTCTGTGTGTGTGTGTGTCTGTGTGTGTGTGTGTGTGTGTGTGTGTTTGTGTGGGTGTGTGTGGGGGAGAGGGGGAGGAGTGTGTGTGTGTGTGTGTGTGTGTGTGTGTGTGTGTGTGTGTGTGTGTGTGTGTGTGTGTGTGTGGGTGTGTGTGTGTGTGTGTGAAATAAGCAGTGTTTTCCAGTGGAGTTGCATGTGAGCTGCCGTCTTAATGTGAAATATGAAGCTGGTGTTGCCTGGTGACCTGCATACATTCACATGATTGGGACTCAATAAAAGTTTATGTCATCATCTGCTCAGGCTTGTTGCTGTGGTCATCTCCATGTGTCACATGACTCTGCGCTGGTGGTGAGGAAACATTTTGTAGCTCCAAACATCATCTGTCATCAATCTTGATGTGAGTAAAAATTTGTTTCTGAGGATCTTTGAACACTGAGTTGTTTCATTTTTTCAGATATAGGTTGATGTTGTCAGTGCTTTGTCATCCAGGCCTGGTCAGCCTGAGTCTGGGAAGATGATGTCGAGCACACCAGTATGATGACTCAGCTGAGATTCCCGGACCGTCAGCTGGGAGTGACCGACCGGTGAGCAACGGAAGCTCAAAGTGTCTCTGAATAAAGATTTAGTTGTAGTACCTTTCTGCAAGGCCTCGCTTGGTCAGGCCGGATATAGTGATGGGGTCAAAGGCTCCTCTGTGCCTGAGATGGTTATACCCAGAGGGCCTCCGTAGCGCTTCAGCTCCACCGTGTAGATGATGCTGCCTGACGTCTCCTGCTCATCTGCAACAGACACACTAATGTTTCAGGTCTAAGGAGAAGTCAATACCGTCTGGTGTGTGATGCTCATCTGATATGCAAACACACCAACACGAGAGCTCTGGTGCACCAGTGGATACAGTGTCACGTTCCCAGCTCACTTTGAAACACAAACAGATACATAGACGTCGTTACAGAAGTGGGTCAAAACTCTTCTCAAGAGGAAGATACAGTTTCCATGGGAACTAGAGAAAATTCTCCATTTCGTCCAATCGAAAGAACACATCGGCTGTGCGAGTTTATCCCTGCATGTGTGCACACACGAGAGCAGCCTCCCTGACGCCTCAGTTGTTGCATTTGGAGAGAAGAATGCACGCTGCTGCCTCCCTTTGTTAAAGCAATGTTTCATGAGGTTGTGAAACAAGACATAAACATTTTCCTTTCCTTTTTTCATTTCTGTGTGCTGCTTTTAAACTTCTTAGCCCCAGCAGAGCAGCAAAGTACAACGAATCATACAATGTTTATGCATTTTGGTTTTATTGAAACGTGTGTTTTCAGCTGAGGTTATGTTTACCTCATTTCTGCTAAAAACAAGGTGAGTTTAGTCAAATCTTTTCTAAAAGTGCAACTAATTTACTGATATTTACTCTGACGGCTTCATGAAATCAGGTGATTCTAGCTGCTTACTGGCACAATGTTACATTTTTTTCTGTTTTTTATGAAATTAATGTTTCCATTTATTGTTCTTGCATGGCAGGCAAAAAAACGTTTCACTGTTGCAAATTTTAAATCGCAGAGGACAGCACCATCTTGTGGTTAAACAATGTTTTGCAGCTCTGTAAAAAAATCTTTTAAGGAATCGAAACCAATCGTAATAATAATACTAAAAAATGAGTGAATACATAAATAAAAATTTTGAACATTTTTTCAGTATTATTCTCACTCTCAAGCCTTGCAGCTCCAGAGTTACCTGAGTTGTCCTCATCTTTGCGTATCTTTAATTTGACCAGCTCCTCACACTGTTGGAGAATATGCTCTGCGTCTTCCTTGGAACAATTCTCCAGCCTGATGTTGTCAATCGCCAAAAGCTTGTCGCCAGGCTCCAGAGTCCCAGTTCTGAATCGGAGCGAGGATGACAGGTGACAGGGAGCAGAAAGTGATGTGAGGAAGAGGAAAACAACAGGCCAGCCTTGTGATATAGCTGTGCAGCGCTCCATCACAAGGCTGGCATCATAACAAATGTGTTGTGAGGGCGAGTCCTGTGAATAAATTATGTGGAATACCTGTGAGCCATGCTGCCCTTCTTGATGTCAGAAATGATGAGCGGCTCTCCAGGCTTCTTGCTGGCTTTGAAAGAGACCAGATCACATTAAAGATCAGAAACAGTGAACAGCAAAGTCACTAACCAGTAACCAATAGAGTGCGGCATAAAATCAGCACTGAATAAAATACATGTTATAATTGAATGAATGGCAGAAATTAATAATATTTTATGAAAAATAAGTATGCTGTTACTATTAAAAAAAACTTTATTTACAATGGCTCAGGCTCAGAAGATGGCACCATTACACCGCTTTCTGTTTCAGGCTAAGGGAATAAAGCTTTCATCAATAAATAAATAAATGAATAAGTTACATTAACATTAAAATAACATTTAAATGAATGTTATATAACCTCGGTTATTAACCATTTATTACCTTTTTGATACAAAAACAAGCAGAGTGAAGCAGGCGACATTTAACAGGATCGTTATAGGATATCAGTGCCATCCTCTAATTCATCAAAATGATTATACTGTGATTTAAACACTAACATGGTTTAATCTAAGGCGTCATAGTAATTTGTCTGCTGTGTGTCTAAAAGCATCATGAGATATCGGAGGGTGCTTCTTGTGAAATGACATAAATGTATTTATTAAAACTGAAGGTTCAATGCAGTGCAGCACTTAAAGTTTGGAATTTAAATATGTGGAAAAATGTTTGCAGGTTATAAACATTTATGCACAGAACGATATCAGGACATGTGCACAGTGTGAGCAGAACTGTTTTATTCTCAATAAATCATCTCCATTAGCTTCTGTGTTTCTTGAACATGTTGGAGAAAATCAGCCTTTTTTCTCTCAGCCTTTTAACTGAAGCAGTTGACAACATTGCAGGCTGAATTTGCAGAGGCAGCCCAGTGAACCGTGACCTGATTCTGTGTTACAGCCATACATAGGTCTCATTCAGACACCAGGCCCTGATATGTCTATTCATAGCTGTTGTTTTAGACCTATATATTTAATCTAAATTTAGAGCAAAAGCATAACTGCCTGGTCTCAAAGTGATTTAGGCTTTGACTTTTGATTTAGTAACATAAACTGATCCAAAACTTTTGTCGGTTGTTAAATTGCTGTAATAATATTAACATGAGGAAAATAGAGACTAGTGACAATTATGCTAAACTACTCACAGATTTTCTTCTACTGATGGACAGAAAGATGCATTTTATTCTAAAGTGTTGTTAAACAGTTGACCTTTGCAGGATGTGGTACTGACCACAACACGGTTCCTCAGGATCATCACAGACCTGCTGCAGGAAAAAAGGAGCTGCTGCAGGAAAAAAGGTCAGTTGTGCAGCAAGAATCATAATTTCCAACCAGAAAAACCTCAACAACCCTGGTGAGAGCGACTTCACACAGAGTGGAGTCTGTGCAGGCAGAACGTTGCAGAAGACAAGTTTAAAATATATAATATTGTCATTAACGTCATCATATGCACCAAACTGAATAAGCAGCCAGAAATCACAGTGAGGAGAGCGTGCTAATGCTCCTCTGTTTTACACAAGTCCATCTCAGCTTTTTGAGCTTCTAATAAAGGTCTCAGTCATAAAATAACCGTTTATTTTTAAACCAAATATCTGCCAAGTTCAACCTAGATGTTTATGAACTGTCACGATATCGTTTAGACATCTTATCAACAGAAAATGCCCAGTGGAAAGAACAAGAAGTCTTCCTTTTCATCAGTAAACAGCTTTGAAAATTGTGCATCAAATGAAGGCATTTCCCAATAGAAAGAGATTTTTCCACTGATTCTTAATAACAGAGAAAAAATGATGCTAAAAAATAACTTCAGCCAGTTCTGACTGGCTATTCATTAATTCTTTTGATGAAGATGTTGGTCTTTTCTTCTCAAAGTGTGAAGTGATGTTAGCAAATCTGTGTAGATTATTGGTGAACTGTGAGTGAACTGTGGGTTCTAATGAAGCCTCGGATAGACAGTAACAGGCAACTCAAAGGAAGAATAAACATTTAATGCAGGCTGACTGCACTACGACTTCACTTTAAAGAGTGTTATCATTAACATGTCAAGATCTGCATTAAACATGTGCTATGACAGCCTCCAGCGTCAAGGGAAGGTTGAGAGTTGGCAGCAGGAACTAATGTCGTGTCTCCAGCTAAAACTGTTATTCATATACACTGATAAAAGTAGAATATGTTGTAAAGGTGCAGAGGAATATAAACAACATAAACTCCTTTATATATGAGTCCAATACAGAAACAGAAACCTGCTGCTGTTGAATGAAAAGGTTTTTATGCTGTTGTATAAAAGCTGTTCATGTTTTCAGGTGGTTGGTTCTGGGGTGACCAGGAAGAACATACTGTGTATGTTGGCTTGTATGTTTGGATGGGCCGTCCAGTGAGATTCAAACATCCTGCCAGCGGTGCTGCCAAACAAAAGCCAGATCATATTGGGAAGGATTTGTGTTTTCCTACCACTGATGGTGAGCCCCAGCTCCACTCCTCTTTTCTTTGGTAACTTGACATGGAAAGTACCGCTGCTAGGCACCACTGACTCTATAACAAAAAACATACAGTGTTCAGAACCCGCAGACATACAAAATAATAAAAAAGCAACACATAAGTACATTTATCCAGCTTAACATTTGTAATTACATTTGGTTTATCTGCTCTTTCCTTCGCTGAACTGCATTTCTGCAGGCAAATATTGACTTTGATAACATTAATTCACAAGTTAAACTGCACACAGACACATAACCCAAAGTTCTGAGATCAGCTCCTCATTTACATGTCCTAAAACACTTAAAATGTTCATCCTTCAGTCAAGCTGAAATGGAGTAAATAGCAACCCTCTTCACAAACAAACAAATAAGTGATTTATGCTCAAACTTGTGAAGAAACACCAGCGGTTTTCTGAATGAATTCAGAACGACATAAAAGGTCGGGACCAAACTCTGGTTTGGTAATAGCGGACCAAAAGGCTCAATTGTGAATATATCCTTAAGTTTTACACAATTGCCTACATTTCAAGTATCTGATGTACCAGTTCGATGATATGAAGCTTACAGGAAGTTGAATGTCATGTGAACAACCAACCCTCATTGTGAAGAAAAAAGTGCAGAGTTGAACAAAATGTCTTTTAATGTTAATTCCCTCATCTGTTCACTGATTCAACTGAAGAAATCCAGCTCAGAAGGACTGATAGGAGATGAGAATTGGCAGGAATTGTGCAGGAATAAGATCCAGGTGGCCAGACTGGATCTTATGAGTCAGTCCACAAATCTCAGAGGTATTGAGAGCCTTGGTACAAACACTCATTACTGATGAAGACCAGTCACATTAAGTGTAAGGCAATAATCCAGCCATTATCTAAAGATGTGCACTGATAAAAGTTTATCGCACTCAGCTGCTTCTTTCAGAAACATTCCCCACCTAAACTTCATCAATTCAAAAACAGAAACTGACTAAACTGTAACCTGGTGTTAGTTGGTTCTTCATTTTTCAGATGGAATCTGATGTAACTTTTCTTCTACACAGAAACCAAATGAGGTGAGACAATTCTCTAAATGAAGACTCTAATGTGTTGGAGTTAAAAGAGATGCAGGAAGTTGGATATAGCTTGTTCACTCCACAAACCTGCTACATCAAACTCGATTTCCAGCGCAACCTTATTGGTCAACGCAGCGTCTCGGAGAAGTTGATTGGCTTCCTCCAGTGTTCCGTCTTCTGTGGGGATTCCGTTGATTGACAAAAGTCGGTCTCCAACCTGCAGCAGGCCACACCTACAACAGTTATCAAGGTGGTGTCAGGATACATGAACACATAAAAACATATTTAAAGTTAGTCAGTGAGAATGTATGTTCCACTGAAAGCACTGAGGTCTGAGATGTTCAGATCATCTCACTGTTCTTTGGTCTGCATAGCATCACTACAGAGACACAGAAACATGTTCCATGCTGGTTAACCACTGTGAGATGAAACCTTCTTGATTCCAGATACTCTTTAAGATCTTTAAGATTGCCATGATCGTTGATGTATTGATCTCACTGCAGTAATCAGTTGCTTCTTAATTGGTGTGCTCCATTTACCTTAGAAGTCAAACTTTCTTTACACCAGTAGGACAAAATCCTTCACTATTTAAGGTTCTTAGTTTTCAGACGTTTTGTATGTTAATTAAACTAAGAAGGTAATTGTTTTTCTGATACAGTGGCCAATTTGGTGACAGAAATCCAGGTAAAGGCGTTTGTAGAAGTCAAGTTGAAGCTTTCAAAACTAAGAACAAAAGTTACTCTGACAGCCAAGCACGGTAGTGGCAGCATCATGCTGAGGATCTGCTTTGCTACTGAACAATTCAGATCCCAAACATAAGGATGACTTGCCTGAATAAAAATGTCTTTATACACAGAATATATTTATCTAAATGTTTATTTGTGCCGTTCAGACTAAACATTATATTGTTGTCTGGTAATACAAAAACATTAATATGCAACTTTTTATTTTATTTTATGGAAGAGGAGCACAGACATACCATTTCCTTATTTCTGAGAACTTTTTTTTTCTTTTTTACTGCCACCTCCTGGTAAGTTTGTTTCCTTTCAGACTGTCGCTCTGGTGAATCTGATATGTTTAGTTGGTTTGATAAATCATGCCGTCTGTGATCCCTGAAGTCTGTGAAACTAAAATCTACTGAAACCAGCCTGCAAGTTTGAACTTCAAGCCTTTTCAAAATCTGTCAAGACTGTGAAAAGTGTGAAGTTTGTCCCCAGTTTAAGAGTCCTTTGAGGCAGGCAGCTGTGATGTGGAATTAAAATAAATATACTCATCGATTCCTCAGGCAGAAGCAAGAGGAAGAAAACTAATTAGTGTTTTTAGCGTGGGCACTAATGGAATCGGGAATGTGGCCCCAGGGTGTGGAAACACACCCAGTGCTCAAAGAAGCAATTCATAGGATGGAAATATTGGCCAGTAAACAACCACACAACAAAGACACAATGGATAATTAGGTTTTAACCACCTAAATTAAACGAAGTTGTGTAGAACTGAGCAACAGGAAGCTCCAACGTGCAAACAAAAGATGCAAAATTACACATTCATCGATTTTTGGAAAAGCTCCATGAAACTTCAGCACATGCTCACACATCCTCCCACTGAAGCACCAATATCTCAGAGCCACAGCGAGAAGCTCTGCTAATGCAGCATTAAATCAATACGTATGCACAGCCAGCCACAGTGAGCGGCAGAGCAGCAGGGAAACGCATCAGTCCAGCTCTTTAAAGTGGAACCGCCTGCCGCTTGCAGTCCATCTGTACTTTGACTGCTTCAACATAGAACTATGAATCTGTGCTATGAAGAATTATCCATCTAAATCAGTAGAAGAAGAGATGGAAGAATAATTGCTGTATCTAAATCAGAAAATGACTTTTTCAGTATTAATATTATTTTTATTTTTATTTATTAAAAAAAAACAAACAGCTATTATTCTGAAGTGAAACTTACTAAAAAAGAAGCCATGTAGCTCTTTCAATAATGTATTTCACTTTTTATTATAAATGTATCACTATGGATAAGTGACTTATGCAGCACTGGCCTTGGATTTAAACTAAGGCAACGCTACAATCTGATGGATCTGATTGATTATTTCAGAATCACACAAACCAACATGTTTTTTGGAATGTCAGCAAAAATAAATCAATTCACCAAAGAAAAGTAAAAAAGTATTGAATCTTTCTCAGAGATTTCAAGCTGCAGTGACAAAGCTACACTCTAAAGATCAGAGTCCAGACATGTCAATAGGTGTGTGTGCTCACCTCTCGGCTGAGCTGTCCGGCTCGATGAATCGAATGAGTGGAGGTGCAGAGAGAGTTTCAGTTGCAAATATTCCTCCCTGCAGCTGCACTCCAAAGCCGTTGAGAGGATCACCTGTTAAGACGACCTCACTGGTCTCTACGTGGACCACCTGACCGCCAGGACCGACCGAACTTGATGCCAGGGACACTAATCAAACACATTTGCATGTTTTAGATGGACTGTTTGTAAAATGTGATCATCTGTCCGACAGGTGGAACCCACAGGAACTTTTGTGATCTTTCTTCCTCTGCCGTCGTTTGAGCAGCGAGTTGCGAGGACTCATGGGAACTGCAGGCCTGGGCAGCGTGTTTGAGCTCTGGCTGCTGGGGCCTGATGTGGTGGTAGAGCTGGTGGAGAAACTGGCACACACAAGAGCTGCAAGAAATACAAAGTATATGTTTCATTTTTCTGTTCAGCAGCTCATATAGAAAATCACATAGTGTAGGAAAAATGGGAAAAGCAAAACAGAGTGTTGCTTTGAAAGGTTTTACCCAGCTTACATCCTTAGAGGATTCAGATCTTACACTTGCAGTAGTCCAGGCTGTTGATTGTGTTGTTGTTGGACGCGGTCCAGGACTTGTTGATGGTGGAACTTGTGTTGCTGAGGGTCGAGTTTTGAGGATGACAGTAGTTTAAACACGGGTCCCAGGTGTGGGGATGATCTGATTTCTGGACCTTCACTGAAACAAACAAGTCGATTTGTTATTGAATGGGATAAAAGGCTAATCCAGCTAAATGAAAGACAGCAGAACTCAAATTAGAAGTCATGGTCCAAAATAAAGATTACCAAAACCAGACGTTAGTTAAACTTTTTGACCCAGAAAGAAGTTTGGATTTTCTCACTGCTGCACTTGAACAAAATCACTTCAACACCTGCTTCAGAACAAGTAGTGCTGTGTGACACCATGCAGGGATTTAAAGGATCCATACAGGGATTATTATACATGATGTACGCATATTTTTGATTCTCTGTTCAATGGAGAAAGTCCAGAGTAACTTTAAACCAGGTTATCGTTTCTTTTAAATCGCCAATATTGCATGTTACATTTTCAGTTCATATCACAGTAGGAACTGTTCAGCAGCTGGAAAAAATCTTTTCTACAGAGTCTCACTCTGAGGTCATCTGTGCGCAACCAGAGCTGCAGTGTGGCAAAATACCCAACCTTCTGTGTAATATTTCATGAAAAGCTCCTCCAAATATGTTGAAGTTGATCCAAACCTGCAGCATGCCTCTACAATCCCAGTCGTGGGAGTCGCCTTATCCAAATGGCCGTGTCTTTGTGAAGATTTGATACTGAATATGTGTTTGGCAGCCCTGGGGGTAACACTCTGAGAAGTGTGGAAACACTCACATCTAACCCTCTTTGAGGTAGTCATTAGGTCCAGTAAAACACGCTGGAGAGACGGATGCACTGACAGGAAATGATAGTGGCACGGCGCAGATCGTAGATCAGCGCAGACAGGACACGCAGAAAAAGTCTCTTTGGATAAAATCGCTCACATGTGATTTACACTGAACAGATTCGCAAAAGGTGAAGAGAATTATGTGCACACAGATTCACTGAGGCTAATCTCTGCAACAGTAACACAGTGAAACCGAAGACAAACGCATGCACATCTTCAATCTTTTAATCAAAGCGTCTATTAATAAAGCAGCGGCAGGCCGACTGCTAGGTCTGCTGGAAGGCTGCGAGTTTCCTAATGAGCTGTGTTCATTTCTCTCACACACACTGCAGTTACACAACGTTGATTACAAAAAAAAAATCAATGACTGCATTTTGCCTGTTAGGGGCAAATGAATAATAATAGTTTTGGATGGAATGGATGGCAAGTTTTTGAAAGTGTTAATTTTTGACAACTTGGTCCTTAAGCAGCTTTTTACCTCTTCAAAATAAGCACAAAGTGACAAGGAGCAGGAGACAGAAAATGACTCAAAGGACTGAAAGGAATTTCTGTGAGACAATTCGTTCAGTAAAGTTTCATAAAACATGTAGTAGTGCTGCATATTGTGATAACTATGATGGTCTGATCATCGTTTTCTTTTTCTTTATCAAAACGTCCGCATCATCACTTTTAATGAGTCTGTGAATCTTGGCCCCGAAAGTGACACATCAAATGTGTAGCAAACAACCAACAAACATCCATCCAACTAGTCAAAAAATTATTGTCTTGTTTATTTGGCACTTAAAATATGAATTTCTTTGAATACTAAATCCAATGAGCTTGTTTCAACTGTGGTAATTCACACACTGATCTTGCAGTGGTGATTCAGATTCAAGGTTGTGCAGCTGTATTTAACCAACATTGGGATTTGTGTTGACCTCAGTTGTTACAGTGAACAATGTCGACCAAGTGCAAATTCTGTAAGTGGGTGTAAAACAACCACTTTGAAACAGGAATAAACATTCAGAAACTACAGAAACCACTGAGGACTAATGACGTTTCATTCAGTCCAACAGGAAGAGATCAGCAGGTTGAACTACAAATCTGATTTGTACTGAAACTCCAATGTGTTACATTTAAATGTAGAGACTATATAACAAAATTGAGTATTTTGTACTTAGAAACAAACAGTATAATTTCTGTGCAATCTGTACCCAGATGGACTTCTCTACAGAGATTTAATGCTGCACCACAAACTCAAAATCTACTCATCCTGTGGAAGGAAGATTTCATGGTGACATAAACAGACAAGGACAAAGAGATTAAGAGGAAACTCGTTCCTGCTTCCCACTTTTCCAAACCATCTAGTTATTATTCCATTCAGACTTTTGAAAATTGTTTGATCACCTGCAGAATGTGTCCAGTTAAACCCACCTGTGTCATGCTGCTTCCCTGCAAGCCTGGTTTGATGTGAAGGAAGGATTTCTAACTTGACCAGTTCTGTTGTGCTTGCTAACAGCTGCGTTGCCTCCAACACTGTGCAGTGTTCTGTTGACGTCCCGTCTATGGACAGGAGGTGATCCCCTGGATGCAGCGCTCCACATCTGCTTAATCCGCCACAGAGACAAAAGACACAACAGCATCACAACTTTAGGGAATGAGGAAACAGCAAAGATTATAAACGTTAGCAGCCATTGCAGAATGATGAATATTAGGATCTGTTCACGGAGGAGATTTTACTGCTGTTTTCAAAACCAATTTCAAGCTCTTCATTTATATTTAAAGAGCAGATTGAGGCTCTTCTTGGGGCAGTATCCTTTCTTCTGCAGTCTGTGTTGGTTTTAGGGTTGTACATACACTCTGTATTGACTTTCTATATGTGAAAGGACTTCCTAACATAAGAGAAAACACGATACATCCGTAATTCTGCGGTGTAAGAATGGCTTCACAGGAGTGGGCGGGGTATTGATTTCTGTCTTTTTGCAAAGAGCTGACTCTATTTGAAAGACATTTTCAGCATTCCCTGACATTTAAACTATTTCAGGACGTTTAGTGAAGCAATACACATAGAATGCCTCTGAAAAGTATTTATCCTCTTTTCAACATATCCAAAAGTTGCACAAACCTAGTCGAAGGAGAATGATACACGGTTTACATTGGTTTGCTAATAAAATTTTGAAAATGATGGTCATTTTTTGTAATCAAAACGTGCCATTAAAGCAGCAGATATTCTGTTTTTTTCATGCAATCTTGGCCAATAAAGATGACTTTGATTTATTTGCACATTCTTCTTTGCAAATTGCAAAATAAAAGCTTACAGTAACTCTGGAAGGTGAATCTCTACTTCAGTCTCAGGTCTGCTGATGCCTCTAACAGGTTTTTGTTTCGAAGTTGCATTTTGCTCAAATTATCATCCGAACATCTCTGACCAGATTTCCTGTCCAGTAAAAGTTTTCTTAAAGTAATAACTTCAGAAAGTCAACTATGTAAAAAGGATCAATTGCTTTATCACCTAATTCTGTTTTAAATCCCTTCACAACTTCATCCATACTGTTTGTCTTCATGTTGCTTTTTAATTGATAATGATAAAAAAAAACACTTTTTTATTGCAGTGTGACAAAATGTGACAAAGTTCAAAGGGTGAAAGGTGTCATGATGTATGAATGAATTGAATATTTTTGCTTCGCTGCATTTAGAAACAAGCGTTTTGCGTGGAACGACGTGTGCATACCTGTCCACCACGCTGCCAGGTTTGACCCGGTCAATAACGATGACCTGCTTGTTGCGATGATTGGCCGACGTCAGTGTGATGCCCAGCGTTGCCCCTGGCAACTTTGCAATCTCCACCAATAGTGGACCAGAAGCATTTGCCACTGTGTCTGAAAGAGGGAGAGAAAATCATATCCATCTTCAATTATTGATATCAACATTATAAGTCGAAATGTTTTTTTTTTTTTATTTATTCCACTACCAAACTGTTTACCTCACAGTTTAATCTTGGTTCATTCATACACATAAAACTCCTCACAGTGTTTGAGAGGAAATTGGCTTCATTTAGCCCAAGATGGCATTTCCAGCATAGATGTATCTCAAATGAAGTTCATGTCTGAAGCTTTTTTCTTTGGCTTTAATTCATAAAACTCAACCAGGGAACTGCAGAAAAGGGACTTCATCAGCTACCAACAGAAACTATTTTCACAAATTATTTTCACATTATCAATGCACAAATGAAATTAGAATGCCATCATATTTGCTTGTTGATTTAATTCCTTGTATAAAATCATATAGGTCAAGTATGAACCTACATATCTATATTTAAACACAGCTGGAATGAGAAAGTGTCTGGGGATCAGATTTAGTGGCCCTGAATGGCCAGTTGAAAACTGAAAACTCTGACCTCTTCTTCTTAGAACTGGACTCAGACATATTACTGATTTTTATCATTCATAATTTTATTTTTATCATTCATAATCGATAAAAATAAAACCATTTTCTATGACATCTGGAGTTGATCTGAGCTGACAGAGAGAAGAGAGCAAAACCTTTAACAGATAACAGGCAGGCTAAACAGATCATCTGCTGTTTCCCCTCTCTGCTTTGGAACTCATTATAAAAACATTATAAATCTCTATACAGTGAATAAAATATTTGAAAGGCTCTCCGTCCATCTAGATATCCTAGTCTGTGTTTGATGTCTCACCCATTATTGTGACGTCGTACTCTATCTGGAACAGGGCTTCTTGGCCGCACTGAGCCAACACGCTGTGGGCGTCGTTGTG
Organism: Poeciliopsis prolifica; assembly: GCF_027474105.1. Taxonomy (NCBI): domain Eukaryota; kingdom Metazoa; phylum Chordata; class Actinopteri; order Cyprinodontiformes; family Poeciliidae; genus Poeciliopsis; species Poeciliopsis prolifica. The sequence continues at coordinate 443,553 of NW_026562489.1, forward strand.
GCTGGCGTTGTGTAAAGGAACGCCGTCCACGCTTAAGAGGCGGTCACCGGGACGCAGCGTTCCTTCTCTGAGCACAAAACCATCAAAACAAACTATTTAAACTGAACAGATTCACAGAATGACAGTAATAAGGTTGTCTAATACCAACTCACCACCAGTCCACAAAAATAAAGTATAACAGCTGCATGACATCCTTAAAAACTTTGAAAATAGTTTAGTTCTTATCTTACTTGTTCTATCTGCACCTTGAGACATTTTACTAAAAAATGCATACCTCTTGAACTTTTTCAGATTTCCTGTCATGAGAACCATGACATTTTTTTCATGTAGTCCTTTGAATTCTCATTATTGTCTAGCAGCATCACAGGAATGATGCTGGGTTTTTATAAGTTGATTAGAGTCATACAGAATATCAAGGTTTTGAGAATCACATGATGTAAGACAAACCTTTAATTCACAGGGAATTAGGCTTAAGAGTGGAGCATAACTTCACTCTGGTTACTTTCTGTCTTCTGTCACGTCTCTCCACGCAAAAGTAGTTTTCACTTTTGTAAAGTTTAGCCAACATTATAACCATTTTAAGACACGACAGCAAAGAACAACATGCTAAGTCATAGACATGCATCATTTGGTTTCCAGCTGTTTCTAAGTATGGATTTTTTCTCTTTGAGGATCATTTTAATAAATGACTGGCTAAAGCCCACAGTTTAAGAACAGCGGTGACATTTAGCCTGCTTTCAGACCTTCAGGCTTCGCCTCTTTCTGATGATGCTGTGAAAATAGTATCTTTGTGACTCAGAATAAAAGCCCTGTGGCTCTCTGGCTCTTAGAGTTGGTGCTTTAATTCCCACTGGGTAGTGCTAAATATGTAGGTACTTCTGGGACCGTATGGTGCTGAGGATTAACTTTTCTCCGATTGGCATATAAATGGCATATAAAGCAGCATGAATATCTCATTTATTTCCCCTGGAGTGACCCACATTCTGTGGATGCTAGATGAGCTTCTGGGCAAAATAACTCAAGAAAGAATTTAAATCTTTAATCTTTGTCCTTTATCTCAATTCAGACCCTGTGGCTGAATTATCCAATAAAGAAGCTTTCTACAATAGGTTAAGACATTTTTAGTTTATAACAAGTCATGGAAAATTAAAAGTAATTTCTAAAAGATCTTCAATAAGATTCATTTTTAAAAAATCCTTTCACCAGTTTGTAATGTTCAGAAATAAGCATGAAATGATCTCAGCAGTTGGAAAACGATACAGTAATTACTTTCATGTGATTATTCTGCATCTGCCCTAATTTACTGCTGAATGCTTCCAGTACAAATAAGAACCAGAGGAGCAAAAATAGCATGTTGGATATTTAAATTCTAGCTTGTGCTGCTGAGTGATCAGAAAAAAGTCACATTTCTCTTCTCCAGTCTTGTGCTATTGTAGCTTAACTAAAAAAGCCCCAGTTACGAAAGTGAAGACTGAGCATTTCATCAGTGTGGCTAATGCTGCAGTAGTTGGGGACTAATTAATGGAATTAAACTTTAAATGTGTTACTTCACCAAAGGCCCCAAAAACAGCTTTAGTGTTCTGCTTGTGATGATCTTTACTTCTGAGGAACTGAGTGAGACGTGGATTCATGTTGCCAAAAGAAAGATTATGATGCTCAGCACCCTCAGCTTTCTGTTCTTGTTTGCACTCATCTGGCAATATTCGCAAACTAAAGTTTTCCCTGCATGCGGTGAAAGACTGAGGGAACTTTCTTTGCTTTTTGTGTCCTGACTCCAAGAAAATCATCCCTGAGATTATTGAAACCACACTTATATACAATACATTTATATTCTTCTGAAATATAGCTGTGGACAAAATTAAGATAGCACTTAAAATGATACGTTTCTCTGATGTAACTTTTTATAGGTATATGTTTGAGTAAAATGAACATTGTTCTTGGATTCTATGAACTACTGACAACATGTGTCCAAAATTTGAAACAAATATTTATTATTTGCATAAAATAAGAAATTGCCAAAATAACAAAAAGATGCAGTGCTTTCAGATACAACAATGTTAATGTTTTAACTCAGGAAGAGTTCAGTAATCTGTATTTGGTGAACAGGTTCAGTGCAGTGGACTCATCATTTTTTCCAGAGTTGCAACAAAATACCTACTTGATGTTTAATGCATAATCTGGTTTCAAGACTTTATTGTTTGCAAATTGTAACAAATTAATACACAGGATTTGCACACAGTTGAATCATTTCTGTATTGCTGCTACAAAACTGACATTTATATGGAAATGTCATGCAGTATTACTTAAACATGAAGCCTGGGACAGATGCATGATGACAGCATTAAAGGAACAGAGGTGAATCATGCTGCAACAGCTACGAGCAACACATAGCTGTCGACGTTCCAGTGATGGTCACAGGAGAGGACAATGTTATTTCTGTTATTGGTCTGAGGACACAAATAATTCTCTGTGACTCCAAATAAGACCTGATTGACTTTTTACCTTTATATTTTGGGATCGCTCTGATTGATTAGACGTAACTTCCCCCCTTTTTACTTCTAAAACCAAAAAGGAAATATTATACTGAAGTATCTCTGGCAGGAGCTGTAAATGTTTCAGCTTCTTCATGTATCCAAGCATTTATTCATGCATAGAAATGTGCCTCAGAAGGTTTAGATGAAACGTTGAGCTGTACCTGTCTGCAGGACCTCCAGGTCTGACGTAGGTGACCACTAAGGGCCGCGACTTGTGCCAGTCTTCATGGGTTCCACCTGCAATCAGGAGCAGGAAAGAAACATTTTGGGACATTTTCAAGAAATTGTGGTATATTTGTGACGTTGTGCAAAGTCTCTGTGAAATAAACATCTTTTCTCATCCATTTAAATGTGATCATTTAGTTAAAACCTTTTCATTGTTCTGTTGTTAGTTCTTAAGTTTTCAGTCAGCTGTACATAATTTCCATTATTTGTAGGCCATAATCAGCTAAATCAGTAGAATATTTTACTCTGTTTGTTGAATTGCATCAGGCTTTTTTTCTGAAATAAGTGAAAAACATTTTGAACCTATTCAGAATAGGTTATATTGTAACTTTTTTGATATGTACCTGTATTACTAAAACAGCGACATGGAAACTCCCATGATTCCTTTAGCATTTCTATAAATAATTTCTCCTTCTGAATCCAAGGTTCTACAACTGGAACCTGGGATTACAAATTAGACTATTAATTTTGTTAAAGTTGCTATTTTTGGTGACATTTACCTCTCATGACAAAACCAAAGCTGCTTCCCTCTTTGTGCAAACAGATGTCGATTGTCTTCGATATTACCCCTGAGGTGCTGTCTGGTGCTTTCAGAGGGAGGAGAAAAACAAACTAATGATTCACTCAAGAAAAATAAACAGGTTAGAATTAAACTGTCTTAAAAATGTAAAAGTTTAAAATTAATTCAGATGTGTACAAATATTACAGTGACAGTCGTTTAGTCTTAAAAATGTCCAGAAAAAACAAAAAAATAATTGAAATTCCTACCATCTGTGAGTGTAGCTGCATTCTAAAAATATACATCAAAACCTGAGCTGTCATACAAGTTAAATATTAATGGGACAGCATATTTTTATGGAAATGTATTCATATTGAATGATTCAGTATGTTATAATTCAAAAGCGAGTCACAGTCCTGCAGACGTAATGCATAACATGCAGACAGGCCCAAAGTTATTGACACCTCTGGCATATTTAGATGCGAGGTCATCTTTATTCAACACTATAGGTGTCTTCATGTAAATGAAAATATTTTCATTTTCAATCCACAGTGTTTATGGTTCTGTTGGTTGACCATTTTCTCACCACTGAAACATCCAGTTTTTCCTGAAACCAAAAGCTTTTCCTGAAATTCTTGATGTGGATAAACGACTTGTCCAAACCAATTTTCCCACCACGATGGTTGAACGTCTGGATGGATTTAACTATTGTCCCCAGTGTTCATTGATACTTTGGACTGTGGGCACTCATTTAGATATGATCTTGTTGCTGTTTGAGAACTCCTGAGTTAGCTCTTTTGTTTTAGTTTTTAGTCCAAACCGACTGTGGAGAGCTGCAGTTCTTCACCTGTGGACTGATGGAAACAGCTGTTCCCGATTTATGAAGGCAGGCAGGGAGCCTGAGAACAGCATGGGCATTTAGAAATGTGTAGAATCACAAATGCTTCCACAGACTTTCACAATTTGCAAATGTTATGAATAATTCATACACGTTCTTTTACATCAAATGTAAGTAAAACTTGAGAAGATTGTTTTTATACATTTTTTTATGAAATCTTGAACATTGTAGAATCATATTTGACACACATCTCTATTCCTTAAAGTCACTATGAAAATGTTAAAAGAATACTTTAAATTTAAATCTGACAAACAGATTCATAATTTTGGGTTTAATTATAGCAGAAAAAGAAAGTATGGTGTGTCAGATTCAAACACTTGAATTATTTTCTCTTCAGGATTTCAGAACTGAGCTGAAAACATGTGGTTAAAATGCTTATTGCAATAAACAAATCAGAGCTGAATCTTCCTAAGTGAACAAAACTTATTATTATATTGTTGCGTGTTGAAGTACTGATTGTAACCTTCTCAAAGTGTGAGTGTGATTTGTACCTGTAGGGGGCAGCTCATACTCCACCTCTAGCAGGACTCTCTCTCCAACGTTCTTTAATAAACTAATAATTTCTTCATGCCTCAGTTTGGTCAGATTGATGCCGTTCACAGATTTGATGTAATCCCCGACATTAAGCTGGTCGCTCCTGCATGAATAAATGCATCAAACCACACAACATGTTACAGTGTTCATATGGACTCAACAGTCACAATACACCTGCATAGGTCAGCTGTGCATCTAACTGTTTGCTGTTTAATCATTTCACTTTGTAAAATGCTCAATTAAATTAATTAGTAAAACTCCAAAATAGTATTGATCTCCAGGCCTTTGATGTGCTTTTATAAGGTTTTCACTGAATCTGTGTTGAAGCGTCACTTTGCTCTTTCAAACTGCTTTTTCTTCAGAGTCCTCTGGTAGAAAAGGACAGTATGATGCTTGATGTAGCTTTATGTTTGCTTAAGCTTTGAAATATTTTTCCAAACGTGACGTCGTTACCCACCTGGCTGCCAGCCCACCGGGCCGTAGATTTGATACCCGTGGTTTCCCATCCTTGTCCGTTCCTCCTGAGATGGTTAGTCCAAGTGTGCTGCCTTCTTTTTTCACCAGTTCCACCATGGTCACCCCCCGTAGAGCTTCTAACCAAAAACATGAAGGCGTGCACCCACAAGGACACGTATCAGGACAATCCGGCCAAGAGAAGGACAAAGACAGAGTGTAGACAGAACAATCAAATACACAACAGAAAAGAACTTGTTATTGGATGCTCCCTTCATCTTCCTTTCAGACTAAACAAAAGTAGAAAAACGGGAAAGATAAAACACTTTTTTTACTTGATGTGTTTTTGCCTTTGGTTTATTCAACAAAGGATTTTAGTACTTTACTTTTATATAAACTTTGCTTTGCAGTTAAACTATGGATGAAACTTTTGCTTTACAACCACCCTGAGTGAGCAATATTTATTAAAACATTTCAGTTTCATATTTAATAGCTGCAATACAATTTAGACTGCAGAGTATGTAGACATTCATTAATAATGTATTTAATGTATAATGCTCAATAAACACTTCAAAATTAAGAAAGTAAGACATTGACATGAGAAGCTTTTAATTACCTTTATGGGACAATATCTGCATATTAACTATCATGTTGACACACAAGCAGGATGTTTGAAGTTAAGATTATATGGAAAACTTTTGACTGAACCCCTCTGATCATTGTTCTGTGGAAACAAGGATCAAGGAATGGCGCAGCGTCCCAACAGAGAACGAGCCAACTATTGTTCAATGCAAAATTCCCTGCACACTTAATTAGACTGCTGTGCAAACATCACATTATTCAGAGGAACTACACATAACCTGGCCTACAATAGTTATTATCTCCAAAGAGACAGCTATTTCTGGATTCAGTCAAGATTTCCTGAGGTTAAAAGTTTGATTAATCATCCTGGCAAAAATACTACAGAGGACAAAGTGTTTCTCAAGAGAGGTCAAGAAAATTACATTTCCAAAACTTTAAAGATAGGATTATGAAACAATGTTTTCTTTTTAAGGTAGGACAGATATATAATTACTACTCGGCTGCATTGCTCTCCTTTGCAACGGTAATTATTGTATCATATCACAATTTGTTGGATGGAGTTAGCCTTAATGCACCATAACTAAATGATGGTTAGAAATGTGCTATAAAACAACTCATCCCTTCAGCACCATAACCTCCAGTCATTCAGTTTCTGATGTATATTTTGTAAATTCAACACCTGTTATTTGTGTTGATGGAGAGTTGTTACAGCTGGAGAGGTTTTAAGTGACAGAGATGCCATGTACCTGGTATACTGTGCCTTCTCAGAGTCATGGTGTGTTCCGGCCCAGAGATGTCCTTTGTTTTTCCATATGGCCCCTCATCTAAGGAACAGATACAGCAGTCAGTTCAGCTTCATAACAATACTTTGCATTATTTCGGTTTTTTTGTTGTTGTTGTTGTTTTCATGTCTTAAACTTGCTTTTTAAACTGCTGTCATCATAAAAAGATCCTTTCAGACACAGACAGCTGAACTGAAGAGGCTGAAGGGTGAAACAGAAATTAAATCTACCAGTTTTCACATATAAAACTAGTTTGAAACAAAAACTTTGACAAATGCTCAAAGATGAAGAAAATGAAGCAAAGGAAGAAACATTCACAATGAACACATGGAAACTTAACCTGGTTAATGCTTCACACTCACATATTGGAGGCTTTGCACACTGCAAAAGTCCTAAACATTAAAATACACACAAGTATTTTCTGTCACCTGGACAGACCAGTGACCTGTCCAGGTGACCCCGCCTCCCACCCGGAACCAGCACCTCCTGACTCCACCAGGGACAGAAAAATGGATGGATGGATTTTCCTTTGGGCTAAAACACGCAGGAAATGACGTATTTTTGTTGATGACTATTATTTACCACTGCCAGTAAATGCATCAAATTTGCTTGTTTCTACCTTACTGGACAGAATCAAGGTTGAGGAATTTGTTGACTGTGATGGACTGGATGCTGGATCTGGGCCATCGTGGATTCTATTTCTTGCTAACGCCGTCAATAATTAGACATTTGATAGAACATAAATGAGAGGGGAGAAGGAGCCATGCCATGAAAAAACTCTGCAGTTGAAATTATCTGTCAATAAATATTTAGATATAGAACTGCAATCGTGTTAGTGTGAAAATATATCAATGTATTTGTCAGTTCAAATTTAAGTTAGTTAGTAAAAGTCTTTTTAAATCAAAACAAAACACTTTGGTGTTGTTTCTCTGCAGATTCCACTCAAATCTACCTGAAACCTCCCTTTGCTCAGCATCGAGATGCTTGAGCTTCTTGATTTGATTTAGCTGAAATGTTTCCTCAGTCAGTGGGAAACGCTGCTCATGGCATCAGGGTTCATATTAACAGCTTCATGACGGGTACATGCTGTTCCAGGACCTGCTGGAAGTTCCTCCAATGACTCCAACACGAGGACATGACTTATGAAGAACAATGATGAAATATGAACCCAACTGTGGAGGCCCTGTAAAGTCCTCACGTATTTTCACTGGTCGTAGAAAGATAACTTTCATTTATGTGGATAGAGAAAAAATCTGATTGTTCAATTTTCTGCGTCCCACAGTCTGCAGCTCAGTTTGACAGCAGACATGTCCTGTCTGTTTCTACTACTGAGGTATTATTCATCACTTTACGGTTTGCACACGGTCTTTCAACACCGCTTAACTTTTTTCTTTCTCAAAATAATCCTGAGACTCGTTTGGTCTCCCCCCGACCCAGCCTGATAAATTAACGTCTCACAATGAATAATTTGAATGTGATTAGACTAATGACTGCTGGCACTGTCAGGTAGCTGAACAGGTTGAGTTGCAGATGAAGCGTCAGGCCAGATTTACCTCCTCCAGCAGGCACAGTGCTTGTAGCTCCAGTTTCTTTTCAAGCAGAGACAGTAATGACTTTTGCCTGTGCGACAAGCAAACAACACTTTCCATCAGAAAATGGTGCTTAATGTTGGGGTCATTTCTCTGTGCTGTTCCCCTATAAAAATACATCGGTTTACATAATTTTGCTTAATATTTAATACAGTTTTTCTCTTGGTGTGAATGTACTAGGATCACACTAACAGTTTCTGCTAGATGGATCAATGAAAATATTTTGAATAGTTGTTTTCTTTCACAAATCAGAGAAAACAATGAGACAACATAAGGTTAACAAGTAAAAAACACAGCTAAGTTTGTTTTAAGTGATGCAATGACTTATCAGTTAGATCATTTTTTGATACAATAATCTTTACAGTTCCAGGAAAATTTGTTTGTTTATTCTGCAAAACTAAAAGTTTGGAACTGAAACCAAGTGAGTCCTGAGAGTCCAGACCAGACTGACCCAGAACCAAACGCCTGCAGGCTCAGCGCTGAGAGGAAAGAGAAAAGCTGCCAGAGCCGAGTCCAGCCGTTCCTCCAGCTGCCAGAGGAACGGCTGGGAGTTAATGGTTCAGAAACCCAAACTGGTTTCCAGGAAACAGAGAGGCGTCTGAATCAAACGCTGATCCTGATCTGTGATTTCTGCAAACCTTTCCTTATAGTGAAACCAGGATTTGGAAATAGAAATTATGCACAGATGTTTGAATTTTTATTAGGAGAAACAATTTGCTTTTGATGAAGTTAGACATATAAGAAGGTAATTATTCCCTAAATGTCAATTCTTGGTTCCTAGTCAAATCAAACGTCGTTATGATCGTTCATTAAGTTAATCATTAAAAATATAACATGATTACAAGCAAGTTATCATGTTAAATTATTCAATTTATGTTGAAAAGTCAGTTTGTAACTTTGAAAAACAATAGGTTTTTATTATTTGCTGACCTCATTTATATAAATGAATAAGAAATATAATTTATTTCTTCCAGGTTTGTTACTGACAGAGTTGAGACTCAAAAGATCAAATATATAATTTGTAAAGAAAAGTGATAAGCTACATAACATATCTGTCACATATCTTATCTAATAACACAGATAATGATTCCCTACATCATGCATTATGTTCTTTGTGAATTATAAATTCCAATATGTAATAAAGATGAATAGTGAACATCCTAGAAGCAGCAGGTTACTGCACCTCCTACATCAGCAACATTTACAAAACAGGAGCCGTTTTTACGCCTCCTAAAAAGCATTTAGCCAAAGCCAACAAAAGAGTAAAACCAACAAAAAACACATTAAAAAAACATATATATGGGGACACAATGTGTAAATTGGGGCAGAATCAATAAAATCTGAACTCCTGCAGCAAAGGGTCAGGATTTCTGAGCCTCTTAAACAAAATCCATTGTGGAAAAACTGTTTTTCTTCAGCGAATGTAGCGCAAGAAATATTTCTCAACTGAAGCTTTTATGTGTTTTTCCAAGCTTTAATAAATAATTCATAAAACTGGAGTAGAAAACATGGCCTTAAAGTGAGCTTCCCTCTTTGCATCAGCATTTCACTCACATCTTAAATGAGTTGTGCTTTTCTAATTAAAGAAGAAAAAGAAGTATTAACATCAAAGTTTGTCCATGCATGCCTTGTTTCGCTGATATTTAATTTGAAATCTCTAAAATACTATCTGGACAACAAAAGCAAACCAAAATCAGCTAACAGTAAAGATACATGCTGAACGGATGAAGAGAAGCAAAAACGAATCTCCTGTCAGTTAAAAACATGGTGCTTTGCACCAAAACACCTGCAGGAATTGTGTTGATTTGTGTGGATGAATTTGTCTCCAGGTCTCAAATGAATCCATACAAGACACAACAGAACTCTGCTGTGTCCCTAAAGCCTTTCCAAAGATCTGTGAAGTACAGGTTCAGGTGGCAGAGGCTTGTGGGAACGAAGGACTCTGAATGGAATATGAGTTTCCGTCCAACTTCTTCTCTGCTGACGGGTAATTGTGCGACAGCAGTAGGACGTCTCACAGACCTGTGTAGCTTAATGCCTCATTTTCTTCATTCAAGTCGATAATCTGTCCTGTTTTACCAAAAGAACTTGCTGGGATGCCATATGAATGCTGCTGATTCCTTTTTTTATTATTAAGAACACCTAAAGTAATCCATTTATAAATCTAAAAGTATTTTAAGGTTTCTGAAAGACGACTTCAACAAGTTATTGCAAAGGATTTGCGATTCACCAAAAGACATAATTGCATAATTCTGTTCATCTGCATTGTCTTGTGTTTCTGGACTGAAGAGCAGCAGCAGTTTTGGGGCAATAAACATAATGATCTGTGACTACTGGCTATACATTGATGCAGTCTTCACATAACCTGACCAACATCTGACTTATGTACAAACCTGCAGTCTGACAAGCAGATTTCCCACAGGAGGCCTAATCCGTTCTGATTCCCTCGAGGTCTAGAGTACAATTACCAAAGAAAAGGGTTTCCTCATGTCTTTCGCTCCCTTACCATGCCATGCATATTTATGAACTTATTTTACATTCTAGCTCAAGGTTACCAAAAACCCATTAAGCAGACAATGGAGTGCAACAACAGAGAGCTGGAGGCAGTCGACAACAATTCGCTCAAATACAAAAACTGTTTTATATGGATAAAACACGAAGGCCAGTTATGTACGATCTTATTCTGACAGACAATTATGATGTCACATCATTTTGTTGAACAAAAAGTGTTTTATTTATTTTTTTCTGTGAATATCACTGAAAAATACACACTTTCTTTGCCGCAGGACTCTGCTGTGCTAAATGGTTTTGTGACGGAGGGCGATGGCTTGAGTGGGTCCATTATTATGAATATCTTAGATGAAGTCTTGATTTTGTTTCTTAACTGATTCTTTTTTGTTTATAAGATTGTTAACACCTGCTAGTCAAAGAACTTACTTGCTTTAAGTGTCAGAGTGTTTCCTGTCTGTGAACACATGTACACCAACCTGCCTGAGCTACTGAGTTACTGAATACCAAGACATCTGATTGCAGCCATTATGATTCTGCAGCCACTGAAGAAGAGTAATTAACCATTGTTTGGGATGGTGCTGATAAACAGTTCAAATGTGGTTATCTCATCCCCCACTTTAACTCTTTAACACACACACACACACAGACACACACACACACACACACACACACAGACACACACACACACACACACACACACACACACACACACACACACTGGAGACCCCATTCACTAAATAAACAGTACAGAAAATTTGAAACATGAAGTGCAAACAAAAGCTTGGACGTTGAGAATAATACATGTTGAGTTCACAAATTTGTGCAAAGCCGCTCATCCTGAAACCTTCCGCGCGGGTCTCCAGCCCACACACTCTGAACATCCATGGAAGGAACAAGCAGTAATTAGAGAGCTTAATGGCTTGTCTGTTGTGGTTAATTGCAGCCTGTATAGATCTGGTATCCAGGGTGGAAAAAGGAGGAGGGTGGGGGATGGAAGACGGGTCTGATCACCACTTCTAATGATCTCATACTTTTCTCTTTGTTGTCGAGACATTTTGCAAAACTTTGAAAACTCAACACAAAAATCCAATCACCAGAGGAGTGATTGCTGAAGTAGCTCTAACAAAGGGTAACATTATGATAATAACAGGACCTTTGTGCATAATTCTGACCAGCTTCTGGGATTTGCTTTCTGAAAGTTGTGGCTACTCTTTCAAGCACATTTTCTTCATTTGATCTAAAAAGCTCATTATAACTAATTAATTTCTATAAGCTTTTCTTTGGCAGATTGGCTTGAGAGCCAGTAGTGAGTGAAGCTTCAGCTCCCCAGAGTTTCACAGATGATTTATATTAATCAAAGGTTTGATCATCAAATAATTTTTAGGATGTGAAACTACACAAGTAGGCAGGATGGAACAACTTAACATGACAAAAACCATCCTGAAGTAGAAAAGATGTCATGATGAGAACTGCTAATCATCAGATAAAACCTGACAGGAGATGAATACATATTTTTATAAAAGTACATCCTACAGATATTCTGCAGATGTTAGTAGGTATTGCGTATTATAATTATTTAACGTTATGAATTAAAACATATGGCAAAAGAAAAAACAACTTTTCCATCTGCTGGTTTGGAGAGAGTCAACCAGGTCAAAGGTCATTTTATCAGATGTTGATGTTATGTAATAAACAGGAAGTAGAGGTTAAAAACTAGCATATTCCGTCATGTTGACTTTGGCAGTACGTCACCAGATAGAGAAAAATAAATCCAGGTCTAAGGATTTGGAAACAGACGATCAGTTTTATGAGGTAAGTGTTTAAAATAAATAAACTCTATGTGCCTAAAACCGCAAAAAACTTTTCTGCTAAATTTAGCCATTTTTAACGTTTTTAATGGAATACTTAAAAATGTTCTTGGAGAAATGTTGAGGGAAACAAGTTAGAAGTGAAGTTTAAAAATCTGCAGCGACTGTGATAGAAATGTGACACAAGTTATTTTACAAAAATGACTGTCACCAATATAGAGATTGCATGAAGTTTGTTATGTACAAAAACTTTACCAAGACAAATGAATCAAGTTTCAGTTTTTGTTCACTTGGAAAGAAACTGTTTTTATTGATCAGAAAAAGAAGAAGCAAAAATGGACGGTCAGATGAAGGAATTTTGAATGTGATGTTTTTCAGGCTCTTGAAATTCTCCTTGAAGAAGCCAAAAAATGAAAGAAAACCTATATTTTGGGAGGTGAAAATCAAACAATGGAGCATTATCAGCTGCAGAGAAATGAGTACAGACGAAAAAACAGCCTGGCAGGTGCTGAACAGGAAAAAAACAAAGCATGAAAACAGCTTTGAAGTTCCAGTTTAGCCTCTTCCTGCCAACATGTCTGAGCCACTGATCCAACACGATATCCTGTTACCCCTGTGACAGCGTTCATCACGGGGTCGGCGACCGAAAACAGAGGGGAACATTTTAAATGAGAGTTAAGAGGGATTTATCAGGGAAAAGACAGAGGCTTTTTTTAATGAGTCACATGGTTTGATCCCCCGCACTCTGCCATGATTTACCTGCAATGCTTGTAAGCTGCTTAAGGTAAGAACATAATCTAAATGACTAAAAATGGAAATGATGATGGGAGGAGAGCTTCATCTGATGAAGACAGCGACAGAAACCTGTAAAAATCTTCATCTATAACTAAATCTCATACTTATCACAGCAGAATGAACATTTTTGTTAGAAATATATTTATTTACAGGTTTTTAACAGTTGCGTAACGATTCACATCTTTCCTGCATCATCATCAGGCTCGTAATGATCCAACAGACACCATGCTGGAAAACGATGGTCTCCAGAAGATAAAGAAAATGAAGTTTGCAGGAAACAGCAGAAAGAACTGCAGGCAGCATCCACAAATTATGATCCTAGCATCCTACACACTCCCGTCTCACAGCCTCTAAATTCTCTTTGCTGTCAGACTAATAATACTCAGGAAATTATGTGGATCAAGTCATCTGCAAACCAAGACGCTGATAAATCCCTTACTGGGAATTTAGGATCACTAATAAGAATACCAGTGTAAGAAAAAACAACATTTTGTTGCTCCTAATAATATTCAGTTAATCTCTGGACTTTTCTTTGAATCCCTTTATGATAATAAGATTCAGCTGCTGCAGATGTTTAACAAAGCATGCAGTGAAATATGAAACCTCTAAAGAGCAGCTTTCCACATAAAGCTGAAAAATGAAACCAGCTCTATAAGCCTCAAACGTTCCATCACTGTTATCAGCTTAGTTAGTCTCTGAGGCAATAGTACCCACGGCTCCATCAGGGCATGAAATAGAACGGGCTCACCTTATTAATACACCCTGCTGCATATGGCAAAAGCTAAATCAGTGCTGTATCACATTCTGCTGCTTTAAATCTTAGCTTTCATGGCATGTGAAGCACAGCAGAACGTATGCAGATGGTAGGACTGGCAAAAATGACTATCCTTTCTTGGTAGAGTACATGCTACAGCAGCTTGACTTCAGCATCAGAACATCTAAAATGCTAAAGAGCTTCATGAACCAGAGCAGCTTCAGAGGAAATGGCTGCAGCTCCTGGTGGCATTTTACGTTCAACAAGTCTCCACTGCTGCGCTGCTGCTGTCCAAAGACGCTAAACAGAAGTAAAAACGTGTTTAAACTTCAACATTTCTCCTGTAATTCAAAAGAGACACGGTTTTAAATAAGAAACTAACCAGGTTCCACAAGTGCACTAAGGGATCTAACTGCTAATTTCCTCACCTTAAAGCAGCTTCATTGCAAAAGCTTCAGTATCAAACATGAAACTGGATGTACTGATTGATTTAAATGTGTTTTGGGTTTTCTGAAATCCTCCGCAGGTTTCTACCTTTACCTCAACACTCCACTGAGCTTTGATCTGCAGGGATTAAAGAGATGGGTCAACACACTGCTTCTGAAATCGGTTCAAAAAGACCAGAACCGCTGGAGTCCTGCTTCAGGTCGGGGCAGAACAGACACGTGCAGATCACACTTGGATGCTTCTTAATTCCTGTAAACATGTTTATTTTTTTAAACCTAAAAGTAGAAATAAAATAGATTTCTTTAAAAATGACTACAAATTTCCTTTGCAGCATATTATAAGGACAATGTATTGTGGAAATTATAAGGTGTCTTTTTTCAACAGCTCAGGTTGAAGTGATGGAGCTCAATGGATTTTTAATTAAGTCTGGCAGTGAAAAATGGTAAAGATTGCAGACCGGAAAAGGTGGCAAGACAAGCTCAGCAATGGGAGTGTTTGGGTGTTTACAGCATCAAATAAGCACAATCATATATTAATTACATTACTTACACGCTGCTATGGGAGAATCTGTAGCAACTTTTGATTTAAACAATGAGAATCTTTACCTGGATCTGTCCAGGGAAATTATAACAGAGAAATACTGCATTGGTAAAAATCTATGATACCTCAACTCATCAAGCTTCAACTGGATTGTTCTGCACTGAAAAAAAGATCCTTTGCTGCACAGCTGGAGAAAAAGTGCCAGATACAGACTGGTCAAAGCTGAAGTAACTGATTCCACAGATTCTTAAAACAAATCAGATGATAGAAGGAAGAAATTCCATCCCCAAACTGCCACTGGTTAGAATAATTTTCATAAAGTTTCATACTTTTTAGTTTTAGTCTAAGTTTAGGATCTGAGCTACAGAAAAAATGAAGTGTACATGTTATCAATAATTTAAAAAGGTTTAGTCGATCCAAATATCTGCAAAATGTTTCCAAAAATGATTCAACAAGCTGCACAGCAGTAGTTAGACGTTCCCACAAACAGCCACAGTGCTTAATGTCATTCTTCAAACTGAAGGAATCATTCATGCACATCGTTTACGTCCAATCATGACATTTTAGGGTTTTTGAGATTTTTTTTAGCATCTTGGGATTTGCTGTTGTGGTGAAGTGGCTGAACGGCCAGATGGGAAACATTTAAACATCTTACCAGACTCATAACCAACTTCTCCAAGAAAAAAAAGAAATGAATCTCCTAGAAACATGAAACACTGTAAACTTCAGAATACAGTGAAAAACTATGTGCAATGGGAAAAAGGTAGATTGGATTGATACGATTATTGGTAATAAATAATCTTTAGTTCTACATAACAGATCAGTTGTTTCCTTCACACATTCATAGAGCAAACCTAAGCCTTTCATCAAAGCCTGTGTTCGAAGCCCAGCAGAGAAACAGATTATGGACATCTTACAAGAAAACAGCACCACCCATGAGTCTTAGATACACTGCAACAACATCCAACCTACAGCATGCCAAACACCACCTGTCATTTGTTAATGACACAATACTTCTACAAAGAGTATCTGCATCAGAATGCAAAAACAAACTCACCCACACTATTTGCCCCGATGTCTCTTTTCAGACCGCAAAACATGACCGCAGACATTGACTTTTCCTCCTCAGAGTAACATCCACGACAGAGTAAAGAGAGACAAACACTGACAGATTAGAGGAGGATGGAGAAAGGAGGAGACAGAGGAGAGATGTGGACGGCTGAGCACTCAGGGAATACAGTGGCGATGATAAGAGATGACTGGCGCTTACGCTACAACCACTCAACCCTCCAGAGAGGAGAGAGAGGGAGGGAGCTACACACTAACGGATGAGACAGGCTCGGTTAAGCCCAGAGAGAAAGTGTTCAGAAATATGCAAATAGAAAAAGAAAAACAGAAGCTATGAATATGTGGGTGAGTCAGCGACAAAGAGATGAAATAAGAAGGATTAAGCAGGCAGGGATAAACTTTATTTTTAGAAAATAAGACAAAAGGATGAGAGATGTTCAGTCATTTTTGTCCAGTGGTTATTTTTACGACCAGTATTCACAGATGATTACTCTGATTTAGTTCTTTACTGTTCATTTTAAAAATCACTACTCAACAGCCCTATTCCTGGTATTTAAGAAAAACTCTTGTTAATTAAACACTGGAGCAAAAATGAAAGAAAAATGTAAAAGCTGGAGTTTCACAGCACCATGTTGGACAGGAAGTGGATGTAGCATTATGTAGCAGGCACAGCATACTTGGTCATGTCACAATTTCTTTGTTCAAAATAAAAATGAGGTTGGCAGCAGAAATATCAATAAATTGTTGGTTGAAAAACAAATTTAAACAGCACAGAGTCTCAGCAAACATGCAGTCATAAGGAAATCAAAGGAAATACATTATCACAGTTTTATGTGGCTTCAAAAAAAATATTAATACAAATTAATATTCAAAGCATTTTTTTTAACTAAAACAAGTATGACACTGATTCCCAGTATGGAAACTGGAACCCTACTGAGGCTTATAGATGAAACTTAATTCAAAAGACAAAAGAAAAATGAGGAAAGTTTATTTTTTTAGACAATTAGTTTAAAGTTAATGTCCGAGCTTGCACATTTGTTTTATTAATATCACCCTGGTTAAAATCAGATGAAAGAAGTTAAAATACATGAAGTAAATGTTATGGATAATAAGATATATATGTAATAATAAGAACAGAGAAATGTCACAACACAGAGGAGTTAATGTGTAGAGCAGAGTAATGAGTTTGGTATTCATATTAAGCTGAGATGTTTTTCCCCAGTGGCTTCGTGCAAAACAAACAAGAATAATTTACTAAAACATTATGAAGCACCAAAAATGTCGACAAAGAGAGATGTCAAGCTTTCACAACAAATGTAAAGTTTTGTTTTTTTTTTACTGTGAAAACACTGCTGTCTAAGAACTGCGGTTAGAAATATCCTGGAAATTAAATGAGGAAATTTGGTTTAAACTTGAAAAGCAAAACTTTTAAAATGATTTTTTTACATTAATATATGTTTGTAGCTTTTTAATCAGTCAACAAAAATGGTGAGCTACTTTGTGGAGCAAACCAAAAGAAGTTTTTAAATTTAATTCACAAACACTGAAATTTTAATAAGTGCCAAAGCAGTTTAGGTTTATTTTATGATACACTGGATATGTCTTTAAAACGCTGCCTGAGTTTGGTCAGCTTCTACTGAATGATAGATTAAATAATAACTTATTAACCACCGTCAGGAATAGATATTGATGATTGGTTCCTTTATCTTATCCACCTCTTTCTCCTATCAGTAAATTATTTGATCCATTTGAAATCCAAAACAAAAACACACATGAATTATAAGACATGGTTGCTCTAGCATGTGTAAAAATGCCTTGCTGCAAACATCCTGAGCCTAATGTGTGTGATGGCTGGATGAGCACAGAGTAATAACTGCATGTCTTTCTCCCTGGTGGCCAGCTTCCTGTGAATGTTGCCTTATCTGATCTGCCTAAATTAATGCCAGACACCACAGAACACACACACACACACACACACACACACACACACACACACACCCCACACACACACACACACACACACACACACACACACACACACCACACACACACACACACACACCCCCCCCCTCACACACACCCCCCCTCACACCATCCCCCCCCCCACACACACACACAGACCCCCCCCTCACACACACCCCTCACACACACTCCCCCCCCCCCACACACACACACACACCACACACACACACCCCACACACACACACACACACACACACACACACCTACACACACACACACACACACACGCACACACACACCCACACACACACACACACCTACACACACACCTACACGCACACACACACGCACACACACACACACACACACACTAGAGCTCCGGTTCTGCATCTGATTGTTGAGTCTAGTTTCAGAAGTCTAATTTCATGTCTTGAAATGCTGCTGAAAACATTGCTTATGCTTTCATTTGTACTTATTTGATCACTCACTCTTTCTAAAAATATCAAAATAAAACTCAGAGATAAAGAGCGACACATTTTATTTGTACACAACAACTCCAGTTTTCATTTCTTGGATCTGAAGTTCATTACTTGTTTGGATTTTCTATGCGAGAGTCTGTTGGGATTGACCTTCAAAAATCAAGCAACTCAGTTCAACAGCAGGATGCATCTGAAGAACCGTTCAACTGTTCAACAGTTTGCGGTCTTTTGGTCTGAATCAGTTTGACTTAAACATTCACACCTAAACCAACACAACTGGACTTTCCAGACAAATAAAACAAAGTTTGATTGGAGCGTACTAATGAATGCACCTTTATTCAAAATAATAATTTCTCCAGAACCTTATGTTCTCCTACAAGGATGGGTAGTCACTCATTAATATTCCATTTTTTAATTTAGTTTTTTTGCTGGTTTGTTTGGAAGTCATCTTCACATAAAAAATAACCTCAAATTTAAATACGTTCACTAATCTGGAAGAGAAAATAATGCTAGTCAGCGACTTGGGTTTGAAATCAGATCAGGATTGCAGTGAGAGATTTCTTTAAGTAGCTCTGAAACATACATGAGAGGAGAAAAAGCAGAGTTAGAAGGCAGCAAAATAAGCAGTCAAAAAAATTAGTCATGTCAGTTCGCTCCTCCAGACACACACAGAGTCTCCAGACACTCGAGTGCACAATTTATGCTGCACATGGTCAAACTTTCTCTCATTTGTTGGCGCGTCTCGCCAGCCTGTGGGTTTCAAGTGCAAATGAATCCAAGCATCACTCCAAGCATTATGAGTAAGGACTTTGAAGTGGCAAATGATGGCCTCCTGCAGCTCGGCACAGAGAAACACACATGCACCCGAAAATCTGCCGCATACTTGAGAAAACACTCAAGTACTTCTGCTTGGTTTAGCCCATTTTTCACATCCACAGAGAAACGTCACAACTGGTAGCTGTGTAGGAAAATATATATATATATATATATATATATATATATATTTGAGTAGAGGAAATGACAGATTTGTTGATGCTCCTTGGGTCTACCCTCTCTGAAAAATAGTTCCCTCTGGTCAAATGTGATGCAAACTAATTGCAAGCCACAATGCCACATTGCTTTTATTGGAAGCAGAAATGTCTGCCTGTAAAACTTACACACTGAACTGCTGTGCTCCTTTTTGTCTACAAGTGCACTGAATACCCCAACTTTCACTGAATAAAAATGTATTTTTGCAAGTGATTATAAAATTTCTTTATAAGCAATATCCCTTCTTTCATTTTATTGCAGTATGCAGGGTTCTGGCCTCCAGTTGTTTGTTTTAACAGATTTGTGTTGCAGCTCTGCCTCCACCTCACTCTGAAACTCCTCGGCTTTTGTCTCTCTGAGTCTATATCTCCCCCTGCTGAGCATCTTCATTCGATCACTGTAATGGCTTCTTACACTGCGGGACACAAATGAGGACAGATGGGGACTAAAAAACTGTCTTATAGCAACACCAGAGAAGGAAGCAGAGGATGGGTAAAAATGGAGAAAAAAGAAAAAATGCAGAAGATGAAGGGCAGAAAAATGGAAGCAGACTGAATGTGCTAAATTTTAATTCCTATAATTATATTTCAATATGTTCGAGGTGGTAATTGTGAATCCCTTTGCTGACTTGACTCTCTTGACTCAGTTTAATTACTGATGCGAGTTCAGTCTGGCTTGCTCCTCTGCTCAGAGCCCACATGACAGTTCAAATTAACTTCACTGAGTGCAGACGTACAGTGGGTTAATGAATCACCATTCAAAGCATTTCATTACTCTGAAGTTATCACGTTGACATGGAAGAACGTTTAACATGGATTCATGCAGTGATTTCCAGTCTGCTGACTGTCCCAGGAAAAAACAAAAATCACAGCTCACAGTCATAAAAGAAGCATTAAAACGAGCCGCCAGTCCAGGTTTCACTGAGCAGTGAGATTACCAGGGCAGCTGTACTTCCTGTTCATTTTATTTAAAAGTAATGCTCTGAAAAGTAAAAATATTTAGTTTTTGCTGATTTTAAAGACTGACAGTGGTGAGTCACTTTTAAATATGCGCAATGTTGAAAGCACTGACCATCTGTTCTGTTCACAATTAATCCATCCGTCTCATTCTAACAGTCTCAGTTTCACTTGCAGGTTTGCTTCTGAAATTTCAAACACAAATGTGAGTAAATCTCTGTCAATAATCTGCTAATGTCAAAAAGCACAATTTCACAACTCCAGTATTTCTATTACATAAATGAAATGAAAATACATAAATAAAATTGTTAAATGCAGGGATGTTGGCATCTTATTCAGGTGTTGGAGTGAGAAGCTCTGCATACGTAGCAGCTACATAGACGCCATTTTGGAGAAAGTGTTGAGATTTTACAGAAGAGTTATGGATTCAACACCCTGGAATGACACAACAGTGATGCTGTGAGAGCTGGAGGAGCATCATGAACAGACCACCCTCCGCCTCAAACTGCTGCTGCCTCACTTTCAACCATCATTATGTAAATCACCATATTATGTTTTACCCGAGTTCTCCAAACGGGTCCAGGAGGGTCTGTCTCTAAAGAGTCCAGGTGGGCTCACCTGTCTGGTTCCTGTGTACCAATCATAAGGCTGGATGTCAACAGCCCTGCAGACGGCTTCCTGCTGGGTTCCCTGCCACCAACTCCAGACAGTTCCTGCTCTACTATCACTCTGTCTGTCTGTCTGTCTGTCTGTCTGTCTGTCTGTCTGTCTGTCTGTCATTTGTCTAAAAGATGCCAAGATACATGAAGTACTCACTTGGTGGGAGCTGCAAACCAATGGCCTCAGACTTAGAGAAACTGTGACTTAGTTTGGACAAAACAAAGAAGACAAGCAAAACCAGCTACAGGTTGAGGGAAATACTGAGAGGCAATTGATGAGACGACAATGTTCAAAGGGTTCCATTATATTCACACAGTAAATGTTTTTTTTTTGTCTAATTAACAGCATACAGTGTCTAGTGTAGTTTCAAATAGATCAAAAACATAAATGGGAAGGGATAACAGACATGCAGAGCCGAGGCAGAGATGATAGATGAAGAGCAAAGTGCAAACCTTCTGTCACTGCAACTAGGAAGTCGGCCAAGTTTGAAATGCAAATGAATCCTAAATCTGTTTTCCACTCTTCCTCTGTGGAATCGCAGCTTTCTGCAGCGCCAGCTAACCTTCCTGTCACTCCTGTTATAATTCGCTCTCATTCCTGCCTTTGCTTCTCCTCTTTCAAATGATGCTTCTCTTCTTTTCTTCCAGCCACAGACAGACAGTAGTTTTTATGGGTTTTTTTTTCATGTCATAGTGGATGTTCCACCAGGAGAGTAGAAATAGATAAAGCTGAGTTATTTTGGCACCTAAAGTATTTTTCCTGACTCTCCCCTAATGCTGGTGACACCTTCACCTTCTGTTACCTTCTGTATTGTGATAAAGAGGAAGTCTTGCAATTTGTGACACATTAGCTACAAACCAGAGCATAATGTTATATATGCACTGGTTTTATGTAACAGGACAATAATCCATTGATCAGGAATTATAACATGTACACTTAGGATGCATTGTTATATGTGTTTTTTAAATGTCTTTGGGGAAACGGCTCCATATGTGCACACTTCTCTGCTCCCATATTTGAAGTGAGAATAACAAAAAGAGCCTCTAGTATGATGATGGATGTTGGATCAAGTTATTACATTTATATTTTACTCCGATTAATACAATAATGTCACATTTATTCTATTTATTTATCTGGCCGGCACACATTCAGCCTTCACAAAAACAATGTTTCCAATGACAGATTAGAATAGAAAGTATTTTCTATAAATGTTTAACCCTTGCAGCAGTTTGTGGGTGATATTCCGGTTAAACCCTGCATCAGTCATCATGACACAAAAACATTCACACACAAACACTTAAGCCTGAGGGCAATTCGAGTGGCCGGTTTACCTAACATGCACAGTCAGGCAGTGAGAGGAACCCAAAGTGAGAACCACACACTCACCGGGGAAACGTAAACACTGCAGAGAAACGCCTGGATGTGATTTTTTTTCACCATATAATAACCGCTACACTGTGAGGGCCTAAAATAACCCAGTGTTCTGCTTCATCAGTCACAAACACATCCCCTGTTGGCATTTTTGATGGCTTAATCAGATTCAGCCGAACTGTTGGTATTCTAAAGATTACCCATGACTATCTGGCTTTGTGAAGGTCTGAAGCAAACATTTAGCTCAGGACTCGCTGAGGTGCCCAGAATCACCCATATTTCAATTCCATCCATTATCTTGCTTGAAAGCAAACTTGACATTTTGTCCACCTGATTCAAAGGTATAATTTTCCTCATTCATTCAAGCTTTGAGTCCTGTCATGCTCCCTCTTTCAGCAGCTTTTGTATCCTCTCTGTAAAGGTTGCCTTTGTCTTTGCTCTTTCCTCCATCCTCTTGATCTCTTCCAACGAGGCCTTGACATAATGAGGCCAAACTAGCAAAAGTGTGAGACCTTTCTCTGTGTCTTTGTCCCTCTCCTTCGCGGTCCCTTCAGTTTCTTTATGTTTCCATTTGTTGTCTGGATTTATTTGGATTTATTGTGTTCAGTGACAGGAAGGCCAAATCTGCTTTCCAAAAGGTTCCTTTCAGCTCCTCTTGAAGACGTCAGCTCTGGCCCTTATCCGTGTTATTCTCTGAGCAACGCAGCCTCGTGTCACTGCATTCATTCTTTCACCCAACGCGCAATGCAACCTGTCACTGCTTCTTTGCTCTCCTCAGTGATTTCTATCTTATGTTGCTTCTCGTCTCGCCCTCGCTTGTTTCGCTTCCCATAATATCGCTGTCACTTTTTAAGCCTCTGCCTGTTCCACTGGAGTTTCAGACGGTTTTCTTCACATCATCTATTCTGTTTTATAATTTTCTCCTGCATTGTGGTTTATTCTGAAAGTTTGACTACATCAGCTTTGCAGGTTCAGTTTGTGTGAAATGTTTGTTTTTGTGTCTCAGTAGTTCTGAGTTAAGTTGATTTCCTGTTGATGGAAATCAAGTACTTAAAGCTCATTTGGATTAAAGTATTATGTTAAAAAAGCTGCATGCATGGCAGTCTGATGTGACGACTGCTGCAGCTATTTTAACTGAGTCTCAAGCAGATAATGGGGGTCATTTTGGAGCTGTGGACAGCAGGGCGGCGCTCAGGCAGCTGTGAACAAAACATTCAATAAAACTCAAGTTCTTATCAATCCAGTTGTTACGCAAGAGATTTACAGAAACTTTTTGATTATCTTTGAAAAAAACTTTAAACATTGAGATGTTTGCTCTACAGGAAATGAATGCATATTATATTACTCTGGTCAGATGCTTAATAAAATAATTTATTAAGTTATCCATTAAGTGCAGCTTAATGTTGGTTGGAAAAAAAACTACTTCATTTTCTAGACAAACTTCAGACACATTCTTTCATTTCTAAGTTTTGCATATCAAATTTGAAAATAGCTCATTCCTCTGATACTATTTATATTACAATTAAAGGATTTATATTAATTTCACTGGGATAAAGCAAATAAAGCTGTCGGTGAAAAAGTGAGTAAATGGTGAGTAAATGATTTGTTAAACATTAAAAATGTTAAGTTTTGATATGAATTTTTGCCTATTATTCTTTTCAGCAAAGCTTTAGTTCTTTGAGTTTGCAAACATTTTATTGAGGTCGAGCTTCGGGCTTTGACTGCGCTGTTGCCAAACCTTCTTTTCTTTTTCTGCTCTTCTGATTTGCTGTCTTGATCGCTGTTCTGTTTGTGACCCAGATGGGAAGAAAGTTTCGGCTGTCCGACAGGCGGCCTCATGTGGTTCTGAAATACTAATGGAACAAAAAGAAGCTGAAGAACAAAAGATGCTCCTCAGGTCAGGTAGTTTCTAAAGAAGCAGAAATAATCAGCCTTTCCACACCATGCTTGACTGTTGGTGTTTGTGCCCATGTGGTGTGTTTGGTTTCCTGTAAACATAATGCAACATAACCAAGCATTTCTTCTATGACCCTCAGGTGCTTAAAGACGCTGAGTTCGATTTCCTGGGCTGCATCTGAATGCACAACAAGACGTCTGGAACAGCCTGCTGTATTCTTTTAAGAGAGCAGAGCGATTCACCTGGCAGCTCTTCCAAACAAGCCGTACTGGTTGGGTATTTTCTAATTATCAGTTCAAGAACTCAGCATCCAGCGTTGGAGCTGAGCCCTCCAGAGTCTGACAAGGAAATCATTTTTCTGAGAACTGGACGCTGTGACCTTGGACTGACATTTCTGTGGAACCACTATGGAGAAGACAGGCAGTTACTCAGAGTGTTTTCTATTGCTTTGTCTTCCTCTCTGAACAATGATGGAGTTGAAGTAGTTCAGAAATGGCCTTGAAACTCTCTCCACACTGAAGAGTTGCTGTTGAAGTCATTATCATGTTCTGTTTCTGATCACTGCATCGTTTTAACAACAAACATGAATCTTTAACATTCTCTTCTAATTTTATTGATTTGCAAACAGCCCCAGACTTTTGCCATGTTTTCTAGCAGATTCAGTTTCATCCATTCTAGTGAGATAAATTCCAGGAAACATTTCCAAAATGTTTCTGATTGGTGTAAATCAAGATTTTAGGATTTTCAAAACTGACCTGAAAGTTTCCGTTCCACAAACCTGGATGCATTTTCCAACAAGCAGCCGTGGAAGTCAGACAAAGTTTGAAAGAGAAGTACATCTGAATGCAGGACAGATCCTGCATTCAGAAAACCTCACGAAGAAAATACAATATTAAAAGCAATAATGAGAACAAGAATTTCACACGAATGGAAACTAATCTGAAACATTACATTTTTTATATATTCAGTGCCAGAGATTTTTAAACTATGTGTTTGGTAACATTTTGATCTGGTAAAAACTGGAAACTAATCAAACATTTAGATGGAGCATCCGTTTCACCATTTTGTTTCATTTTAATAACTGAATATTGTTTTGGATCTGCTTTGTGTCACCAATTAATTGGTTAGTTCTAGAAGCAGGAACTTCATCTTTTTTAAAATACTTTGGTTTGGGTTTGAATAAATCCTTTACAGTTTCACTGAGACAAACGAAGCTTCGTCAGGATTCTGCAGCCTTTAATACCAAACACGTTGCGATGTAAGACGATGCTGCTCCGACTCTGACCTTCATCTTACTGCTTCAATTTAAATCAAAGACTCTCACTCATGTTTCTCATCTGATGTCAAACCCTTACATTCAATTTTGCGTCCTTCACGTTCCCTCAGACTCTCCTCTTGATCTTCCACCGTCTCCTCACCTATCAAAGCTGCATCCCTGTTGCATTAAATATATTTTATGGGTTTTGTATCAAAAAGTTTTATAAATAAACATTACTGTATGTTGATGCTGTAGTTTAAACGTCTTCATTACTTTCATACTTTATTTTTGCCTTCATTGCCTGCAGTTGTTTTTAAAACAGTGTTTCCTCTTTGCTCCTTCTGTTTCACTGTTAGCCCATTTCTGTCGCTATCTTTCACTCCATCTGAACACTTGTGCTTTTTCCTGTCTCCATCTCTTCCTGAGTCTCTCACTCCAAGTTTTCTTCCTTTCCTCCGCCTTCAGCCCCTCCTTCTCGCTCTCGCGTTTCTCCTTCTGCTGGAGGTATAAATAGGGCACATAATAAAGCACAATTAATCTCTCGTGACAAAATCAAAGAAAACACATCTGCAATGCTGAGAGGAGTGTTGAAGGAAGAGAAAAGGGCAGGAAAGGGAAAGCATGAGGAATAAGGAAAATAAGATTCAGATAAGAGCTAAATTAAAGAATTAGATCAGATAAGAACGAGTGAAACAAACTGGGTGGGAAAGTTTTCAAGGCTTATGATTTTCTTTTTTGAGTTTTAAAATAATAAAAAAATTATTAAAACTTTCTCAAATAGTAAGTTATTTTGATCAGTTTTGATTTGATGTAAACGGTGAATTCAAGGCTGAATTTAACACTTCAAAATGATACTGACTGAACTGTAAACCTACTGGGCCACATCTTACTCCAAGAACTAATTTTAGGGCTGTTATGAAAATCTAGTAAAAATGTCCTACAGCAGTGTTTCAGTCAAACTGCTTATTCACCCAACTTCCTCCAACTCAAAAGTAACTTTCAATTAATCTCAGAGGCAAAAAAGTCAGCTGCCTTGGTGTTAGCTGCCTTGGTGTTAGCTGCCTTAGCGTTAGCTGCCTTAGCGTTAGCTACCTTAGCATTAGCCGCTTTAGCATTAGCTGCCTTAGCTTTAGCCACCTTAGCATTAGCTACCTTAGCGTTAGCCGCTTAAGCATTAGCTGCCTTAGCGTTAGCCACCTTAGCATTAGCTACCTTAGCGTTAGCCACCTTAGCGTTAGCTGCAGGTGAAAGAAGTGATGCCAACAGGTGAACTGAGAAGACTTGACTCACTTTTTCTCCTTCTCCTTCTAAAAAAAACATCCATTGTGCTTTGCAAGGGAAAACATTTTCCATCTTGTTTCCTTCCCATCCTCAAGTTCTCATCCTTGACACATAAGAGCAGAGGTGGCAGTGTTGAAACGTTCAAAGTAAAAAACATGAATTTGACTGCAAATTAGAATTTCACACCAACTTTCAGTAGAATAAAAATGTTCCAGTTTTGATCTGGACTGGCTTCAGCAGAACAGAGATGGAGAAAAGAGTGAATATAAATGTAGTTTGTGTGGCGAACAACGATCCAGAGATCTCAAGACAAAGACTGTTATCAATTAATATAGTTTAAATTCAGAAGAAATAACTTTAACCTGAATTGTCCTGTAAAAACAAACATAGTGAGGTTTAAGGTTTTTTCTAAAAGTTGTGGGAAGCCCTTTATACAACCAGCTCCTGTGGGAATTCAAGTCAGTAAACCTCGAAAAAAAAGTTGGAGTTGTAGCTAATATAAAGGCTGATAAAGATATGAGATCATTTTATTTGGTTTGTTTCATTTCTGCTGTATCAGATTCCTGAACAGTTGAATCCTTCAAGCATTAACATCAAGTAATTTATCAAGCATCGACACGAGGAGCTGCAGAGCAGAAAATCTATTCTAACAGTTTGAATTGTGACGCAAAATTCAAGATTGAAGCAGAATTTCAGCACCAAGGACAGCAACTCCTGTCCAGACAGAAAACCAAGACTCCAGCCTTTTCTAGATGGTTCAACTTTGGAGCGTTACAGGCTGGGTGAATACTGGACAGGTCCAACCGAGGTCCAGCAAAACAATCCACAATGAGCACAATGAGTGGTGGCCCTTTACTCTTTGCAGTGATTGTAATGTGAGCAAACAGAGAGCTGCAGCATCGCTGCAGAGGCTCAACCCAAACAGGAGGAAATCATTTTTCAAAGTCACTATTTGTCAGTTATTCCTGGGAGTTCAGGCTGGAACAGATTTAATGTGATTCCACCAGCAGACCTGCAGCTTGTGGGAAAATTATTAATCTGCAGTGGGTCTCTGTTGTTTAAATAAACCACCCAGGGCATGCAGCGGCGCATGTGAAACAGCTTATAAAAGCTAAAAATACAGACTCTGTATTTTTATTTTTGCAAAAATAAAAATCCAGGGGACCCTGTTCCTAGTTTTTTTCTGGGAACTTGTGGAGAAACCACCCAGATTTATCATCATTCCTGTGCTGGGAAGGAACATTCTTAACTAATTTATTTCCACTACTGCATTTTCACTGCATGTTCAGCTTTATGGAGGAAAATTAATAAAGCTTTTAAACTAGAATTATTTGCATTTTTTTTAAATTTGCAAATTAAAGACAAAGATCAAACTACATTTGCTAACCAACAAAAACAAAGTATTCTGGCTCATTTGGACATATTTTATTCAACGTTTGGTTTGGTTAACCATATAAATAGATGACAAGTGTTACTATGCAAAGCCTGTAATAATAACTTTCACAATTTGTCTTCTAATCTTTGCAGAGATTGTAAAATAAATTTAAATTGTGTTTTAAGTCACTGGCTACCTGCAGCATAACATCCAACATTAGCCGATCCCGGGAATCACTCCTCCATAATATCCCATTAAAGATAATGACTCCATAATTCCACATTTGCAGTTTTATCATCCCTCTGGCCGCAATAAACTTATTGTGGAAGTCACCGTTTTTCCCTGTGTGATGGTGACCCACTAAAATCTGCTTCAGCTGTCAGAAGTAACACAAAGCTCTGGTTTCCAGTCAGAGCCACGGAGGCTTGATGCGATGGAAGTGTGACAGAGAAATCTCTGCAGTATTATTAACAGCAGGAAGATGTGACAGTGATTCATCCTCCGCACTGCGCTGCAACAGGGGCAACTTTAACTCACATTTCCGCAGAGACAGTCAGACTGTAGTCATTCAGCCTGCAGCCCGGGGAGGGCGGCGGTGCTCCTGACAGGCCGATAGGCGGCGTTTTGTCCCCATTTGCTGGCCTCTCCAGCGCGTCTGTGGCTTCACTTCAAAGCAACGCATCTCCAAACTCATAAATAAATCAGCCAGAGTGGGAAAAGAGCTGCGCGTCTCTCCAATAAAAACAGACTGGCGCAGGGTCGCATGCGAGTTTCATCCAGCTGGAACCGGATAATTTCACCAAACAATCCACCAGAATGAGGCAGGATTAATTAACTTCAGTGATTTACAAAAATCCCTCAAATGAACCAACAACAGGTGCAACATGAAACTTCGTCTTATGATAAAACAGCTGCATATTTCTCTGCTAATGTGTCCAGAAGTGGATCAGTTCCCTGTGATCCGAACCTTTCTACAGTAACAGTTCAGCATTTAAGGTTCAAATATTTTTTGAAAAATCGAAATATCCCTAAAGCGAATACTTTCATACGAAGTTCTCCACAAAAGATAGAAAAAAGTGTCTGAAATTTAAGAGAAGTGTGAAATAAAACAAGCATCGTTTCCTAAAAAAGCTGGAATCAGAACCGCTGCAGGACTGGAACAGAACATGTACAAAACCTGAAATCTCAAAGAAACTATGAGAGAAAAGCAACAAGAAGAAAAGAGTCCGAACAAGTCAGATAAAACAAGTTCAGCTTACAGGAAAACAGCTGACTGGGGAGAAGTGAACGAGACCTTCCTGTTATCTCCTCACCTTTTTGCAGAAGCCTCTTCTTTAAAATAGCCTGGAGGAAAAGCATTATTCCCCCACACTGAGTCCGGGCTGGATGAGGAAATCTCTCCTCGTGGAAGAGCAGAAGAGGAAGAACTTCTGTCTGCTTTCTCACGCTTCCTCCCGATCCCTTTCCCTTTTTCCTCTCTCTCTTTCCCTCTCTCTCTCTCTCTTTCCTTCTTCTCTCTCTTTCCATCTCTCTCTCTCTCTCTCTCTCGCTCTATCTCTCTCTCTAAGGAACGACCCTCCCTCCACCCCCTGTTGACACCAGCTGTGTGTGTGATGTGTGTGTGTGTGTGTGTGTGTGTGTTTTCCCTCTCAGATGAAAACGGGAGTAAACGCTGTGACCGTAATTGACTGTAATCAGTCTTTCACTCAGTCAGCTGCTCAGCCTGGTTCGGTTTCTGTCGGGCTGATCCGTGTTTTCTAATGTCTCCTCCTCATTTTCTTTGTGTGCTAATTTAATTAGAGCATTCTCACTCTCTCTCTCGCTCTCTCTCACTCTCTCTCTATCTCTCTCTATCTCATAGTTTCACTCCTGATTATGCAAAAAAAATGAAAATTGTATTTAAAGCCTTGGGGACTTTTATTGCCCTAGTTTTTCCCTCTTTGTGTCGATCAGTTGTGTTTTATGTTGCAAGTCTGCCTCAATGTCTGTGTGTGAAGTAAAAGCTGAGCTCCTGTGATACTCATGAGATTTTACTTTAGGTGTTTGGTGAACAGTTCACTAGGACCCTTAAAGCTGAGCTTCAGAACCAGACTGCAACTCATCACAGAACTGACAGATTTATTCATTACTTCTTAAATCTATAGGCTCAAAACGGACTGAGACTAATTATCCCATCATGTAACAGCCACTAAGGAATAGGCTGCAGGATTAACTCATAGGGGATCAACTGGACTCAAAGCTTCAGCTCAGTCCAGTTCTGGTTGGAACCTAAAGATAGAAGAGCTTCTTTCAACCAGTGCAACTGGTCACTACATGAACAAACAAACAAGTGAAACAGATATTTTAAATTTAAATGATGAAACACATAAAAAAAATGTTACTCAGCATTAATAAATGAATCACTGAAACATAAATCAAACACAATTCTTCACTGTGTAAAACGAGGAATCAATATTTTTTAGTTTGGAACATGAATGAAGGAAAGGCTGACGCTTCAAATCCTAAACGGTTCTAGTGCGACCCGGAGTGACGGACAGTTTCCGGATTCTGACCAAAGGAAGCTGAGATTGTGCAAATTCTGTAAAACTTCAGAATTTTCTCAGAAATTTGTGGAATTTACCTGGACAAAATCATAAGTGCTTTATCATGTAAACCTTTTCAGCCTGTGTTTTCAAAGGAACTGCTGGATCTTGACCACACCGTGCGTTGGTCATGTAAGCTTCATGACAAACTGAAGTTTCAGTAAGAAACCTGGATTCTTCTGCTGTTTGTCTGATTAACATGTTATATCAGAAAAGCTCTATTAGTTTTAAATAATTATCCTACTGATGTATTCTTTAAATTGGAAGTCTTTCTTTTTTGTTCAGACAATTATTTCCCATTTAGCGCTCTGGCTATGGTTTGGGGATTGTCTGAAGCGTGGAGAAAACTTTAATAATCAGGGCAGATCTTCTCTATTACTGGAAGCGACACCAGCTCCCCGCTGCTTAAAACCAGTAACAGAAACCAGAGTCAGAAGTTTGTTTTTGGCTTAATTAAAGTACATATTGAATTGAAGCTGTGGATTAACACGATGCTCTCTTAAAGGTCTGATGTAAGCAGTTAACTCTTTAAAGTGGACCGTGACAGATATGCATTAGGGATGTTTCATCTCTTTCTATCGCTTGATCTCAGACAGTTTTAAAATAGACATTATGTTAAATCGTTCTCACTGCAGACGGATTTCTAACTCAAATTCTGATCTCTATTGTGCGTCTTCTTACAAAATGTTCAGGTGTGGATCAACTGTCATGTCATTCATTTATTAAAACTAAACCAGATTTCTCTGTGACAAAATTACAGAAACATCTCATTAAAGTTATTGTGGTTTGCAAAAGTTTTAGAGTTTTATAAATTTGTAGAACTGAATACAAGAAGCCACACAGTTCATATTGTCTGTATTCTAGTATTTTGGCAAATATGAATGTTTTGTCCCTTCAGAAACATTTTGCATTTTGTGTTTTTATGATGAGCCTCATTTTTGCCAAATTGTATGCTGTTTTCATCTTACAAAAGCACTAATTATCACTTTTATGTGACATTTTAATTACATAATGCTAGAGCCAAACTCCATAACCAAACTATGTTCTCACTGCAGCTTGCAGGTAATTACATTGTTCCAAATAGTGTCAGAATAGAAAAATGTAAGAATGACAGAGAAAAACTGTTTCATTTTTTCTTACTTAGCAGTCTGAAATCCTGTGATGGTTTTAGACAATAGCATTTAGTCAGAGGAAACTCATACATGCAAATGGTGTGCAGAAATATCGCAGGCCAGGATTTGAACCAACAACCTGCTTTAACTGAGTCAAGAAACGATGCCACCAAACCGGGCCGTACCACTGTGCAGCCCAAAAGCAATGCTAACTGATTAGCAATGTTATGTAACTGCAGAGCAGGTAAAAAAAAAATAATCCTGTTTCTACTGATCTCCTTCCACACAGGCCTGTTATTTAAGTTCTGGGATCACATTGAGGAAAAAAGGTTTGTTATTAGTTATACTCCAAAATTTACAAAAAATTAGAAATCCTGGAATTTTAAAAGAAATCATTCATTAGTGGAGAGTAAATATGAGTCTCCACAGGAAAAGTGGATCCACTGAAGTGTCTGAAGTCACAGCGAAGCCTCAGTGATCTAAAAGCTCAGACTTACTGTTGACTCTGCTCTGTTCAGCAACCACTTTGTTTGAGGTTTTCACATGAATGTTTTGTTTTGTGACTCAGACGCCAATCCAAAAATATAAAATGTTT
Organism: Poeciliopsis prolifica; assembly: GCF_027474105.1. NCBI lineage: Eukaryota > Metazoa > Chordata > Actinopteri > Cyprinodontiformes > Poeciliidae > Poeciliopsis > Poeciliopsis prolifica. Next base: position 476,129 of record NW_026562489.1, read on the forward strand.
CAGACTTCAAGGAGGAAACATATGAAACACTTTGGGAAATCTTTTGGAATTTCCTTCTGCTCTGATGTTTCTCCCCGCTGTGTTTACCTGAATCCTTTCAAAGCTCCTGCAGCATAATTGCCAAATTAGCATAACAACCTTAAAGTTCAATCAGTGTAAGTATAAAATTATTGTTTTTGAGCTCCTCTACACCGTTTCTTTTCCCACTGTGCTTGGCATATCTACAAATATATTTTTGTGGGACTGGGCATGAAAAATTAAGCACATTTTCTGAAAACAAAAAAGTCCTGACACTCTACTGATGTTGGTTTTTATGAGCCAAGTATTAGATCATTTATGTATGTTGGGATAAAGGATGTAAAAAGTCTTCAGGCCTGGAATTGACACACTTGGTGGCGTTTTTGCGGTAAGAAAGCGACCCGACATGGATGAGCAGGAAGACATTAGACAGGTGGACAGATGATTCATGGTTTCTTTTCCTCTCACGTGTTTTTGCTCCACTTCTTAGTTTTTTCATAATGTTTGCTTCTCTGTCAATGTTCACATTGCAAATCTTTTATTCATTTTTTTCCTGATTGTAATTATTTCCTTCCGTATTTTCATCTATCCCTCCATCTGTCTGTCCTCCCCCTCGCCTTTTCATCATCCATCCATCCATCCCTCACCTTCCTTTTCCTCTAATGAGCAAAGTGTCTGTTTCTGCTCCAGATATGTCATAAATCTCCCCTGACACAATCAAACATTCATCACAAACACACAGACACACAGCAGGCTCTGCTTCCACTCCGCTCTGAGGTTTCTAAGGAAAGTTAGATGATCTGATCACAAGTAAAAAAAACTGTTTCTACGTTTTCAGCCAGCTCCTTGAATGACTGTTTGAAATAACACGTCATGTTACTACCGAAGTGATTCTATCAAGACTGCATCTTTCAGACAGGAATAGCAATCTCTAATTTGCTGAATGTTTTTTTTTTTTTAAGATTGTATATCTTGGCTTATCCTCTCTTAAATTATGAAGAAGCAATGCTGAATTTGCTCAGTTGAGATAAGTTCTCCTTTTCCTCTTCAAAGGTCTAGTTTGATCTTATTTTGGAGACATTTTGCAAGTATTCCTGTGTAAATTTACATTTAAGTGTTCAAAAAATAAAATGAGCACAAGCATTCAGGGAACCAGCAGCACAAGCAAAAGCATTTTCTGTTTTTAATGTGTTTCAGTTTGAAACTATTCTCAGCAAATAACCTACAATGTAGAGCCAACAGAACAGGAAGGAGGCACACATTTCAACAAGGCCGTTGTTTTATCTTTATTTTTCATGATCCCCAAAACATTGTTACAAATAATGTTTTTTTTCCACTTCAAATTAATGTGAAGTTTGGTGTTTTTTGTTGTATTTTTAGTTATGTTGACATGCCTCTTGGTCACCACAAGGAGGAGCTGCAGCTCTCACACATGCTCCCTATCAAGCTCTGATGCTAATGCTACATTGTGTGCTAAATGTTCATTTCCTGGCCTCCACTGACACAATTGTTCATTGTGAAAGAACTGGGAGCTTGAATCAGCTTTCTGCGGCCAATCAGCCTGACAGACTCGCTGATGGGAGTCGGCGCTCTGACCAACAATGACCTCTGACAAAACTAATAATCAGAGAGAAATTTACTTGGAAAACTGCAGTGTGACTGCTGCTGTAATTACATGTAGTGCAGTCCCTTATTAAAGAATTCAAGTCAATTTCACTTTTCCCCTGACTGATGAATGATTTCATGTGGCATAGAAAAACAAAGTAGTAAGGAAAATATACAGGTAAAAATCTGAAAAGTGTGGTGTGCATTTATATTCTGCCCATCTGAGACAATACTTTGTACTATTCTTTTGTGCATGTCTTTGGTGAATGACAGCTTAGTTCATCTGGAGACTGAAAGTGTTCAGTCATAGTGAATGAGTTCTGCATGTCAGGATGCTGAGGACACTCAGGTTCCCTCCACGCAACGATGATGACAGTCAGGTTCCCTCCACACAACGATGATGACAGTCAGGTTCCCTCCACACAACGATGATGACAGTCAGGTTCCCTCCACACAACGATGAGGACAGTCAGGTTCCCTCCACTCAACGATGAGGACAGTCAGGTTCCCTCCACTCAACGATGAGGACACTCAGGTTCCTCCACTCAACGATGAGGACAGTCAGGTTCCCTCCACACAACGATGATGACAGTCAGGTTCCCTCCACTCAACGATGAGGACAGTCAGGTTCCCTCCACTCAACGATGAGGACAGTCAGGTTCCCTCCACTCAACGATGAGGACACTCAGGTTCCCTCCACTCAACGATGAGGACAGTCAGGTTCCCTCCACTCAACGATGAGGACAGTCAGGTTCCCTCCACTCAACGATGAGGACAGTCATCCCTCCACTCAACGATGAGGACAGTCAGGTTCCCTCCACTCAACGATGAGGACAGTCAGGTTCCCTCCACTCAACGATGTTGACAGTCAGGTTCCCTCCACACAACGATGAGGACACTCAGGTTCCCTCCACTCAACGATGAGGACAGTCAGGTTCCCTCCACACAACTAATGTTCTCTAACAAACCTCTGATGCTTCACACCCCATTATGAAGGTAATAATAAGATTAAATGAGTCTGATAGATTTATTTAGTCCATTAGGAAACTTCTGAGGGCGATTAGCTGCATTGTAAGAGCTATGCTAAGGAAAATAACTAGTTTTAAATTCTTATTTGAAGATCATTTTCCTTCCACTTCATGGGTTATGTGCTGCCTTGTGTTGGTCTTTCTCTGAAAATCCTAATTAATTATCTAGAAACTTGCAGTTGTAAATATCAGAAAGCAAACAGTTTCACATTTTTATTCCAAGACACTCCATCGTCCTCATATGCCCACCTGTCAGTGTTTCAGTGTCTCTCTTCTTCTTCATGTCACTGAAATATTTAGAGCCCAGCCTTTCCTTTTCAGTCATTGCTGGACAGATACTCCAGTCACATCTGTGTGACCTGATTCTGCTGCAGCAACAAGTCAGTCTGGCATCTTACAGAATATGGTGTAACATTGGTTATGATCAAATATATCAGTAGTGCCTCTAATAACTATAAATTGATCCTCTTTATGGGGACTGTAATCCCAAATAGCTTTGATTCTCACTGAATTTAATTTACAGCTCCACAAGTTTTAAATAAAATATCAACACGGCATGAATAGAAAATATTTCATCTACTTTATGACGCACAAAGCTGGTCTACATGTGTGGATTGGATGATACAAAACAAGCAGTTACTTTTAACCAAAGTCACTGCGTTCTGCTTTTACATCAGCTGCAGCAGCAGCAGAGAACTGTGCTTCTGCTGAATGCCACGCCTGCATGGAAATGACCTCTTCAGGTGTCCACTGCAAATGAGCAGACTGCTGGATCTTTACATAACGTCTTCCTCACAATCAACACCCTCAGCTGGAGCTGGGAAACGCAGCCTGCCAACACTGATCAGTCACAATTCCTCCAGACATTATTTTTCATCTTCAGCGAGTCTGCAGCCCAGGATGCATAATTGCATTTTGGAAGTACCCATAGCTAGGATTTGTATTCCTTCTAATCACTGCTGGATCTCTGCCTATGGGATGAGTAGCTGGCTCAGCTCAGCAGTGAGACTCTAATCTCCGAGTGATAAGGAAGGATTAGAAAGCAGTTCATAGTCTCAGTAGTAGTATGTTAGGCCACGGATTTGAGTTTGTCTTCTTTGTAATGCTACTTTTGGATTCAAGCTGCAAATCAAGTTGCATCATCCCTGACAGCCTCATACTTTAACGTTTTGTTTTTTTTCTCTCAAGCAACTGAACATAATTAATAATAATTTAACTGAAAGATTTAAAATTATGGCACAAAACATGAGGTGGGATTGACCCCAGTAACTAAGCCAGTGTTGGAAAATCATTGATCAAGCTTTAGGATCCCCTCATAGTGGATCATACCATTACTAACCCCCGTTTGCTTCCCATTGAATTTGTGTTATCCATTAGCTGAACATCTCTAATAACGTCACTACGAGCTGAGCCAAAGGAAGTAGAAAAATAAAAGTTTAGTTACTTCACTTTCAGGTTTTCTCTACAGATTCTGAATTAAATTATGGAAGAAATTCAAGGGCACAGGTTTTCTGAAAATGTCCTGATCGCTATGATGTCTTTACCAGCTGAGATTCCATGTTCAGTGGTTTGTTTCTTACCTGGAGAGTTGTGACATAATGCTAGCATTAGCATTTTATCACCTCACCAGGTGAATCTGTTGCAAGATCAAGATGAACACATACCAGGCCAAACATAAAAAATAGTAAAAAAAAAAGAAAATAGATACTTTTTAATTGATTATTTACATAAAATCAGACCCATTATCATTTGTGCATTGTAGTCCAAAGAACTCTGCTCTATATTCAGCCATTCACCCATTCATGTACACATTGTCTTGCTACTACATCCTGAGAAACTGTTGCTGCCACCTGAACTATTAAGGGTAGTAATGAATAATCTTGGGCTTCACTGCACGTTGTCACCTTGAGTAAAATCCACCACAGCCTAATTACAGAAGTTAAACCTTCTGCGTTCCCAACACTGAATCACACTAACATTGAGCCCATTGTGCTCTTTCTACACCCCAATGAACTTTAGCGAAAGCCTGCAAAGACCTCTGGAGACTTGATTCATCCCATCGTGTCTTCATCTGGAGTGAAGGCACCCGGAGCAACTGTGCTGGAATCTGGACTCCACTAATTAGAGGCGCCATGTTTTAACGGGGGCCATTAACAGTTTGCTGCAGCAAACAGGTGGAGTTTCTCCTTCCTGTCCATGTTAGACTGAATTCACATTGAGAATTTCACCTGGACTCCAGTTTTTTTATTTTAAATTTTAACTATCTATTGCCACAAAATAATTCCCTGCTCATAAGTTTCCCTTCAAACCCAATTAACTGTTTGTGTGACCTCAGAGGAGACCAACATTCATGCCTCCAAAAGCTTCTCATTCATTTGAAGAGTCAGTTCTATATTATCCAGTACTTAAAGAGGGAGTGTTTAATATTTTTCAGGCACAAAGTGCCATTTTATACCACAATCAAGGAACTAAGTTACCTTTAGTTATGAAAATGCTGCATTTCTTTTAAGACAACTTGAAATAAATGGGACTACAGATACGTCATAGCAGTATCTGACACCTTGAAATTGGCCTCTGTCTCTTTAAGAAGCCCTCTAAGTAGCCCTTCAGCACATGTTCACAATGTGTCTCCAAACCATCTCATGATGCTGTTTGCAGCTGTTGTTAGGAGGCAGTTTTACATCATACTGCCCCCCTCGTCTCACCACATGTAAATCTGAAACAAACTGAGGTTCCATCATTTTTTCCTCTGAATGATTTTAGGTTCTTTTCTGCTTCAGTGTTTTTAATCAGTCTGTAATTAACTCCTGGTACATGAGGCTCTCTTAAATATGAATAATGGGTAATTGAATCTTTTGTTCCAATTAGGCCTGCACAGACACATTATGACGAACCCACACGGTGGTTCGTCATATTTCCTTCAATGACAAGATACACAATTCTCATTACAACACCCAGCTGATGATATATAATATATGATGTGGGTTTAAACTGCAGGGACATCATAAATAATGCATGTTGCAAACGTCTCTATCTATGATTGTATTGTCATGTTGGGTTTCCGTCAGTGAGCCTCAGCAGAATCTTATTGCGGTTTGAAAAGGCTAAGCTCTGCTGACATTGTGTGGGCTACGCTCTCCATTTGAAAACACAAAAGCCGTGTCGGGTCTGAAAGACGCGTTGGAAAACACACCCTCAGGCTCCCAATCCCTCTCAGTATGAAACCACTAAATGACTTTATGGTTTCCTGATGGTTTCTCACTTTCTTCATTCGTTATTATCTTCTGATTTTTCAGAAGTAGCTCTTTCAGAGGAGTAAATAAATAGGAGTGGCAAACTTTGTGTGGATTAACATCTGTATTCTGACAAAACAACTTAATTGCATTAGAGGTTTTATTGTTTCAATCTCATCAGTTTCCCAAGTCCATCTGTCAAATGGGAATCCTTTATCCCAGCAGCTGAAACACGGTGGCTCAACTTTAACACAGACTTTGTGTTTTGGATATCAAAAGGGGTCATTTGCCATAAAGTTAAATGTTTTCATCTTTTAGTAAGTTAATACATTTTCTATGCAAACTGCTTGTCAGTCCAATGCTTCTACGGACTATTGTAAATGGCATAATGGATGAGCATTGCTAAGATAATCTGCTGAAGGCGGAGCTTCTTAAAGAGACAGAGGTTCATTTCAAGATGTCAATTTTCAAAGTTTTATAGAAGCTGAATCAACAGATTCACCATGTGGCTGGAAAATACATATTACCACCCAAAACATTTTTGCAAGAAGAAAAAAAGTGGAGCAAAGTTCACAGAGATGATCTGAGCTGCAGCTTATTGCACCTCATTGATGGACTGAATGAAAAATCAGATTTTTACAGAGACTGTTTGACGCAGTTATTCAGTAGTGCTGTGTTTTTAACTGAATAAACTAAACAGCAAAACAAAACCAGATGCCAAATCCGGTCTGTGCCCACGGGATCAGAGTAAGAGGTTTATTCTTACTACCGTCCCGTGGGCGCAGACGGGACTTGGCATGTCCTTTTTGTTTTGCCTGTAAGGGAAAAGCGTGTGGACCCAAATCAGAAACTTTTTAGTGTGGAGAGCTCTAAAGAAACACAGCCAATATTAACAGAATTATTAAACATTTTTGGGCAGAAAAATGATGCCTGGATCGTTTTGTGAGTAGAAATAAATGTGATATAAACTGGACCTTAAACTCATTAAAATAAGACATTTTGATCATTTTTTTGATTAATTAAAATGGTTTTCACACTTGTAATGCTTAACATGAGAAACATCAGGTTGACTTAACGTGCTTTAGTTAATTGCTTGTGATTTAGTGGGGTAAATCTCACATGTGTTGCATGAAGACCAGTGTTTTTACATGCCACTCAAGACTAGTGGTTAATCTGTACTCAGCAGCAGCTTCAAAGTAAGTGGAAATATTTCCCCCCTCAATACTGAAGCCTCATTCCAAAGATGTTCCTTTCTGGTGTTGTCTCCTTAAAGTCCCTGTAGTGAAAGCTGATGACATGGTGTGAAAAGGCATTAAAGTTTTGTCAAAATCTCATCGTGGCCCTGAAAAATATCACACGTTGTGTTCTGAAGAGCTGCGTGTGAAAACAGCTCCAGTGAGCATAACAACAGCTATTATGTTGAGTTTGGCCCCTCTGGTGAGTTGCGGTGAAATTGAAATCTGCCCTCTCTTGTCTTTTGTGCTGACTGTAATATCAGAGGTTATGAAGGTGTCAGCAGTATTTAGTTTAAGCAGCTTCTCTTGGTCTCAGATGTGTTAATGTATGAGAGAAAAGCACAAGATGTATGATGGATGGGAGAACCGCTGCAGGCCACTTTATTTGTTCTCGGTTGCTGAAACCAAATCTCGTCTGAATCAGTAAAGTCTCTGAGAAAACTAAACAGTGATGCTTTGATTTTAACTCCTAGAAATAAAGTTTTGTTTCAGGACAGAATTAAAATAAATGAATACACTAAATGTTTCATGTAGACCTGATGAAGCACAAAATGCAAGAAATCGGCATAATTATTAAAAACTGAATTTTAGCACATTTTCAGTTTTACTTTGATTACTTCAAGAGCTCAGAGAGTTTTCAAATTTTCTAAATGCAGAAAACTGAAAGTAGAATTGAAGGAGAAAATATCAGGAAGCTTTTCTGTGTTCACTCGGTTGCTAAAACTAGTTACCATTTAGAACGACCAGAATTATTGTATCAATCTGCTTAAATGTTTTGGTATTTGTCTTGTGGCTAAGAACACTGGTGTAGTGTGAGCAAGTAGCCAGCAGTTCCCTCAGTAATGAGCAACTCAGTGAAAAACTAAATCAATGTACAATTCTATTGACAATAGCATAAAAGCATCGTCTGCATTCATTTGTTAAAGCAGTAGAGCTTAATTCCCCCACAGACCTCCTGCAAACCTGGATACCTGGTCGCTATGGCAGCGTGACGTCAACAAAGAGACGCGACATCAACAATCTGTACTTGAAGTTCAACACATTTACCAGAAGTGACAGTAAAGCTGCTTCATATTAGATTTGAATATCCATCATCAAATCTTGCTTCAACATGATCTCACATGTAGAATCAACCTCCACAGCTGAGGCAGCACAAAAATAAAGGCTTTCACAGCAAACACATGATCTGATAAAATTAAACACATAACCTTGAAAACCAATGATATCGAAACATTTAGCAAAAGAGACGTTCGCTCTGAGATTACTCATCCAGTTACAGACTAACTGGTGACAGACTAAACTGAATGTGTTGTGGATTATCTGAGGGGGAAAAAAAACAAGCAACAAGCCTGGAGGGAGAAATTAATGTCATCTGCTAAAAACACACTTACAAATCAAACACAATAAAACCAGAAGATCTGAATTTCTGAGAGCTATAGAGAGATTGTGATTGTTGGTTTCAGATCAATACAGAAAACTAAATGGAGTTAATTCAGTTCTGTTTTAAAAGATTTCCAAATGGTTTTTAATGAATACTTTAACTCATTTAGCTCAGAAAAAATGTTTAAGGAGGATGCAGTTGTATGGCTGAACCTCTTACTCCCTCTGTGTTAAGATTGACATGGGAAATCAAAAATAAGGAAACATGAAACAGAAAAAGTGTGATCAAAAGAAAAAACAGAAAAAATGTTTCAAAACCTTTTTGAATTGGTTCCTCTGAGGGCCATGTTTCCAAAACCCAACGAGAAATGTTACGTTTTGTTTAAAAATGAAGCCAGTGGTGCATTTAACACGGCAACATCACTTCATCATGGAGTCTCAAAAGTGGAGCACACTCTGAAATCCCAGCACAGTGCAATGCAATCATATGCAAAGATGCAAAGATCAGTTGCAGCTTACTGAAATCCTCTGGAATCGAAGAGCAAACCGAGGAAGACGCCGAAGCTGGAGCTGCTTTATTAGACTCATAATTCTAATCCAACTGAGCTTGGATGCAGAAAGCTCTCTGGGATTTCCTCCCAGGAAAATGACTCTGACTGCTGCGCTGCGTTAGGGAGTAGTATAAAGGACCAGCAGTGAAAAGGGTCAGTCCCATCAGACCCAAGCAGGTCAAACTGGACAACAATGTTCTGACAAAAATCCTTTTTATCATTACTTTTTAAAAATTAAGATTATCCATCACAGAGTGCTGCTGCATGTAAAGTAAAATTCATTGTGAAGATCTCATTCCCTCTCAACACAATTCTGTTTTGATTAACTGAAAGTTTCTCAGTGATGACACTTTGACCAAATTGTATTTGTGTCAGAATGTAAGATCTGCATAGTGATGTTTACCGTACTCTAACGTTAATCTCTGCTCGATTATTTTTAAATGACGTTTAGTTCGCTGAGAAGGCATGGTCTGAAGGTGGGAGCAAACACAGGTGCCCTTGTGAATTTTCAGTGCTTCTCGGCAGACGAGTCTCCCTCTCTCGTTGTATAACCTGTGAGCTGATGCGTCCCAGGGGACGGTGGAGAACCAGAGCGTCTGTCTGGTTGCTGGAAACTGCAGCGTGTAAAACCTCCTCTGCATTAAGCAGCTCAGTGTGGAGCTTCAGGGCCCTGCTGAGGGATGGAAGGCTTACTCTAATGGATGACAAACTCTGAGAAGTGGGTGATGTGCACCACAGCTTGGAATACACTTTGAGTCCTTATCAATAATGTCACACTTTCTAAATACACCAGAGAACAGAGCATTCTGAAATACATCAAGTTACAGGTGGGGATACGAGACATGGAAATACATATACTTTCCAGTGTTTTCCTAAAAAAGAATGTTGAAAATGGGCTGCGTAGTGGCAGAATAGAAAAGCACTGTTGCTTTGCAGCAAGAAGGTCCTGGGTTCGATTCCGGCCCGGGGTCTTTCTGCATGTTCTTTCTCTCTGGGTACTCCAGCTTCCTCCCACAGTCCAAAACCATGACTGTTAGGCTAACTGGTCTCTCTAAATTGTCCCCAGGTGTGAGTGAACGGTTGTTTGTCCTGTCTGTCCCTCTGTCCAGGTGACCCGCCTCTCACCTGTTGACAGCAGGAGTCGGGCACTGGCAACCCCCCTCTACCCCCTCACCTCACTAAGGTCAAGGGTGTACAGAAAATAGATGAATGAATGTTGAAATATGTTTTTTATTTAACTATGTTTGTATTTGTTTCCATCTCTACTTACCAAGGTTTTATTTCAATTCAACAAAATTCACCATGTTTTCAGCTTTATTTTAGAACCAGATACCTTGATCCTATTATTGTTTCCATATTTCCTGCCTTTATTAAATACCTTGTAACCTTATATTTAGCAGACTTACTTTGCAGAATAGAACAGTTCAAATTGTAAATACTTTTTTCTCCCACTGGATTAATTCATTAACTTAATCTAATCTCCAAACATGATCAAATCTGCTCAAGTAGCTCATTTCACATGATTTTATTGGAACTGACTGAGTCGTTACAAGTGAGATTTAGCCTCTGTGATTGTAAATTGAATGAAACTAAAGTCATTTATCCCTTATAGTGCACTGTTTTTAAAGCAGCTTTAGTGGGAGGATTTTTGTCCTCAGGACATTTTGTCATCTGCTGTTTATGTCCGTTTAACTGAGGAGCCAATCTGTTGCCCCATTTGTTTACTCACGTAGTGTCACATGAAACCATTAATGTTTTACTAAAAACACACCAATTTAGTTCTGCTTCATTCAGGAGGTCCACATTGTATAATTTGGAGGAAAATATCTCCCCTCGTAGTAGCAGAAATATTGCCCTATGCCAGAGTTTATCCACTAATGGCTGGTGAGAGGAAGAGTGAAAGGTGATTCACATGGAGGGCAGAAAATGAGTCATTAATATCTATAATTATGACATGCAACTTTAACTTGTTTGAAATGATAGAGCTGGCGTAAGGAATAAGGGAGAATATTATAATTTTTTAAATAATAAACCAGATATTTTTCTGCTTTTTCTTAATATATACATGGCAAAAAACTAAATATATAAAAAGAACTAAATGAGCACAAAGTATAAGTTACCTAGCAACTGTGCTTTGTGAAGGGCAAAAAGTGTGAAAGTCATTCTAATTCAGCAGAAAGATCAAGTTTACAGCTTCTACACAGAAAACACTCAGGAAGATCTAATTTTGACCTTTTCATTGCGCCGGCCTCAAAATGTTTGATTAGGTCAAATCTCTAATCAATCTGCTGACGTCTTTATTCAGCCAGAGATTCAGACAGTAGTTTCTTCCAAGGAAAGTACATTTGTTCTTTAAATACTATGTTTTTAGCGAGAAGTGTGGAGAGGACCACCACTTCTACTCAAGGTCATTAAAATTAAATCATGTTATTTCCTGATGGTTTAGTCAGAGTTGCAGCAAGAATAAATCTGTCAGACATGCTAAATAATTTGAGCTTATGGTTTTATGCCCCGCAGAGCAGGTTATACAAAGTGTGTATGCTGAATAATAAGTTCAGGGTCCGTGGTGGCTTGTGAAGGACAGAGATCAGCACCAAGGACAGCTCCCTCCCTCACTTTTAAGATTCAGTCGGGTGAGAAGAAAATTTCTTTCCCAGCGAAGATGGTTGTTGTTGTTGTTGTTGTTGTTGTTGTTGTTGTTGTCATGTTTCAGGTGAAGTCTGAGCTCAGAGGAGCTGAACAAGCCAGAAAATTATTAACATACAACAACAAATCTCACAGTCATGCCTTTGTCATCACATATTAAAGTTTTAGTCCGGAGTATTGAACCCAATCTACCAACCGAAACGACTCACACCTTAAAACCACTTCAGATTTTAGATTTACATCAATTACATGTTTCTGCTTAAAAATACATGACAGCTCATTCATGTATTTTTAAAAGCCTCTGTGCAACTGAGGCTAATACCCACCAGTACAGGAAGACGTTTCTGATGTTTTAGAAAACATCAGAACCGTTCTCAGAAATAACATTGCATTTGAGTTGTGTTGTTACTGAGCATGTTCAGATCCTGTTTGAAAAATTTATTTTTGATTTTTCACATATTTATATTATTTCTAGATGAGAACATTTCACATTTTCTCGTTTTTATCAGATTCTTGACATATTAAACTGTTTTCTTTAGTTAAACAGGTCACAAAGTGAAAGAAGTGGCTCACTGAGGTTATAGTCAAAATCAGCAATGATGTAACAGTTGCACTGCGTCATTCTGTTTATTGTTGCAGTCTTCTGCCACAAACAACCTCAGGGATGCCAACCTCTGGCTGATTTGTCAGCAGGATGTACAGTCTGCGAACTTTGTTGGTATTTCTGGTTCCCAGGCAGAAACTCTCCAGGGGAAATCAGTTCAAAACTATTCATTTCAGTTCAGAGAGAAGAAAGTACACAACAGCAGATGCTGCAGAATAATAGGAATTCACTGGAGATGTTTAAAATTATAGTTTAATGTCTCGTTGATCAAAGGAAAAGAGTTTCTGTGACAATGTCAGAGGTGAGAACGCTCTTCATTTTACAAAGTTTAGGCATCAAAATATTGTACATGTCCGGTGTCTGATCAGCCAAAACGCCTCCGCTCCCCTCGTGCTCGCCCACACTGCTCCACTCTGTATTTATCACAGTTTTTCAAATGTTATTCTAATTTAATTCAGTGATGTTGCATTTTACTCTTCTTTTGTGTTGAAGCTGGGTCTGTAGAGTGCAGATGTGCCATCGGTATCTTTTTTGCAGCAGAAAGCAGTTTTCAATCGTATTTAAACAGTCAACATAATAAACTAAATGCCCCCAGTGGTTCCCAGAGTTTATGTCAGTATTATCCAGATTTGGGTGAATTTCTTCATAGTTTATTGTGTTTGAGATCCACACTGAGGCTGTCCAAGCATTCAATCACGATAACCTGTGGTAATTTTCAGTTACTTATGTGTATTACATTCTGCTGATCAACTATTTCTCAGACCAGACAAAAGTTTGAACTGGTGTCTCTCTTTTCTCTACATTTGCTGCAGCTGATGTCTCACTTGTTTTCCCATCCTGTCTGACCTTTAGAGTCTGTTTGAATTTGAGAAGAAACAGCTGCAGATCACAGACCTGGAAAGTATATTCTGAATTGATCTCCAGATATGTGGGCTTCTCATAGTGTCTCATATCCCCACTAAATAAAAATGCACAACTTTGATGTGAGTTTCTATTTCCTCCACTCACTGCAAAAACATTCCTGCACACAGAAACAAGGCAGCATTCCCAAATACCACTGCCATCACCTCGCCATGTAAACACGCCATCCAAACACATTTACAAACACCTCAAAGTGTGTTTGTAAATAACACACTATGTGTGAGGGTGTTTGTAAATGTGGCCTCATTTATATTGAATCTCAGCAAGCAAACACAGAGAAGAAGAAAGTGTAGCGATCCAAACCGCTTTCAGATCTTCTGAGATCAGTCCTTTAAAACATACAATACACACACACACACACGTACACACACACACACACACACACACACACACACACACACACGCAACAAAGTGGCCCCAAGCACCACATGAAAACAAATCTGAGTCTCACACACAAGCAGATTCTGTAACCATTCAGTCCCAAACATGTCAGACTTGAAGTATCAGACACAATCCCCATAAATTGTTCCTGCAAAAACCCAGAGAAACAGATATTTGTGATTCGCTGCCAGTCCTGACACCAGGATAACAAAATTAATCGATGATCCAAACTAAAAGTTACATAATCTATGCTTTAGTTTATTCATGTAAGATACATTCCCTACAAGTCAAGACAAACAGGGTCAGTACATAAGTTAAATTCAGCTGTGCATAAAATCTTAGCTGCTGAAGGATTTGAAGTAAAACAGTCAAAATAACAAATTCATATTTGTATGAGGTTTCAAAGTTTGCCCTCGTATGTGGGTGTTATAATAATCCATTTGCATGTATTAATATGCTAAAACAAACATAATTCTTCTCGTGTAAAACATATCTTCTTCAGCATCTGTTTTATAAGAGAGTTATTTTCTCTAAATGGAAACCCAGCGCATGAAAAATGATAAAGTATAATTATGGGTAGTCTTAAAAAGCCTTCTGTGGTTGTCACTGAACCCTTCATCTGAAAAAAAAACCCCACCACATTATAGCTTTAATGGTGGTGCAAACATTTGTAGCAGTATTGTATTCCATTAGGAATCTGACAGCACACACAGAGCTATGAAACATTTAAGAATGTAGGGAAAAGCCTTGAAGGAATTGCTTTTTGACAAGAAAAGAAAAAGTTTTATTGAGCTACGGAAAAAAAACACCAGACATGGTGGTGAGATCTGGGAAACAACTGCACCTGAAACCAACCTGGCAACACAACATGCAACATTTTCACAGTAAATACAAGCATAACTGGAGTAAATTAACGAAGGAGTATTATGTGTTTTTACAGGCATTTTATAGCACAATCAAGTAACTATGTTACCATCAGTTGTTATGAAAATACAGAATATGATATGAACGAAACTTGACTTCATAACTTGACACTTTGAAATTGGGCTTATGTCTCTTTAAGAAGCTCTTACTCTTTCTGACACGCCGCCTTCAGCACATCAACACAACAACGCTCATCCATCATGCCGTTGACTATCGATGCTCAGCTGAGTATGATAAGCTCAGCAGACTCACCGTTCCACTGGCTGTTTGCCACTTTACTGCCGGCTGGTCCACAAAAGGAAACATGAACTTTTGAACCAGAACGATCTCACTAAGATCTGTTTGCTACAGGTTGAACCAAGGCAACCTGATCAGTCAATCAGATGTGATCGGTCATCGTCTATCAGTCCTCCATCACTAAAAAACACGGAACCAGCTTACAGCAATATCCAGAACACAAAGGTTTGAAGATGTGTCTTCAGTGCAACACATCTGAATCAAATGGCTGATTTATGTTATCATTAGAATGTAAACAATTTCTCCAGAGTCTCGCTGATGACCTGGTTATTTGAGTCAGTTGTGTTCAAGTGGAGACGCGTCTCAAAGTGTCAGGCCATTGAGGACTGGAGTCTGAGACACGTGGCTGTGCAGCTGGACAGAAAGCAGCTACTGTCAGAATGCAAATATCAGGAACAACGTCTTCAGTGTTTTAATGAAAATCAGGAATTAATTGTGATGTAAATCCAGAAGTTACATGAATTGTTTATGAAGTGTTTGTAATGTTGAATCATCCATTAGATAAGGCGTCTAAGAAAAAGAGTCAGAAATGTTTTATGGTTTCTCAAGAATATAAATGCAATTAAACAAAGTAATACAGGATATCACCAGTAAAAATATATTATGCTGCAACTCTAAAACAAAGTTATATTTTGAGAAATACATAAAGCATTCCCTTTTACTTTATGCATTGTTGTTAGATGTAATTAGTGACATTTTATTTACTTATTGTTAACTTAGTACTCAGTATTTGTAGCTTTTCTTGCTTCTGTCACTTAAAGGAAATCCAACATTATTTTATTTCTTGATACTACTGTGTAAAAAGTCACATCTGATGACTCAAAACATTTTTCTGTGATTTATTTTATTTTACTTTTATGCCGAACCGTCCCTCATTTTATTGTGTAGCACTTCCTGTGTTTTTAGCACAAACACACGTCAGCTGCCATGGACCAGAGTGACGCTCGGAAAACTGCAGGGTGCTAAACAAAACCTTCATTTGATACAGAAACAAAAAACACAAATATATTTTTTTTCCATTTTCTTTCTTGGTGTGGTTTTTAAAGGGTTAAGTCTCAAATAGTGCAGCAGCTATGGCAACAGGATCACAGAAATAACTGTATTCTTATAAAATATTTCTAACAGTGACACCACATTGCAAGTCTTGAAAAACTTTGAAACTGTGGCAGGTTTTCATTTCATTCAGGCTCTGCAGCGTCTTGCAAACTTGTAGCAAGCAGGAAAAAAACAGTGGACTTCATGTTACATGAAATGCAATCAATGAGAGTTTTAAGTGTTCAATTAAAGGTGCATTGCAAAAGCTCTCAGAACCACAAGCGTCAAAGTGTCTTATTGCACTTCTATGTGATAAATGGATCAACAGAAAGTGGTACGTACAAGTTAACAAAAAAAATGTAATTATTTATCCAAATGTGCATTCTTATCTATCCGAACTGTGTCAGTATTTTGTGGAAACTTCTCCAAGTCTTTGCCAGCTTTGCACATCTAGAGACTGAAATTCTGGCCTATTTTTCTCTGGAAAATAGCTCAAGCTCGACTGGGGAGTGTTTGTAAACATCAGTTTTCAAAACTTGCCACAGATTCTCAATTAAAATTAGGACTCAGCCTTGAATGGGTCATATATGAAAAAGCCTTGATCTAAACTGTGGGGGTTTTGATGAAAGCAGCAGTCAGAACCGCAGTTTGCTGTAGTTCTGACTGGATGTTTGGGTCGCTATCTGCTGGAAATTGAACCTCCAGTTTTTTGCAGCCTCTGATATTACTCCCAGTATTGATCTGTTTTAGCCTCTTTATCCCTCCCAGGTGTAAACTGAACGACATTTGGTTTTTGTTTAACCACAGTTTTCTATTTGTCTCTGTTAGAGAAAACCATAAATGAAGGACTTTCTGCAAACTCTGCAACTTGTTAAAGTTACAAAGAAGCTCTTGCTTGCTGGTGTGTTCAATTTCAGAAGGACTTCCATGATTGTCCAATCATGACAATCATGGAAGTCCATGATAAAAAAATTAATGAATAAAAAAACAAATAAATAAAAAACAAAAAAGGAAAAGGACTCAGCGGTGGTGTTCTGTTTATATAACATCATTTCACAACATGCTATGAAATGTTTTCAATTAAGGAATTTTCCAAAAAAGTACATTCAATCCACTCATACATGCATTCTGATTGATGCACACTTTGCATGGTTTACTTGTATCAACAAGAACAAAAGAACATTTTAGTATTCACCATATTTCTGCAAATTCACAATTATGTACAATGTTGTGTTTGTCAAATTAAAAAACACATTGACGTTTTGGGTAATAACATGAGAAAATGTGAAACACTGAAGCAGTTCAGACACTTTCACTGACCGCTAAGCACGTTTTCTGGGAGGATGAAGCTGGACTGGTCACATATTGTGAACCTGGCTGTGAGGAAATAATGAATACGATGGTTTATATGTGTATATTTAAATGTATGTACTCAAAGGCCATGAAACTGAGGACTGAGAAACGTTGATTCTGGTTCAGCGTTTCTGGCAGAAAGGGTTGCAAATGGAAAACCTATGTTGTCTTCTCCCACAGCAGTTCTCTGGGGACGGGAGGCCTTGCCACAAAATTGTGTCTTGTCAGAATTTACATGCATAAAATATTAGCCTTCCCACCATTTTTCAACTTGTACTTTGCATGGATGCTGTGTGGATCTGACGCACCATGCTGACTTTACCTTTCCTATGTCATATTCTAATGTGCTTTTCAATACACGCTCCACAATAAGGGATCGAATATATTAAAGGAAAATAAACATCCATCCTCTCTTTTCCCCTTTGATGCTCACTCATAATAAATCAGACACAGAAAAAGCTATTTGGGGTCAAGTTAAAATATATATTTGTATCAGGAATCATTTCACCTGCTCAGAATAGTAACTTCAGTAATATCACCACATTAACTCCATGAGAAAACAATATCTCAAGCCATGAAAGCAATAAAACTCAGAAAGCAACTTATAGAGATGCTGAAATAACAAAGCCAAACAAAGTCGGGAGTAACTTGTCTCTGAACACCAGCTGAGACACTTTACCTGCTTGTGTCATGCTGACTTACACAGAGACAACAACATCTTTTCATTTCACTCAAAGCACATCCAGTTCTTCTACTGGATTCCTGTGGACAATCAGCACTGAAGCAAAGCAAGCATGAGAAGAATTTCACAGGGGAAGTAAAAAAAGAAGCTGTCAGCAGGAAACATATGGAAAAATTACCTGAACTCAACGTCATGGAGGAGCCGTTACATTATAATGTAGCTGCAGATTGAAGACAGTTTAGATGAACAGTTACTTGGTACACAGGTTTCCAAGCACAAACATGTCGAAATGCTGCGACTCCAGGAAACAAACTCAGAAACACAACTAGATACTTTTTCCAAAATAGCTGCAAACATATACTATTCAGTTTGCTGTCAGAGATGCATACCATGACATTCTGATTCCACATATGCCAACAACCACCTAAAACACACACACACACACACACGCACACACGCACGCACGCACGCACGCACGCACACACACACACACACACACACACACACACACACACACACACACAAAGAAAAGCAACCAGCTGACAGACATACTGCTTTCATAGTTAGCAGCAATCTGACAAGCACAAACAGACTCAGTACCCTTGATTCGGCGTCTGATGACCCCCATCCGGCACTTTAGCGAGACAGAAAACATCCTCTCCCTCTTCGTTACTCTTTCTCTTATTCCTGCTTCTTTCTCTCTATTCCTCCTTCTTCCTCCTCCTTCTCTTCCTCCTCAGTTTGACATAGTGTGAGCCGAGCGAAGGATAGAAGT
Source organism: Poeciliopsis prolifica (assembly GCF_027474105.1). Classification (NCBI taxonomy): domain Eukaryota; kingdom Metazoa; phylum Chordata; class Actinopteri; order Cyprinodontiformes; family Poeciliidae; genus Poeciliopsis; species Poeciliopsis prolifica. Next base: position 494,797 of record NW_026562489.1, read on the forward strand.
AGAGGCAGAGAGTGAAAGAGAGCGGTATTGGAGCTCTGGCCGGTCACATGGCAAAGAGAAGAAGGAGAGACAGAGAAAGCGAGTCTTTCTTCTAACAGGGGAGCCTCCTCCCCACTCCTCCATCTTTCACCTCTTTCTGGTGTCGTTCACTCTCTGTGTGGGAAGAAGTCAAACTTAGCTGCCCGTCATCTGCTTCCATCATCCTCTAACTCTATTATCTCCTCTCTCTCTCTCTCTTGGTTTTACTTGTCTTTTTTCATTTCTCCTTATAGCCCCTGCCAAATGTCTATTTCATAAGAAATAAATAAAAATTGTGAAAGAAATACAGCAAGCCCAAGGCTGACAGGTCAAAGACTGATGACTTAAAGTCTGGGCCACATAACTTAATCTGTAGTGAATGACAAAATGGCAGCCCAAAAATAGTCATAGTCCGGTATAAAGTGAAAAGCAGACATGTTTGGTCACGCTGTGCTATGCTATGCTAATAGTGCTTAGCATTCATCAGCAGAAGGGAGAGCGTTGTGCAACATAAATAATTATCTGAACAAAAGCCACTAAAAAGTAAAACATAATGTAATGAAACTTCTGAGCAGTTAATTTGCCTCAAATAATTTTAATAATGGAAGTGCTTCAATCATTCGGTGAATCGCTGCAACCCTAATTGAAACACCATTGTCTTCAAGCAACAAGGTCCTGGGTTCAAATCCCATTATTCATGGAGTTTGCTTGATGTCTCCACACATCTCTGAGAAAGATTGTTACAAATGTTTCTCATATCTTGCAGTCTTTCTGCAAGTCAGTGTGCAAGAAACTAACGTAAGCCAACAAAACATCCTTCTCACGGTCAAGGATATGAAATCTATGAACGAGGCCAACAGAGTAGATTCAGCAGCATGTATCATTTTTCATTTCCTTTCATTCTGTCCTTTTGCTGTGCATTTCCCAGAAGTGTGCCTCTGATGAATGCGTATTTTTGAGTAAGATTTATGTGCTAACATTGCATGTCATATGTACAGAAACCATGTGGAGCAGGCAAGTCAATCAGTTAGTAAAGAAGGAGCTGGCGTGAAGGTTGGACCGAAAGCAGAGCTAAGCACATGTAAGTCACTCAGCAAGCTGAGATTTTGCATTTTAATTAGTCAAAAGAATCAACTGATTGATCAGCTGAAATGGACTGGCAATGGCAAACACTGATTATCTGCAATGTGGACAAACCACAACTTAAAATGTTCATCTGCAAAAAATTTCAGTCTTGGAGATAAAAAAAATAAATAAATATTGAAATTATTTTTACCTTTTACCCAAACAGTTTCTGTGTATCAAACTTCAGTAATATCACCACAATATCCACAATATCCACAAAAAGCCAAATGTGGCTTTTTGTGAATAAAGAGTAATCCAGTGCAGGCTTTCAATGATTCAACTGAATTCAATTTCATCAGCACAACAAGAATTCAGCTTTTTCTCTTTCACTCCATAATTGTCTCAACCCCAAGGCAAACCTCATTAAGGACTCCTTCCCTCTCAGTTTAACCCGTCTTACTCCAATTCATCGCTTCAAATCTTATGATCCACCACTCAAACTCTCTCACCTTCCTCCTCCGTACCTGGAAAGGTCTCCCTCTCTCAAACTGTCATGGTGGCTGAGTTCAGAGGATAGAGTGGATTTTTTTTAAATGACAGAGAGATCAAAGCTGCAAATGCCTGAGCTCAGTGGAGGGAGAAAAGAGAAAAATTAGGAGGTGAAGGAGTAGGATGGGATATTTGAAAGAGGAGCAGAAAGTGGAGGAGAGTGAAGGAAGCTTGGGGGGAAATATGGAAAGTGTAGGTAAAAAGTAGATGGTAGGAATGAGAAGCAAAACAAGGAGAAAAATATTGCAGAACTTTTGATTATTAAAAAGGAACAAGAGGGTCGACTAAAGAGTTACAAAGAAAATAATAAAAAGGTGAATAAAGCAGTGGCAGATCTGGGAAAGCATCTTTGGGGATGAACATTACAGAAGCGAGGAAGATGGGAGGAACAGATGATCCAGAGAGAGCTGGAGGAAAATGACATGATGACAAACAGCGAGTGAACAGAGAGGACAAGTGTCTTCTAGAATTGAGTGAAATCAGTTGAGCATTTGAAAATGTCCCGGTTCTGGCAGAGTCTTGGGGAAGACTCAGCTGTGAAGGAGTCAGCTTAGTCTTACGGGGATCCAGTCAGCCTACACCCACAAGACTATTTTAGGTACAGTATTTATTTTTCTTCTGAGTGACATTTTCACATCTTTGCTGAAATATGACAAGAATCTATCAGGTTTTGATCTGTTGCACAAACAGTTGGAAAGTAAGTAATATTTGCGATATGTAATGAAAACTGACTCCTAAGTTGGGTGCAAAAAAGATCTTTACTTCCTTATTACTTATAGTGAAAACAATTTGTACAAACATTAAGTTAAACTAAATAAACTCAAAGAGCAGCATGTGGCAGATCAATCCACCAATACTTTGCTTAAGATTTTATCTAACTTCATGACTAACAACACCTACATACTGACAAAACTGTTTCAACATGTGTGTATTTCCATAAACCGTATGCTGGAATTCACATAGAGACCAAATGCATTAAAATGCAAAGCAGCAAGTTTATGGCGGCATTTTTATCTCAGAAAAAAAAACTAACATTGTTTATCAGCTGCATGCACAACCTCAGAAAATTGCTGGCAAAAAAATACTCCCACACATCTGCCTACATGAGATCAGGACTCACAAAATGTGATACTGAGGAGGCTGAAAGGGAACGTGGAGGCAAAGAGTCGAAGAAATGAAAATGAGAAGAATCTGAAAACTTTAAGGAAAAAGCTTTTCTTCAAAATGTATTCAACCATAGTGTAGAGAAAGTAATTTTTTTCAGTTCCAGGATTTAACATGTCCAAGTAAAGTAAAAATATTCATCTATGCAAAATTAAAAGAGTGGCAGCCGACTGCTCTGCAGAAAAACCGTGATGACAAAAGGCCAAAGATTGGAGAAATTATGAGATCTGATTCATTTATGAAAATTATTTTCTTAACCAAAGCACGACAGTTTTGAAAACAAAACAAAACACAAAAATAAAAACCAAACGTGTTTTGATAAAAAGGTTTTGCACTAGGATGAGGTCGTTCTATCAAAACTACAATGGAAACTTTTTTGCATCACACGGGTCAGGTGATGAAAATCTGGATGTTACTACAGACGGAAAAGATGAAGAAGACAACAGGAAGTAGCAGGAGGATGATTTGTTTTTGTTTCTTCAGACAATAAGCAGCTGCCTCCACAGCATCACCGTTCATAAAAAGTTATGCGAGTTGAAACTTTTCTGAAAAAAGACGGATGACAATAAGACACTTGTAACCGTTTCCAAACAGGTAGGCCTTGAAGCCTGAATAAGATGCTGACGTCTCCTCTGATTGGCTGAATCATGAATATACTTAATGTAACTGTTACATTCGTCTCTGCCATAATTCATCACATGAACATTATTATTTTTATTAGATTTTAATTTCCTTTCTTATATAATGCAACACTGTAATTGCAAAATTGTGTTGTTTTTATATTAAGAAAAAATAGACTTGTGTAAATTTGAAGACATCAAGTCAAAATACAAAGACATCAAGAATTAAGAAACTAAACACAAGAAATAAACAAATTGCAAAATTCTTCTAACGATAATGACAACAGAAACATTAACCATGTTTGGCAAGATCTTATTGACAATAATAGAAAACTTAGAAGTAATTAAAATACAAAAAATACCACAAATGAAAACCAAAGCACCTTGTGCTCATAGCTGGTATATCCTGATATTATCCTATGTAGAACTGATGATTGGCACTTTCTCTTCACCATAACATGAACGCATTTCCCAGCATTTTTTTTTTGTAGCTGTTAAGATCGATTTAGTTATTCCTAGTGATAAATCAAAACTTTTGTCCTCAATAAGAAAAGAGAACCAAAATTATTCAAAATTCTCTCTAAAGTGATACTCCATCCCATGACACCATCAGGCTATGATATATTTGCTTGTTTACCAAAAACATAGACATTGAAGTAAAAAAAGAAAAAAAAAAACTTTTCTTCCAGAAGTTAAGAAGGAAGATACACTTTGCAGAATGCAACCACATCATGTTCTGGTTTCCTGGGGATGTTTGACAGAATTATTAATCAAATAGCTGCTGTGTGACAAAGGAACCTTTCCCACATTTTCACAAAAGACTGACTGCAGATGTTCAAAGAACCATGTTAACATTACTCTCAGTTTGTTTAATTATTTAGTCTCCAATGACAAAAAAGAAAAACATATATTTATATATATTTACTAACGTAATATAAAACATTTTCCATAAACTATTGAAACAGCAGAAAAACATAAAACTGAAGAATTGTGACAGTTTTTCTCATGTCATTTCTTATTCTTTACGTCATCCAGTAGTTTGGCCATCAAATCCCAATTCATCCTAATGTGGGTGTCAGGAGGAGCGCAGACAGATAAAAGCTGAAATCTGTGCTGGAACACAGTGAACAATGCAGATGAGCAGAGCAGCAACTGATGGTCCAGAGCTTGTTTAATAAATCATCACAAGAGAGAGTCTGCAGAGTATTGCACAAAGCCAACATGGTTGTTCAACTCAACACATGCAGTTATTCAGTTCAGTTTGAAAACAGGCCTGCACAGCAGGTAAAAGATTACCATCAAGATTACCAGAAGTATTTTATAGACTGAATAAATCCTATACGTTCTCACAAATTAAAGCTGGTTTTGCATGTTTTGTTTCCAGTTGTTTTATTTTAATACTATGTGCTAGGCTAAAAACACAAGCAGAGTATTTTGCAACAGTGACTTAGATTAGACATACTGGCTCTCAGAAAAAAATAAAATAAAATCAGACATCTGCTGCTGTGAGCTGCAGTCCTCTGCATGGTTTATGCAACACTCATAGAGTAAAAATATTGATTTTTAGTAGAGTTAGAAATGTCCTCTCCTCTACAACCAAATTCAGCCAGTTTCTGAGAGATGCATTATTTATCAGTGAACAGCAAGGGCTTTCCTTACTAGACAAGAGCATGCCATAAACGTTACACATATGAAATATGTTTCTTTTATTACTGAACATTACTGCTATTTAAGAGGTAAACAAATATATATATAAATATATATATATATAAGGTCATGCTGTGTAGTTAGAGTAAAGGCGTTATAAGAATTGTACTTCCTGTAGATTCGTTTCCTGCTACTTATTGTTTAATGCAGAGCAATATGCTCTGTAGCGACATCTACTGTTTGGAAGCAGGTATATAAAAGGTAACATGTTACTGATGGAACTTGTGTCAAAAGAACTGAGTGGCCTCAGATGTACTGTCCATTGCAATATTAGATATAAATGAAAGTGATAAATGGAAAGCAGTAGTGTTATTTTTTAATAGGCTAATTGTCATGTCTTGGTAAAAAAAAAACAACAAAAACTTCCTTTTACAATCCGTTGTGGATTTTAATAAAAGCTGTGGGCCTAATTAACACATGAAAGAGTAAATGTGTGATATAGGGCAAATTCCTACGACCCTGTCAGCGATTTTGTGAGTAAAAATATGTCCCACTGTTTCACCGCAGTGATTAAAAAAAACTCACTTGTCCTCCTAAATCTAAGGTTTGACAATTAGCTGGACCTTCCTGTCCAACATCACCCAACAAGTTTCCTTCCCTCTGATAAACACAAAGAAACACACACACACACACACACACACACACACACACACACACACACACACACACACCCACACACACACACACACACACACACACACACACACACACACACACCCACACACACACACACACACACACACACACACACACACTTCTGAATTTTGCATGTCTTATTGTATGTTGATGATTGAATTTATTTTTAATTCTAGTCACACCACTTACCCACCAGTTCCCAAAATTCTTCCCAGATTTTCTTTATGCTCTTTTTCCTTCCTTTTCCTAAAAATACATCTGCTCAAAAAAAAAAAAACATCATTCACCCCCCGTCCCACTAAGCCTCCATGCCTCCACTCACTGTTCTTTTTGTTCAGATTTTGTAGTGCTAATCTCTGAGAGGGTTTGATGGTAAAAATAAATCCTAAAAGCCTTGGAATGCTGACTGACTGTTTACAGTCTCTTACAGAGGTGAGTGCCCTGAAAACTGTACTATTTTGCGTCAGGAGTGTGTTTATGAACTCCTTGTGTTTTGTCTCTTTACATCCTGGTGCAGTCTGCATGGCTGAAGGTTCTTGTTCCCGGAGACATTATAGTGTCTTTTGTATGCTACAAATCTACACATTTCAATGTCATCGTTGCATTATTTTACATATGTGTGTATTGAAAGTTGTCATATTCTCAGGTTGTTCCTCTGTCATTGTTGCACATCTGATTTATCAAACAATTTCAGAAGTTAGAGGAAGTACGAACACTGGGTTCACATTTACTGATCAGAACACAACATGTGAAAAAACAGAACAAACTGAAACTTTTCTGCAATCAGTTTTATGATCCATTCAACCATCCATCTTTTGCTTATTCTGGTCAGAGAGACAGCAGGTGTCTGATATTCATGTACCCGGTAACATTACCTACGCTGACTCTAAGAAGTATATTCTTCTTCTAAAGTGTGGTTTAGTTTTCCCTGATATCTTCTTGTGTGTTAGAGCCTCAACAAACACCCCAACCCCTGAACACAGACCAACAGAAACTTGGTGCATTTCGAGCTCCTCCAATGTGACAGAGCTTCTCAACTATTACTTGAGAAGCTCTGTCACATTGGAGGAGCTCAATTATTTTGAATTATTACTTGGAGAAGTCACACTGTGGTACGACTCCACCCAGAACGACCTGACAGCTCCTTAAATCCCCAGCGTGTGAGCCGACTGCAGTCAGGTGTGGAGACCACAGCAGGTGGGTCACACACTCCCGCAGAGATCCTCTGTCCAGGGAAAGAGTCTCTCCGTCACACACACACACACACACACACACACACACACCACACACACACACACACACACACACACACACACACACACGCACACACACACACACACACACCCACACACACCACACACACACATACACACACACACACACCCACACACACACACACACACACACACACGCACGCGCACGCACACACACGCACGCGCACACGCACACGTACACACGAGGCCGGGTCCTGATGCCACTTGGCTCCAAAGATCACATTCTCATATTCATTGCCAAAAATCCAGAAACCTCCAGTTCATTCTTCTGTCATCAATATGATGACATCACCAAGATACATAAATCTCTCTATTTAATACAGGAACTAACCACTCAGCCACTGGCGTTCTCCTTCGTTTTTATTAACAGCCAAAATACTTTTCTCACTTTGCATCCATCACTCACAAAACAACTATTGAACCTCACTCATTTTCCTTAGAGAGACTTAGACTTAGACTTGACTTTATTGATCCCTTGGGAAGACTCCTCAGGAAATTATAGTTACCAGCAGCTCACAGGCAAAAATGTGGCACACAGTAACAAAACAGCAAAAAAAAACAACAAAAAAAAGCTGAGTAATTTAGGTAAACATTTTTTCTGATTTGCAGTTATTTGGACTGCATCGTTATTTTTGAATGGCAGATTTCATTTCATGTTCCTGATCTACTTTGGATGAACTGGGCCTTACATGTTTGAATTTTTCTAGACCGAAGCTGCAAATTAAAATCTTAATTCTCATATGTTCAGTCATGGTTGTTGTATCAAGATGTAGAGTAGTGATATTTGTTGAGTCTCAGCGACGTTCAATTCAGATGAACGCGACCTGAACGTGAGGTCGCATTTGAATCGGATACATATCGGATATGGATCACGTTCGACAAGAATCCAACCTGTGCTGTTCAAACTGTCATAAAAAAATCGGATACAGGTCACACATTGTCAAAAAAATAAAAAATTGCAATTGGGTCACTTCAGGCTGCAGTGTGAATGCAGCCAAAGTCCTGCCGCTATGAAGAGTAAGAGGTAACGTGCGACTACAGAGCAAACGAGACATGATGCTACGATGCAAAGCGGATCCAGCTGCAGAAGCAGCAGGAGTCAGTGGAGGCACCGGATGGTATTAAGAACCTGTCTGATCTGGGAAAATGTTCCTCAGCTGGATTTGATGCAGATACAGAAACATGTTGAGGATGGTGCACAAAAACTTTGCTTGTATTTAAAGCACTGAATGGAATTGAAATGTCTGTAATAAGATCAAGGCATACACATTTTCCCTTTGGCGATTTTCTCCTGGGGATATCCCACCTGACTCATAGTTCAGGTAAAGGCTGAGTAGTAAGCCACGCCCCTTTGATTCACAGTATGAAAACACTCTGGAAGCACAAAGAGCCATCATCTATTGGCCCTAGGCTTATTGTGGAACTATGACATATAAATGTTTCTGTGTCGCCCTGAGGTGCAACATGGAATCTACCTGACATGATCACACCTGCTGCTGAGCTCTGACCATCACACCTGACCATCAGCAGCCCTTTGTCATGCTGCATCGGTCAGGTGTGATGGTCAGAGCTCATCAGCCAAAATTAGAACTCATGCTATTATTGTGTGAAGTCAATCTTCATATCTTCCACTACTCCACAAATGCAAGAGCACAGGATCTGTACTTTCAAAATAATTCACCAAGACAGACCAGATGATGTCAAAATACTAGCTTTATTTATGAAATTTGTATATTTATGCATGTCATCATGCATCATTATGGCTATGCATAGAATTTTTTTAAATTTAAATCTGAAAGTTAGTTTATTGCTGGAGGAAGCATGGATCTTCCTCCTGCATGGCGTCAGGTTGTTGTGGGCTCTACAGGAATTCCTCAGGGACGTTTATGCACTTTGTAAGACTGACTCACCTCCTCCAGCTGCCTTCTGAGAACCAGAACCGTCTCACAAGCTGGATTGGGACACCTAGACCTGACCTTTACTTGTTAGACCAGAAGAAGTCTGTCCAATAAATAAACTTGTTGTAAGCTAATTGCTCATCCTCCGCATCCATCCATGCCTGAGCCGTGTCAAACAGAAAGCTCTCCTGTGTTTTGTCTGTCTGTTGGTCCAGTACATCAGTATTCCCTGACCTGTGTGATTTCTGAAACGACAAGAAGGTTGAAATTGATCCACTTCTGTTGCTTATTTGAACCAAATAGCAGGACAGTGACAGAGCTGTGAAGGTTGGCCTGCAGAAGGAAAAGCTGACTTTGAACCTCATGCAAGCGGTGTCTGGCTGGAGTGCAAGCGATGATGGAACCAGACAAAAAAATACAACAGAGTGCGGCGCAAACTATGTTGTTTGCATGTATGAACATTTTACAGACACGTATTTGCATTTCAGTGTTTAGGTTTTCATGGAACATTTTCAGAGTAATAAGGTATTATCCTCAAGGGCTTTAACCCACAATAAATCAACTCTACACATGGTGAAGTCAAAGATGAGCTACTGATCAGTGTTCACTCTACAGCTTCACAACAAAACCAAATTAGTTATAGAGTCACACTGAATTAAAAAGGCAGATAAATAACAATAAAATCTGCACAATCATTTACAGATCAATCTGGTGAATAAATATCAGGCAGGGATAAAATATAAATAATAAACAATAATAGAAACTTTGAATTTTAAATAAACACAGAGCTTAGCAGACTGAACATAATAACTTGCGGTCAGAAGCACCATTTGTTCTCTTTACAATCCATGTTTGCCCTTTATCCTAAATTAAAATCACTATATTTTTGAGTTCAGTCGATTCTTTAAATTGTTTTTCTGACATTTAATTTTCAGTCTGTTTCATTTCTCCTGCCTTTTCTAAACTTGTGTTGGCGTTTAAGCAACTGTGCAACCAAACACAACAGCGCCCACTGCTGTTTGTGTCCTGGAATGCAACAGCAGCCATCATTTTCCTTCTGCTTTTAATGCCAGGAAAGAGAAGAACGGTCAGAGGTTCAGACACCAGAAGCCTGGGGTGCAACTGGGAAACCTGTGAAAACCAGGGCAAAGGTTTCATCCAGATGTTTCATCTCACATCATGAAGAGCCTCTGTCGAGGTTGGCTTTTCATTTACACCATGAGCTGGAAACACAGCGCTAACGAATAGACACAATGACAGATAAAAGAATGTTTTAAACCACAAAACAACCATTCTACTTCCCACCTATTTGTAAATTATTAAGTGTGGTTCTTGAAATGCCAGGGAGCTCCTCTTTTTAGATTCATGCTTCATCCGACATTCATGACTCTCTTTGATCACTAACTGGCAGTTAGGGCTTATTATCTTACAGTAAGATGATTATTTATAGGATAAAATAAAAAGCTGTGTGCTCGCAGAAATTTTTTTCCAGTTTCTGAAAAATGTGTCATAGTGCAATGAATAACTTATAAGCATTGTCTTCAAAATGTCAAAACTCATCCAAAAAACGTCTTTCTTGTTTCGCACATCAAGAATCAAACAAAAAATATAACTTTTCAAAAATTGGCATAAGGTTATGAATATATACCAGTGACTAACAAAACACTCAAAAAGTGACATTGTAACTTTCTCAAAAAGGTCAGTAATACAAAATAATCTTCAGGAAAATACAATTTGAGGTCAATTTGAAAGGAAATGTTTGATCCAGTGACGAAGGCGTGAAAGAAAAACATCAAGGAGGAAAGTGGAGGATTTTCTTCAGCTTTTGTTTTCACTGAGGGATTAAACTCAGAGCTAAAAGGTGTTCTCGAATTTAGTTTCCCTCCTTTCTCATTGTTACTCTGCTGTTTTTAAACGTGCAAAATGTTTTAGCATGAAAATTGCCAGAGAATCTGGAGAGTTCAACATTTCTGAATTAATATCAAAAACAGCAAAATTTAGTCAATGTATTTAGAGTTTGGACCTAAAACCTGTTTGTTTTTCTAAGTGGTATTTGTCTAAATCACACAAGGGGTTAAAATTGATAAAGACGTTTCTTGTATACCTTTAGTTTTGTAAGCCAAGTTTTCTGTGAAATATAGATCTTACTTTATTTGTCAAAGTTTGCTGTTGCATGGTGCAGAAATTAGTTTTCAATCGTGGAAGTCACATTTTGGCTTCCATGTGGGTTTTATGATCAGTGAGTTTAACATGACAAAGACTGAAACACACATTCATATTTATTTCTTCAATAAAATATGTTGCCTATGTGCAGAACATGAGTCCCTGACAGCGTCAGGATAGAGAACGCATCCTTCAAATGTCTGATCTTTAGCTGCTAAGCCCAGAAATATGGTGGACAGGCTGTTAAAATAACAGACTGACTACAGAGTAAAGAAAAACAACTGACAAAGCAAGAAAGGCAAAGCGAGAAGGACACGGCTCTCAGTTCAAGGTGCAAAGAGCCACAATACAGAAATGAATGTTTTGTGTAGCAGAGGTTAGCTTTACTTTGTTCAAACATTTATAGTTTTGTGGAACTAAGCTGCACTTCTTAATCCTTTCACACAATGCCTGACATACAACAGGAACTGTGGAGGATTATGTTAAAAAGAACAAATGTTTTACCACACACTTTACTCTACAGCTTTGGACACAACATGGATCTCCAGACCCTTTACTTACGCAGCGTCGGCTTTTATAAAATCCCTGAAACTTTGGAACAAAAATACTATGAAACTTCAGGCTGATTCCTACAGTTGTTGCGCATACAGCAGGAAACGGTAAGTGTAATTATCAACTATTATGATATTCTATGATATGATTTTGTGACATTACCTACAACTGATTCCTTCATAACTGACCCTGGTATTTATACATCTATCAGCTCCACGTTCAGAGAGTGTCTTTTAAAATGCAAAAAGATGAATTACATTTGCAATCAACCTCCAATGATGCAACACAGACGCTATTATAGCAGAGGTATCAAAATAAGTAATCGCTGAGAGCTTTCCAGATCTTCCAGCTGCACCCCTCAACCTCCACAGTGAAATCAGTTGGGCTCGACTCCATCTGTCTCTGCACAGGAGGTTAAATGAGCCAAGCAATCTGATCGGATGGCTTTCAAAGGAGAAGCAAATTGACAATTTATCTGGCAAATCAAATGAGAGGAAATACAGTATTATGGTCAGCAGATGGCAGGCCTACAATTTAGCTGGGAGAATATTTTTGCTCTCCCAGAGTGTGCTGAAAATGCTTTTAGCACATTTATAATTATCAAATCTTTGGCTTGAATCAAAATATTTTATGTTTTGATTCAAATTAGATTTTTTTTATGGTTTCAAGCTGGTTCGGCTTATTATCATAGGTCTCCTCCAGTCTATCTACAGTTTGACCCAAACAGTTTGGAATGGAAGCAAATTCCCATTTTAGTGTCATAAACTGGTGAGTCATTTATATTTCTATATTGTTATTTTTCTGAGAACTGAAAAATAGCCTCACTGTTGAGGCTCCACAATGTGCATCAGTCCTGTCAAGCACCCATGCAGGCAATTGGCCTTTCCATCTAAGAGTTTGTGGTGAGTGTTTAATTAAATGACAAATCCATCCAAAACACGTCCAGTCGAGAAAAACCCCCAAAACAGTGACAAGTAATGTTATATAACAAACTCCAACTGCAGGACAGATTTAGTTCAAAACGTATTCTCTCTCTCTTTCAGCTGAACTATATATCAGATTTCAGTATTCTGTGCAGCAGGCTCATCTTTAAGAGGAATGAGTTCATACCGTACCGAGCACTATGTCTGCAAAATTTGGGTTTTAAAACTAAAGTCTCAAAATCTCAAGAAACAACAAGGGAGAAAAAAGCTAAATACTAGACTGTAGAACAAGATTATTATACAATTAATCAATAAAATAATCAATGAAAATAAATAAAGTACCAGATTTTACCTTTAAAGACAATGATTGTAGATTTACCAAAAATAAAGAATATTTTTGATTAATCCAATAATCTCAATTTGTGCCATAAAATGCATAAAGTTCAAAATGTTTTTGATACGCTGTCTGTGTATTACAAATGTACAACACATTCATAAAAAGATTTAAACGGGTCTGGTGATCCATCCACCCACACACGTCTGCAGTTATTGAGGTCAAAGTGCATGAGAGAAAGAACAAGGAGAAGCAGAGAGCCAACGGAAGAACCCATAAGAGGAGAGGGGGTGGAGAATACAGACACCGAGGTATAGTTAGTCATACCAAAACTAACTATCCTTATGATTTCCAAACCTCAAACCAATGAGACACTTATAACAGGATGGAAAACATAGTCAGGCATCATGGAAATGTCAACAACATGTGGCAGCAGCTTCTCGGTTTGTTTAAAGTCGATGTTTCAACCGACTCAGTCCTGGTGGTGATGTAGCAAAAAGATCAAGATATGATGAGCCGTGTTGATCCCCAAAGCAAAATCTAGGTCACTTCAGCAGTAAAAATAGCAACAATCAGTAAATAAACTCAAATCTGTTCAAAGCAAAAATTCATACTGCTTTCTATTTTTCCTGTTTTGTCTGTTTTATCATAAAAATATTGCAGTTTGTCCCTGACAGCTACTTTTTATCTCTGCTCATTCCATTAAAATAATATCTCTCATTATCTCCTGATGATACAAGAATATAGATTCTATAAATGATCAAATCCACTAGAGCTGAGCTTATTGAAAGGATATTGGAGACAATCCAAAATCTCAACGCGGCCCTGTCTATTTTTAAAAGACGATAATCGATAGATCAGTTGGAAGTTTCTGATAAAATTTTTGATAGATGCTGATTTTTTATTTATTTTTTTTAAAGATTTTACGAAGAAAATAATTTCACAAGGATTATAACTTGTAAAGGAACTGAGTTTTCAAGTTGTAAAATTATTTACACTAAAGAAACGTGTGTAAAGACTCCTCAAAACATTTTTTATAAGGTTTAAACAGCAAGTGGAGTTTAAAGGACTAAAAGCAACGTATCACATGTTTCTGCATTAAAGCCCAGTCCATTTCTTGTAGGCGTCAGCATGTAGAGTGGCTTATTGAATAAGTTTCTTCCCCCAGCACGAAGAGCTTATTCTGAGTCACTGCTGTCTCTTGCTTTGCTTTCAAGCAGTTTGCCTGAGGTTAATTTGAGAGATTGCTCCAGGCCACACAATCATTATTCTTATTCAGAGTTAAAATGTTCAGCATTTTTGATGTTAACTTTCAGCAGGGAGCCATCATGTTTTGTCTCAAACCAGGTGCTGCCATGTGCTTCCAGGATTCTGTGGTATTTTCATTCACTTAGTTGTTTGGCACCTGATACGTTTAATGCCCAACAGTGAGATTCTTACACGCCCTGAGTGTTTAAAGATATTGCATGGAGTTCAGGGCTTTTCTGCACTGATGTTACAGTAAAAGGCGGCTGTCACCATGTGGCTGTCACCATCTGTCAGTAGAAGAGCGTCTGACTAGCTGCACTTAACGAGGAACACCAACTCAAGTTTTGGATTTTTTGGACTTCAAATGTGGAATATATTTTCTACTCTACAGTCAGCACGGCTTTGTGAAGTTATTTTTCCCCCCTGTATTTGAAGTTGACCCCTTTGATATATTGTGTTTGTCAGAGTTGAAAAGCCTCAAACAAAAAAGCCTCAACGGGCCCCAAGCGTCCAGAGAGACCACAGACCAATTAAGAGGTCTTGGTCTGTCACTATTCATTCTGGAAAACTGTTCAAAGAAGAGAAACAAAAGAACAATCAAACAAAAGGCAAAGTCGTGTAACCAGAGTAAAGTGCTCTCAAGTGAACGTGTACAAGATGACTGGAGATTGGTTTTAGTTTTCTCAGGATATAAGCAATTGCTTTCATGGCACCTCATTGCCCCTTAATACTTTTCAGAAGAGAGTCGGTTGAAAAGGTATGTTCTTGTTTCCACTTCCCAGAAGTGCTATATTTTACTATAATAAACTCAAAATAGGCCTCTTGACACCTACTTCTCCTGGTTGGCCTGCAACGTTTTCTCTTTTAGCCAGAAAAATACCTTTGTTTAAGTGCAGCTAAACTGTTATCAGCTAATAAATAGAAGACTGAATGTCCTGCAGGACATTACTACATGACAAGTAGCATTCATACCAGTGAATAAATAAAAAATATGCATTTACTGGGAGGTTTAAAATCCTTTCCTTAAGGAATTCAATTATCTGATTTCACCAAACTGAATTATTTTTATTCAGAGATGTTCCATGCTGCTTCCAATGAAGATGAAGATATTTTAAATTCAGAGTATTTGGGATCTTTGACTAAACCCAAGTCTCAATATCTGGTGCTAATCTGTGCTCTGCCTGAACTCCAGCAGATGCTTGGCTACTGTTTGTTCATAATCTTTAAAAACTCCTGCCTGTTTAAAAAACTCAGGTTGCAAAAATTACTTTCCAAGAGGCCGTGCAGGTTTTTTGCTGATCCAATCAGTCTGGTTAGGGGTTAGGGTTAGTGTTATGGGGGTTAGGGTTACAGTCCAATATTTATATTTGTGTTCAAATTGGAAGAGTTCCTGCTTAAAACTCTGCAGTAAGTATAAGAAGCAAGAGAACAACTTATTCAAATTATTTATCAAGTTACCAAATGAAATGATGAACTTTTCATATTAAAACATTCCAACATGTTTCCAGATTTTCTTTATTCCCATGTCTGATTACCATTTCATCTGCAGACATCAGTCACAGAGGATACTGCCTGACCTCGTCTGACAACCAGTACATCAGTACAAACCAGATGTACTGATTTATGAGATGTAAACATTATACAGCCGGTTGAATCTGTCGAAGCCAATAGACACACGCTAAAAGGAAATGTCTTTAACCAACGCTCTCTCCAAGGAGCTTTTCTGTCTCGTGTTTTAACCTTTGAATCTACCAAGCAGCTGCTGGGTTTCCTCCGACAGAAAACTTTTAAAACTATTTTGAATAATTGAGCATAATTTAATGTTTAATGACTAGAATCAATTGGAATGCACGTGTGACTAAACTAAAATGACTTTTTGTAAAATATGTCTTTTGAAATTGTAACTTCTACCAAACTAAAATCTTCCCTTTGACAGCCAGTTTTTACATCAATGGGTTTGATACAATCTTTGTACTGATTGGGATGTAATTCATGGTGTTTTTCCAGAACCAGCCAATGACCCGTTTCCTTGTGTAGATTATAACTCCTGTTGTGTGAAGCTCTTTGACGTAAAGCTGTTAGATAACCGACAAGTGATTAGAAAGATTTAATAAGAGTAAATAAACGGGAGATTGAAAGTGAGAAAGTTCGTACATTCCTCTCTCACCCATAACACTACATCTATGAATTTTGTCCCAGATTCACTTTTATTTTTTTTAAGTGCAGCTGTTTTTGCACGATCAAAGCAACTTGAAAAATAAACAAAAAAAGCAGAACCCGGTCAAAAAAAGAAGTCTTTGAAGAACATGAGGTACCCAGCAACATGTAAATCAGCTGAGAGGTAATTATGTAGCTCCACTAAATTAATATGTATATAAAATTTGAATATTGAAAATATCTATTTGAAAAGAGGAAAAACTTTTCAATATATGCAAAGATTTCACAGATTTCTTCATAAAGCTTTGGGTTTGACTTCAACATAGTTATGAAGTTTAGATGGTAAAAGTTGAGTCTACAAGCAAATCAGAGTTCACTGTGATAGAGCATGTGTGTCAAACCTGAGGCCCGGGGGCCCAATCAGGCCCACCGTCAGCTTTTATTAACAGCTGGGTGCTTGTTTTATCAGTCAAATACAGATGCAATACAGAAACAGCATACAGATGCAAATCAAAGCAATTTGCATATATATATATATATATATATATATATATATATATATATATATATATATATATATATATATATATTTGGTGGCATATATATATATGCCACCAAATTGCAACAACGTGAAAAGATGTTCAATGTTTAATTGTAAGAATTACCCATCGATTGCAGATACAGTTATTTGTCCTTATTTTTAGATGTAGTTCAGGCTAAATATGCTTCTTTTAGCTTAACGAACAACAAACTAAATGATTTGTCACATTCCCAAACCAGATATAGGTGCTACTTTTGGTTTATGAAGGGTTCTGGAATATGAAAATATGCATCATGTTGTGGAAAGTGCACCACACAACAACAGAAAACATAAGAAGAGTGGAAACAGCGCTGCCTCTCTTTCCAGTAATTCAAGCAACAATCTTTTCATGATTGCATCTCCAGCAGCATCAGGACCAGACAAGGAAAAGATACAAAAAATAATAAGGCAAAAGGCTTTTATATCAGTCTGGGTTCCTAACACCAGACAAGTGTCATAAATATGGTGGTAGTTAGGGAGGACCAAATGCAGGCAAAGGGAGGCAGAAGTGAAGCAAAAATAAATGTACTTAATAATGAAAGGTAACTTACACAAAGTTAAAGGCTGACAAATCCAAAAAGACACAAGCTGAATATAGTTTAACAAATATAAGAAACATACAGGTAAACAAATCCTCTTCTTTTCTTGCCTCACAAAAAACAAATTTCACAAAAAGGTGCTTCTATTCACACAAACCTCTCTTATAGTGCGATTTCCAAGAGATGGCCATAAGGGAAATGCATCTCAATGAGCATCTATCAGCATCAGTAAGCAATGAGAGGAGAGACTGATGCTGATTTCTACATGTTGTGTTACATGGAGACTCCAACTTGCTTTAGAGCATCACTTAAAAAAGTACAATAAAAGAGAATAGCAGAGTGGAAAACATAATTCTGTCAAAAATTCAACAATATTTCATAATAATCAGTCATTTGAAGCATCAAAGAAATGTTTTGGTTAAAAGTGCAGAAAATCTTCACTGATGTTTGCCCTACAGGGGACGTTTCTACATGTGACAATATTTGCTTGTCTTTTTGTATACAATCACAAATGTTAATTTAAAATTTCAAATATGTATACATACAAGGAGCCTCAGTGAAAATTCTTGACTCTTGGTGCCCAAAATTGATTGAAAATTAATTTATTCACTGCATGTTTATGTCCGTTTCTTATATATGGAAAGTTTCTGTTTATATCACAGGTTTGTGGTGCCTTTCTATCCTAAAGACAAAGATATAAAACTTCAGATATTTCACTACGAGATATTAACATACATGGAAAAACCATAAGAAAGGTTTACAGTATTCAATTATGAACTGATCAGTACATTATTGCAAGAGAAAGAAAAAGTTTTGTGAGGGACGCTAAAGAAAAATAAATCCTCCATGTTCCTTATGGGGCTCCAAATCAAAAATGTACAAAACATGTTAATGACCAACGTGACTAAATTCACTCTGGTTGAACTAATCCCATGTTTGAGATCAGCAACATTGGTCCATAAATATAAAAGGAGGTTAATTCCAGGTTTAAATATGTCTTAGTGAAGTAAACCACATCCTTTATAAACTGCAACAAATCTCCGATTGTCGACTCCATGAATGAGTAACAATGGATGCACCATATTTAAGTGAAACTTGAAGACAATTTAATGGATCATAAACTATGATTTATTACATGCAGAGATATTGACAAGCTGCTGCGACGGCACAGGAAAGATTTCAGCTTTCAGCACCTTAAACATCTTAAGAAATCAGATGGGGGTTTCTGTCCCCTCGCTTATTTCTGTCCCCAATAAGTTAGGAGACAGAACAACAACAAAGACAGAAAAGTAATCTACTAGCTGCAAGCCCAGAGAGATCAACTTCACCGAGGCACATGTGGAGCTGCAGACTCACCAGAGATGCAGAGGTTGAATCGACACAGTTCATCGCACAGCGTGTCCGGACTCTCCAGCTCCCCCGGTCCTCCTCTTCCTCCTTCTCTCCTCTTCTTTCTGGGTGACATCCTCTTCACCATCTTCATTACACGTTCCACTTTATCCATCCTGGACAACTAAGTTTCCCAAAGTCCCTCCTGATGTCTTTAGATCCTCTTCTCTTCTTGTTTGTGGATGTCTCTCTTGTCCTATTGTCTCTTCTGTTAGCTATAATATCTTGGCTTCACTAGTTCCTTCTTTCTCTTATGCATTACCTAAATCCCTTCTCTCCCTTTTTCCTGGTTCTTCTTTCTCTCCACAGTCCAGCGTTTTAAGTTTTCCCTCTTGTTCCACTACAGCGTCCGATTTTACATCCCTCTCATTTAGACATCTTCAGTCTTGATCTTTGTTTACCTTTTCTTCTCTCTGCTTCCAGAAAATCTGATGATCGAAATGATGAGAGAAGTGAGATACTGAGAGAAACGAATGAAAAGAGGGAGAGGAAGAGACTGCACATTCACTCACGCACCTCCTTCCCTTCCCCTCACTCTCTCTGTGCACAACAGTACAGCTCCCCACTGCATCAGCACCACATCCAGCTACCAAAACGCCCTGGCAGAGCTGAGCTTTGTTCAGTCTTTCCCAAAGGGTGTGTGTGTGTGTGTGTGTGTGTGTGTGTGTGTGTGTGTGTGTGTGTGTGTGTGTGTGGTGTGTGTGTGTGTGTGTGTGCGTGTGTGTGTGTGTGTGTGTGTGTGTGTGTGTGTGTGTGTGTGTGTGTGTGTGTGTGTGTGTGTGTGTGTGTGTGTGTGTGATATAAATATATGTAGCTTTTTCCCCGTGAAATATTATCAATCTCACACAGAGATAAATGCATCTCCGCTGTCATTTTGGTCATACATTAATTCCACTAAAACTTCTTGTATCTACCCAACATGTTTTTTCTGGATGCTGTTTTGTTGTTGTGAATGCCTTTAATTTACCAGAACTGTTTATAGTTCCCTCACTGCCCCTTCCTGTCCATGGATCCATGCACTCATGGACAAACGGTCCACAAAATCCAGTGAAATGAGCAGGATTCTCCGACACCATTTTCATCTCTTCTGCAGCAACATATTCTCCTCAACGGCTGCTGACGACTTTCACTTTGAAATGGTAATGACGCCTCAACCTTTGAGAAGAAAAATCCTAGATTGTAGTTGCAATTCTGTAGTTCTGGAGCCAAAACAGAGCTGCAGAAATGTTCATCTTTAAACCTGTTTTACAAGAAAAAAGGAAACATGATCATAAGAAATTATAGATTAGGACTTTCTAAAGGTTTTTAGTAGAGCAAACACTATAGATATTTTTATGATGCCAGTTTCAAAACAAAAATGATCTCAGTGCGCTGCCCAAATCAAAAAATGTAATTAAATTTAACCACATTTTGGCTCAATGTAATTATAATATATTCCAGCCAGTGGAGAGTTAGAAATGACTCAAATTCAATTCAAAAATACTTTCTCAATCCCAAAGGGAAATTAAAGAAAAGCATCAGATTTTGGCTTTTGGCAACACAGGAAGGGAATAAAAGCACAAAGATGAATAAAGCATTGTTAACATATGCACTAATACATAGGAGTAAGGAAAAGAGACCAGACTAAAGTCTAAGCCTTACAGAGTTCAACACAGATTATAAGACAAATTTGTTCCTGGCTTAAACAGTTTTAAGACTCCTGCCGCACTAATGTGATTCAGTCTTTGTTTCAAGGAATTAGAAAACAATCCCATAACAAAATATTACTTCACATCATCTTTCTCTGCATTCAGTTATGTAGCATACATGATTAAGCGATGTATGCTACATAACTGATTACAACTCACTTGTAAGTCACACAAGTTGCAGCACATCTGGATCTGGTTCAGATTCAACTTAATACCTAACCTCAATTTCTATGGTTTGCAGGCTCTTCACTGCATGATGTAATTTTCATTTTTGACTAATAATTACCTGCTGAACTTTTAGTGGCACTCATACTGCACTGCATTGTCATTTCCAGTCAGTTATGCCTTTAATATTCAGAAATACAATGAGACAGTGACGTCAGAACAGAGGTAATGTATTCTGTCCTCACTCAGCCGAATACTGTGAATCCCAAACAGTTGATCTCAATATGCACTGAAAAACATCAAGGGTGACAAACTTTAAAGACATGCATCGACTTTTCACACATTCAGACCAAAACATGTTTAAAAATACAACAGAATACCAGGAAAGATAGGAAAGTATCTTAAAGAAAAGAACCGTTCTGCATGCTGAATTTATTTTGGGAGCCTGAAAGATGAAGCCTTTCTGCAACATTTTGAAATTGGAAAGCTCTTGAACTCAGACGGAAACTCTTCCTAATGGCTGAAAGTTTTGCAATGGTTGAGAAAGATAATTTGTTTGAAAATGTGATCAATTGGACATTTTCAGGACCAGGTTGTTTTCTCATCTCCTCGTAGCTCCATCTCATTGCCCCCCTGTTTTCTCTCACTTTGTCCTTCTGTTTTCTCCGTCTTCTTTGCTCCTGTTTAATCTCTGGTTCATGTCCCTCCATAATAAGCTCACCATTATCTCTGCAGGAAGCAACATGGGCACACAGCACTGTGTAATGTTTAGCAGGTTGGGATGCAAAGTGAACATTTCAGCTTAGCCGTCTTGCATACAAAATTGCACGTTCTCACACAGAGAGCACCTTGTATTTTGCCGACTCGACCTTTTGCAGCCACATGCAAACACAATTTGAAACTGAGGATATGAACACAGGAAGCATCACTAGAAGTCACCCTAGAGATTTGAGAAACGCCTTTTAAAAAAGCCACCTGAAAAGAGCTGCAGGTGTACTTTGATCCTTTGGTAAAAGCTTTAGTGGCTGGAAGGTGTCAGACCACAAAAAATGGATTCTAAAGTGTGGGATGTTAAAAGCCACTTCATGGTAGTCACTAAGAACTCTGTGTGCCATGAGTCAGCTGCCTCTGGAAAACCTTAGAGGATGTAATTAACCAGCAGATTGCTTCATTAATAGAAACCACATTCACTTTGATGTAAATAGAGTTTAGTGCACATATTGAAAACAAAACCTATTCTCAAGGAATAGAATAAGTGAACAAAACTGAACATTTCCGTTGCAGAAAGACTTTGGAACAGAGAGGCTAACAAAAAGTCTCATTTACCAAAAGCATTACATTTGGAAATGATTTAATGAGAAGAAACAGGATGTGCTTTTTCTCATTAAATGTCTTGATTTAATGAGATCATTAGATTCTGATATCAGATTTTGTTTTTATCTGTTACTCTGCAGTTTATGTAGCATCAAGGGAGTAGACTCTAAATTGTTTTCCCCCAATAGTGATATTAAAGGTTATGAAAATATGAAAGTATGTTCCATCCACTCCTCAGTGCAGTGCTGGTTGAAAATGTGACCCACATCATTCAGGCAAGAGCAGGTTGCTGTAATGGTTCACATTCAGGTGCATGCAAGCAGAAAACACACCTGAGTCATTAGCAACAAGTAAACCAAACACAGAGCCAAGACAAAAGTAAAAATGTAATTATAATGATGGCTTCTTTAGCTATAGACTCTAGTTAAATTATCTCCTCAGAATACACAAAATAACATCATTATATCACATTTACTTTCATTTAGAGGGTGATAAGTTAATGCATTTGCTTTCTAGCAAGAACCATGACAGAAAATATAGAAATAAAGGCTTTCCAAAAGTCTGCACATCAAAGAATAGTTGATAATTGTGATTTTCAGGAGCTTGAAAGCCCACCTGCTGTTTTTAATCAGAATGAAAGTGGAAGAAAGGTTTCTGGGGATCAGTGGAGAGCAAGTGTTGGAAATACAGAAAGCCAACAGGTTCACAGTTTATGCACAAAGAAACGTTTGGCATCTGAAAATGCTGGTGAATATTAATAGTCTTTTAATTTGGAGGAGTTATTTAGTTCTGTATGAAGTTCTAGGTACATTGCTTTAAGTAGCATTTTAGCATTCAGTTTTTTCACATTTGATCTTTCTTTGGATATTAATTCCCTCCATACAGTCTGTTGATTTCCTCTGCCGTCTGCTTTCCAAGTCCTCAGTTTGGAATATTTCTGTTATGTTGATGTTTCAATAACCTAAATGTGTTCTTATAAAGCATTATAAGAACTGTTAGAAGTTACTTCTTCTAACAGTAACTCAGTACTCACATGTGGGAAAAGAACATGACAGTGAAAACTCATTTCCTAGAAGTTTTTATACATAAACTAAATTTCATAAATGGTTAAGAATTAGAGCAAAACTGAACTCAAACTGTGTGAAAAGGAGGTCAGCTTCAGACAAGCAGTGAAAACAGTTAAGATTTTCTTCAGAAAGACAGAAATAGATTCAGTTCAGTTTGTGGCTTTGTCAGCAGATTCCAGTTTCTCAGAACAACTGTCACGCTTCAGAGTTTGATCCACCGCAGAAAAGAAACAACTGTTTATATGTTATGAGCGTACTGTCAGCAATAATTGCAAAACAGTTGTGACAGCCACAACACACGTTTTTCATATTTTTATGCCCTTTTTAGAAAAAATACGTAGTCTGTGAACATATGTGGTAATTATCATGCTGATGGCAAGAAGAGCTCTGAGATCTATATGAGACAACAAGTTTCCACAAACTGCATCCACAGTCAGGTTGCAAAATCAGCATCGACGTCCTGTAGCTACGACTTGAAATAGTATTTGTTGTGAATTGGCACAACATACATAAATTAATTAATCAACACTGGGATTACAGTGTTGATTACACCATCTATATGGACTATGTGTTTGGAAAGCATCTGGCAGTTAAAGGACTAATCAGGAATTATTTAGGAGGTACTCGGGGTGTCTTCTGACAAACTTTGAATCTGAGCATCTCCTGGTTTGATTGCATATTCACTTTGCCTTTGGTGCTCATCACACCCAGGGAAGTCAACTTGTCAACACAGAAACAAACTCTTGACCCATATTTCTTTGTTCCCTCTGCAGTGAATTCAGGCAGCGCTGCGGATCGACATCTGAATGATTAAACAGAGAGCATGAGAGCAGGTTTATCCCCTGTTAAAGCACAGTCTTGGCTGTTAGAGATAAACTAGGGCATTTAATAGACAGCAGATTTTGTATTTGTAAAACCAACTACAGAGGTAAAGGGAATAAAGTGAAGATCATATGCTGATGGTTACGTTTCTGAAATCCTAGGGCTTTAATAATGTTTAAGCCATTAATCAGAAAGTAAAAAGGGATTTTTAATACCAGTGAAGGAAAATATAAACTCTTCTTTACTGCCCAGAGCTGCAAGTTGGCAACTGAATGTAGCACAGCCAATTAAAAAAAAGGTCAGTATAATCTAGGTTTAAAAGTCCTGGTGTTATGGATGATGCAGGGAAAATAACAGATAGTTCCAGGTCATAACAAGCGCTTTGTCTGCATTAATGAAGGTATTGCTCTGGTGTGTAATGTTAACACAATCTTAAAAAACTATCCACAGTCTAACAGAGATCACAGAGTTCCTCTGGTCTCTGAAACGGAGCCAGAAGTCGAGTTTTGCCTCAGAGTCCGAGGCCTTACCCTGGCAGACGGAAGTCAAACCATTTGACAAGTTTTGTATCCAACAATCTATAGTGAAAGCACTTTTTAAATATACAGTGTAAATTAAAAAGCTATGCATTTGTAAATTTCAGCTCTTAAATAACAGATTGTCTGTAGACTGATTAACCCAAATGGGCTTCAGATCCGGATGCTAGCGCGTTCCACTTCAATTCTTGTGATCCAAACTACTTCTATCTTTTCTTAACTTGTAAAATGACAACGTTACGTAAGGACCAACAAAGCCTTGTGGCTGTATTGTATCTAAATCTTGTTTCCTCCTTCTGGTGTCCATCATTCTCTCTACTGTATTTTGTTCTTCCGCCTTCATGTTGCAGCATGATTGAAGGCTTTGGATTGTGGTGGCGTCAGAGTTCTCACTCATATTGTTTTCCATAGTTGATTAAATTGACAAGGTAGCATGCCAATGTGATTGTTAACACCCAGGTTAAATAAGCATTATAATTTCAGAGGTTCATTTGTACGTGTGATGTCATCCGTGGACTGAATTGATGACGGCTGAATTCTTTGGGTGAACATGAATGTGACTGTGCTGCTTTCACCAAGGATGCAGTGGCTGACATAGGACTTTAGAACTGGTGTGTAAGACCTCTGAGTTCAAGTTGGGTCACAAGCTCTGTTCATGCCAAGTCACCCATAATCCTTTGCAACTGGAGCAAACTAAAACCCCACCTCCTCAGTAACACGAACAATATCAGATGCAGCCAGATCAGGACTCTACAAAATCAGAGATAAAAGCAAACAAAAGGCATCTGGAGGTTTACCATTTCACTGGTCCACACAGCGACAGGCAGAGGTTAAGAGAAGGCAACAAATACAAAACACATAATGACAACCAGGTGCTGTTATCCTCTTTTGCAATCTTTGTTTCTTAAGGACAACAAAGACTCTGATTGCATTGAGAAGTAATTTCATTCTCTCTTCTCTCCTTCTTTGAGTACACAAATGAAATGATTGCCTCATAGGGAACTGCGTTAAAGATTTTACGTTTTCTGAGAAACTGCTCCTAACTCCAAGATAATAAATAAATAGTTTTAGGGGGAAAAACGTAAGAGTTTTGTTGAGGCCATAAAATCACAATGGAGCTTGAAAGGCGCCTACAAAGTCAAGATGTAGCTCAGGCAGTTAATCTCATGTCTTCACAACAGCCAGGACAGGAGAGGATAGGATGAGGAACTGATGGATGACGAGGACGGTCAAAGTCCTGGACAGGAGCCCTGATAAAACGGTGCCAGCGCTGAGGTCGGTTCTGCAGAACGGTGCAGGACAAAGCATCGAGCTCTGTTCTTCTTTTTAATGCTTTAAAGATGCATTGGGAAACTATACATTTGATTTAAAGAATAATTTTCTTTCTACTGTAATAACTTATATAAATATATATCAATCACTTTTCTTAAACTACTTCTGAGTCAGACTGAAGATGTCAGCACATATGCACACATTTAGAGTTCCAGCCATGTCCAAAAAATCAAGCCTGTCGCCAGTGAAGCTTTGAAACTTGGACTGAGAGTTTGTGATTTTCATGGGGCAGAGAAGAACAGAGTGAAGATAAATTGAAGTATAAATCTGAGACAAGAGCAGGATAACGCTCCCATTCACAACACTTCAGCTTGATTTACTCTGACACTGTATAAACAGTCTTAAATGACAAAGATAATTTATAATAATATTAAATTCACAAAATGACTGAACCCAAAGAGCTGAAAGTACCGATTATGCACAGCAGAGTGCAGGAAAGTGCCTGTTGTCGAAAATGTGTCATGTTTGACAGATAATAAAACTAAATCGGTAAATAACAGAAATTGCTGTTTAGCGTTTATTGAGACGAGTAAGTGAATGAGTTATTGTTCTGCCTGGAAGGCTGCAAGAAATTACTGTAGCACATTGTTTATTTCTAGTTTTGCTTTTATTTTTTCTGCAATAATTAGAGATTAACTGAACAATAAAAGCAACACTGAACCAAAAGAAAACTAAACTTTCATTTGGTGGAATAAAATGCTGCTGCTTAAATGAATATGTTCCCTCATTGATAGTCTAACATGTGGACCATCTCTCACTCTGCAGACTGCAGAGCTGCACACATCTGATGAATATGTCCCCCGTCACCGTCCTGCAGGATTTATCCTCTGCAGTCTCACTCTGTTGTGTCCATGTGGAAGTCTCAAGTTTTGATATAAAACACATTTTTGCTTTCAAGTTTTTGTTTCCCGACTTCCTGTAGAAAAAGTAGGACTGAATTTAATTCATTAACTGTTCACCGTTCCAAAGAATGTAAAACTAATGTAAAACTAGTGATTGTTACAAATAATTATTTCACTTTGTGTTGCTTTTTTATCTTGAATTTATTTATTCTTCACTCAATTCAGAGCAGAGCATTTTGTGATTTTGGTACCACTCTTCAGCTTTGGTTGGATCTTGTTAAGGGAATACTAAGTATTTTGGATTTGTAGGATTTCCTGAGCATAATGTTTAAACGCCTGTTTATTTTAAATTTGTAGGTAATTGGACCTAAAATTGGTAAATAAGAAGCACATAAATATGAGGGGAAGAATATGTTGAAGAAATGTAGTACTATTCTCTGATGTCTTTTCTTGCCTCCCAGTGGATTCACCTGGATGCTCGATCTTGATGGAGAATTCAATTTGAGACTGAGGTGAATCTGTTAGAGTCCACAGCTCTCTGAGAAATAGTCAGTCCACCGTGTGTGTTGGAAAAAAAGACAGAAAAGAGGTCAAACTTGGAGATCATCATTCTTAGACTGAGACCCAACATCATGTGTCCATCAACCCACGTTTGTTAGGTTTTGGGTTTTTGAAAAGTCAGAATTGCACCTACAAAATGTGATTTTATTTTATGTTTAGTTAAAATGCTTCAGAGCACAATCTCTTGCTTGAATATATGAATATTTTGTTGACGTTGCACTGCGGCTCTAATACTCACATGGTAACATGCAAGAATGCGCTCTGTCAGCACATCTCCTGGAAAATTACAGACTATAGCTTTACTACAACCTCACACTCAAACTCCCTGAGTGACGTTTTGGATTCACGTGTGTTCTTGCTTTCCGGAGAAGTTAAATGGGTCATGAGAGGAGGAGAGTGGTGTGTGCAGCAGAGATAATGTTGAGCTGTCTGTCACACACTGCGACACTCAACTCTCACACATGCATGAACATGAAAGTTTCACCGCCTAATTCAAATGCCAAATGAGACAAGCTCAATTTAAAAACATTACACACATTAGAGCAGGGGTGTCAACGTCCAGTCCTCGAGGGCCGGTGACCTGCAACTTTTAGATCTGCTGCACCAAACCTGAATAGAATAATTCGGCCATTAGCAAGGCTCTGGAGAACTGATCTACACAAGGAGGAGGTACTTAAGCCATTTCATTCCTGTGTTTTGTACTTGTGGCACATCAAAAAACTGCAGGACAGTGACCCTCGAGGACTGGAGTTTGACACCCCTGACTTAGAGGATACGTGAAAATAGTGTGACGTTTGAGTGTAAGTGGAGAAAAGCATGTTTGGCCCAACAAACATGCATGCAACTATTTTGAAAAGCTCAATTTGACCCAAAACCAAAGCTTTATATGCAACTCATATCTGACTTTTTATGGCAGTCTAAATGAACCTAGCATAAGTATGTGATAGTTTTAAAGTGTCAGCAATACAACAGCCATGCTGCATTTTATCCAACTTGTACGTTGGTGACATGCATCATAATTCTGCACCAGAAGTCGGACGCGGTAAATCTGGATATTGACGATGAACAAAGCAAGCAGTGATGTCTTTTTCTTCTTCTCTTTTTATGCCACCTCCAGTTAGCAGAAACCCCCAAAAGTCTGCATGATTTGGAAGTTTAATGCTTTCAGCCTCCCACAATCCATTTGAAACTATAATTGCATGAAACACATGAGACGCACCTGTACAAAACAGAATTGCCCTCTATGTACTAATAGGAATAAAGTATTTAAAATAACTGCTTTAACAGGGATTATTTTTCACCAAAATCACAGTTGTTTCAAACTGATCAGAATCCCAAGATCTGCAGGATTTAGACATTAGAGTACATAACTCCAGAGTACTAACAAAGTGCCAAAGACTGCACTCTGTGGAAAGAAATATTTAAATTTTGTTTTCATTTGGCTTCGGCAAAACTGATTTCATCTACTGGAACACAATTGATCTGATTGGTTGAGGTCAGTCCACAGTAGGACATAATAAACGGCTTATCCAGTCACTTTGAAGTTGGTTATAGAATAAACTTTAGTGCTGTTCTCTTCAACCCGGTGGACAAACATGGATCACACCTGCCAGCAAATCCATCCAACCTCAGCACAGTAAAATCTCTGGCATGTTAGAATCAGCGCTCGGCCACAAAACCTCTGGAATCCAAAATAAATTTAAAAGTCATGGGATAATGATTATCTCTACACATTTGTGGATCTTTTGGTATTTTTATCTGCACCTACCATATGTGTGAGGGGTTGGATTGAAGATAATGCAGTAAAATATGAGGGGAGATCATTTTGACGAGCTGGACAGCAACCCCCGTTCCTCGCCAGCTTCATAGATTTCCCTGCCAGAATCATTAACTCTGGATTGGACAGTGGCATCGTATCAGCTTCAGAAACATTTGCATTCAGGCTTCCTTTCAGTTGCCTCTACTGAAGGATTACCCTGAGATACTCCGCAAAACACGATTTTCTCAGTTTTCATCTACTATGTACGTTTTTGATGACAAAAGCTGAAATTGTTTACAAAATTTTGAGGTTTTATGTTTGTACGAGACTTTTTAAAAACTATGACATAGAGGACCTAAAAATAAAAAAGTGATTACACCAGCCTGAAAAATGACATCATTTAGGGAATGGAGATTGACTGCAAAGAGCGCGCGCACACACACACACACACACACACACACACACACACACACACACACAGACACACACACACACACACACACACCCACACGCACGCACACACACACACACACACACACACACACACACCCACACACACACCGCACACACCCACACACACACACACACACACACACCCACACGCACGCACACACACACACACACACACACACACACACACACACACCAGGAAAGGTATAAAATAGAACAGATAAATGAGTTCTCACACACACTTAAATATAATCTCTCTAAATCATTTTGTTAATCAGACATGCAGATATCTCAGTAAAAATCTAAAAACAATCAGTTAAAATGTCTACAACAATTTGTCCATGCTGTCTCAACATTTTTTTT
The DNA here is from genome assembly GCF_027474105.1 of Poeciliopsis prolifica. Lineage (NCBI taxonomy): Eukaryota > Metazoa > Chordata > Actinopteri > Cyprinodontiformes > Poeciliidae > Poeciliopsis > Poeciliopsis prolifica. The sequence goes on from NW_026562489.1 coordinate 524,512, forward strand.
ACCACAGCTTTTTAGGCAACACTTATGTAAACATGATTTTGACGTAGAAAAGGAATTTGGAAGCTAACAGCTGATTCAAATGTCAGTTCTGAAATTGGCGCAAAGTCGTTGTAGCACAAGGCATTTCAACAAAACGTTTGCCTGCGTTTTTGAGATTACCAAAAATGTCCCAATCGCTAATATCCATTTAACATGGAAAGCTAAAACTAAGGAAATTTGATTTGATTTCAAGGTGCCAAATTGCAGTTCAGCGGCGGAGCTGGAACCCACTCTGAACAACAAGCAAAGATGTTCCCACATCGTTCCCTGTGGCCATGTCACAGGTCAGAATGTGTGTCTGTATGATAGCAGCTGAATGCTGCCTGCGGAAATGGGGATGTCTGCTAGGCTTACAGGAGGTGACAGGCTTTCTAATTAACTCCATGCTGGGTTGTTGCATTAGCTAATTAACACAATGACCTACAGACTTAAAGCACTCCTGTCTACTACACATTAGAGGGTTTACTGCCTGTGTTTGGGGCATATTAAAGGGCATTTGGGTAAAAAGCTAATCATTTAAAAGTGCAAACAATAGATAAAATACAATGCAAGTGCCAGGTCAATAAATTGGATCCAAAGAAAAGCAAGTGTTTACATGCATATCTTGCCTTTCGCACTGAGATTGCAGCAACTGTTCCTGAGAACCAAAAAAACAGTTTACATTTCCAAAGGAAATCTTAGAAAACCAAAACAGAACAGAAACAGCAGCATTAAGGCACAGATGAATTCAACTTCAGTTAAAGGTATATGAAGCATGATGCTGAGTTAAAGGTTGTGTTGATTGTGTGGAACAGAGGAAACGTGTTGGCTGGAAAAAAGGGAGATCCTGAATCCAGTTCTCGCAGTGATGGGGATCCAGTGAGAATACAGAGAACGTTTTACATATCCGTGTCTCTGTACCGAATTCTGGACGTTCTGGTTGGAGATGTTTTGGTAGGATTCCCAATAAAGAAGACATTAAAGCAGTCAAGTCTGGAGAAACCAGATGATGAAAGAGAAATGTTATGTTCAGAGAAGCTAAAGCCTATAATGAGTGATGTTTGGGTATAGAAAGAGGTTCTCATTAGGAGAGCTTTGGTCCTGGAGCCGTCTGGCAGATGAAAGTTATTCTTTGTCCAGACCTTTATTCCTACAGATTGATGATGATGATGAATATGGAGCAGTTCCTGTAGTTTTTGCATAAAGTTATATAAATATAAAATGAACAGAATGGGTCCAAGACCTGAGCTCATGGAGGTCCACAGGGGACAACGTGAGAGTGGGACGCTTTTATTGGACATAGAAATGTATTTTGTTCTGTCAGAGAGTTAAGATGTGAACCATCTGCAGGGAGCGTTGTTCAGCATTGTTCTGGAGACAATCAAATCTCAGGAACAACTATTTCAAATGCAATAGTGGGTTAAACATGAGGAGAGGAGGGTAAGTATCTGTCATCATCATCGGCCCTCTCCACTGCTGCCTGTGCTTTGGCAGATCTAAAACCAGGGGAGAATCTCCAGTGAAAGTTACGGTATTAAAGACGGCTATTACCATAAGCAGAATCTACTTTCTTCTGTTTCTGGAGAAATGGTGATTTCAAACCGGTGATTTGAAACGGGCCTGTTGTTTCTTGAGAATCCCTGTAATCAGTCTGAGTGATTACATGAACTGTGAAAATAGCAATACTAATTGTCCTAAACCACCACTCAACTATCCACCTGTTTTCCACGTCCTGCAGTGTGAACGTCTTTCTTTTTGCCAGCACTGAGCAGTTTTCACTTTCATTTCTCCTCCTCTTATTCGTCTTGACTCTCCTATCAGCTTTGAGGAACCTCCAGCTGACTCTGATCAACTCGCCCCCATGTGGCGATGCCCTTAATAAGATGTGCACTTCTTTTCCCATCCCGTGGAGATGATGATCACACACACGTCGGGTACTTGGCTCAACTCACTTCCCTGGGGAGTCCATCACACACACTCATGCACAAATATGGATAATACAAGATTCTGCTCACATTCACCACTGCCTGCCAGTCCTCCCTGTAATGATTGAGCTTGCTTTAAGTTTTTGGATAGGATGCATTAAGTGAAGTGAATATGCTTGTCCTTGCAGGGTCTCCAGGGTCTCCTGTGGTCATGGACTGAGAGACCGGGGAAACACCGGCGACGCCAGCAGTTCATCTCACTGAAAGACAGTAGAGGGAATTTTTGCACAAAGCAAAGGAGGCAGGAAAATTGTAAGTTCACGCATGCACAATATCGAGATGGATGGATGCCCAATTTTCAGCAGTTATTTTCCTTTTTCTGCAATGAGCAACATTTATAAAAATATGTTCTGAAAGTGAAAAATGAAACAGATAATCTGTGAACAAAATCAAACTCCTCTGCCGTCTCACTGCGGTCCTACAGCCAGCTGCAGGAATACAACACTCAGTCATAAACAACCCTCCGGAGGAGGGATTTAGTGCTGTCAAACATGCTCATGTATATACACAATCACCCATCTTAATTTTATATTTATAATACATTTGTAAAACACACAAAAGATTGTGTGATGGGGTATTTGTGCAAATGATTGTGTTAAAAGGATTAATTTATTAAAATTTTGAATAAGATGGTAATGTGAAATGTGGAAAGAGTGAGGCACTGTGAATAATTCCCAGATGCACTGCATAGTTTAAGGCTATGCGCAAGTTAAAAGTTGTACGACAGCAATCTTACGGCACACGGCTAATCAACACAAGCATTTCAAGCAGTACAATGTAAAGTGTGCTGATGTGTGTCGAACTGCCAGCCACTGAGGTTCCACCAGTGACAACTGACTGGTGAACAGAAAATGGTTCCGTTTGTGCTGATGCTGAAAAAAACCCGAGTAACACATTCTGTCTACAATGTGAAACAGTGCAGAAAATAATAAGAGCTAAACTCTTGCTAGAAGAGGCAGAGAATTGTCAAAAGTGGTGGGTAAGCAGACACAAGCTTATGAAAGCAATTGTCAGAGTATCTGTCCGTGTGTCCTGTCTGCAAAGTAAGCAACATCCTAAACAGTCTCTAAACACACGAAAAGTGCTCTGGTGTCAAAAACTGAACTCATGAGCTGCATTTCCATTAACCATATAATATAAGAAAATAAACAGAAGAATCCACATTTAGCGATAAAACGTTTTGTGCTTGATGAGGTTGGTCTCCAGCTATATATTGAAATATAGGAATTTTGCAAAATGTTTTTTTCTCATCACATGAGGCTCATAATCAACAGCCGGAAGTAACTTCTGTCAAAATCCACTTTACTTGAAGCTTTAATTTAGTGCATTATGTGAATCTCATTAACAGGGATTTTTGTTGCCTCTGCAGTTTCTGTTTTGCGTTTTGCTTATGTAGCAAACACAACTCTAATTTTCTATTAACACACCTGCTTGTCATATTTTAAAACAGTTTTTTTTAAGATATTGTTCTTATTTGAGTCCTAGTTTTACTTAGATTATGACAATTTTTTATTTATTTTTTTAACTTACTTTAGTCACAGCAGGTTTTTGTGTTAAATTTCAGCAGAGAATCTGCATCTCAGCAAACAAACTCCTGCCTTTCAGCCTGGATTTAAGTCATTTGTTCATCACATGTGTCGACCTGGGAGTTAGCAGGCAGACTTACCCGTATCTTAGCAGCTACAAATCAATTAATGTTAATTAGAGGAGAGTCAACAAGCACTAATTTTGATCAGATTGATTCCACATCCTCTTTTACAAAGCCTTGATTATATGATAAAGAGTAGAACATTTAGAATAAGTGAGTAATATTTAACAAAGCAGAAATAGATCCAAGAATAAGGACATTCTTCTGCATCTTTTGCATATTCTCTTCTTTCATCCATCACTCCTCTCTGACATTTTTTATTCTTATAACAAATCATCTTCGATTTAACTCAAAAACTGTCATTTTTCATATCTGTTGAACACAATTTTGCTCTTTTGGTCTTTGATGCTCCTCTCCGCCTTCCCTCTGCATCACTTTTGTTCATGTTCCTCATTTCTCTATTGCTTAGTTGCATGTGATGCCATTGCCCTCTTGTGGTGATGTAAATATACTCCGACACCAAAACGGGTGTCGTTTTTAAAACATTTATGACAATAGTAATGTTGGTTTGGCATTTTGCTGAAATTCTTTACATTTAAGTAAGCCAAGCAAATAACGAAGCATAGCATAAACAAACATGCCCTGTTCCAACGACACGGTCACCACAAACCTTAAATGTGAGGAACTGGACTGAATTGTTTTTATTTCAATAGATTTACTAAAAATCTCCCTCTAAAATAAAAAACTCTCTGGATTTGGACATCTAGAAAGATTTGATCAGGTCAAATCATCCAAAACATTTGTAGTAGTGAAAGCCTAACCCAAATAAAAAAATATAAATAATGAAGATAATGTGTTTATGGGTTTTTTTATTATTATTTTACTGAGAATGAGGCAATATAAAGCAAGCAGACTCAGACGGAGAGGCTGGCAGCGATTCTTCGCTCTGCAGAGACCAATATCCACAGCTGCTTGCTGCAGCCTCCACTGTCTGAAACAAAGCCACTGTTATAACAGACAAATGATCAAAATTGGAAACTAATCAATTTCACATTTCAGTGAATACATGAAACAAAAAACAAGCCAATTCAGACACAGTTCCAACTAATTCGCATTTTGACACAAATACGAAAATTTATCATCAGATCACTTGTGTGATATTCCTGTTTTTGTAAAATTTCATGACGACTACCATCATTTTACACAATGAAACTGCTAGCCAGAATCCTAACTTATATTGGTGGTGATAAATTCATTTTTTGCAATATAGAAGTAGTTTATTGGTGTAAACAGGTATTTAGAAAAGCTGTGGAAAAGACTTTTCAAGCTAATGATGATAATAAAAATGTCAACAGCAAAATAAGCAAGTAAAAATCCTCCTGATCATAAAAGAGGGCAGCTGGTAATTACATACAGTCCTCGAAACTGTTCATATTATTTCATTACACCAGTCAACAGATTAATGTTCCTCAGGATTCATATCTGATGACCATCAGAGGTCATTTAAAAATCCACCTGTCCTGCTTTAAGGTCAGGACAAAAACGTCTCGTCCCTTCCTGTGTCATTTTAGCCCAATTGTAAAATAATGCATTATACTAAAACAAATGTCTGTTTTTATGCTAATTTATTCTGCTATACCCTGAGGATGGAGTTTAGCCTCTTCTGTTTCTCTCACATTCTCACACACACCTCATTAGCCTGCAGAGAGGCTTTTAGTACACAGGAAAGTTTCCACTCCATTACCCAGCGTCATTATTACAGGTACTTGACTATATAAAACGGAATATGTATATGCCACCTGATAGCTGGAACAGGTGCAAATGTTGGAAAATATGAACAGGAACAGCAGTGAAAAGTCTGTGTGCTGGTGTGAAACATCAAGGGGATTATCTCAAATCTCACAAATCTCCCATTACTCACAGCATGTCTCCTCATACATCCTCTGATTAAACACGGAAATTTAGGAGAAAATCTTTAGTAGGAGAAATGAGGATTGTTATGGATATATTTAGCATGGTTATAAGAAAGCAAACTGAACAAGAATAATATATCCTGTAATCTGCTAATGCAAGAACAACACTATGAATAAGCTTTCAATAGTACGACCAGATAAAGCAGCTGGTTGCTCAAAGACTCTGATAAAATCAAAATAATGCATTCAGTTCCTGGCAGAGCCAAAATCTGCCCAAGCCAAAGTAATAAAGAGTGAAAATATGTATCTACATATAAACCAAGACTTTGAGGTCAGTTTGCCAGAAGACTTGCTTGTCACTTTCCAAAAACCTGAGGGCAAACTGTGGATGAACAGTTCTCAGTCTGTGGATGGACAGTTCTCAGTCTGTGGATGAACAGTTCTCAGTCAGTGGATGAACAGTCTCAGTCAGTGGATGAACAGTTCTCAGTCTGTGGATGAACAGTTCTCAGTCTGTGGATGAACAGTTCTCAGTCAGTGGATGAACAGTTCTCAGTCTGTGGATGAACAGTTCTCAGTCAGTGGATGAACAGTTCTCAGTCAGTGGATGAACAGTTCTCAGTCTGAGCTGAACTATGCAGCTTTTCACACCATGAACTTTCAGTGATTGTGGCGTCATTTGACTGTTTTCTGTTAGGATCGCTACATGACATTTTGCGGAGGGAAAAAGTTTGTAATTTATTTTAAAAAGTATCTGACAGTAAAATGTAAGTTCTTAACCGAGTTTGTTTGCTGCACTCAGGTCTTGTTGCTCCTGGACAGGCGATGGAGTTTGGGTTCCACCGATTGGATATAAATATCTGCATCAATCCCGATATTGATGTTGATATTGATATGACAATGTGCCCAATCCAGAAGCGTAGATCTATTCAGTCTGACTCAATGCTTTGTGCTCTGTGCAACTTCATGCTTTATAATTATTTTATATTTGGCTGCAATGTTATGCCTATATTGTGTTTTTCCTCTAACTTGTGGGAAGATAGAAAAAATAACAAGCGGACAAGAGGACAGGACTTTTTAATTTCCTCTGGCTGATTATCCACAGAAGATAAAAGAACATTTTTGTCTTCATAAAAATGTAATAATTAAAATATTTTGTGGCTTCCTGGTCATAAAAACAAATTTTCTCAGCTATTTAATGTATTTCATTTCTGATTTTGGTCATACCAAACACATTTCATATCTTCTCTACAGTCATAATTCACCACCAGAGGGCTGTCATCCAAATCCTGCACTGTAAAAAATTGCTGTAAAAAAACGGCCAAAACTGAACAGTATCATACTGTTTCTATTGAAAACGGTACTGCACCGTGAAAAACAATGCATTCTGGGCAATTATTACTGTTTTTAATAAAATACTGTAGTATACTGTGAGTAGCATTGCATTTTGGGAATGATGTTAGATTCAACGGTAAGGAGGCTCTTTAAACAGAACGCTACTGTATTTCTGAAGAAGACATGTTGTTGTGACATGTGGAAGCAACCTCTAGAACTTTCTTTAAGGACTATCCATTTGAATCCTGCATTTTATGAGCCAATCCTAAGGTAAGTTATTTTTGATGATTCATATTTACAAATATTGACATGTTTGGAAGCTCTTTTTCTTTCTTTTGTGTAATTTGACTTGAATTGCTATGATTAGCTGCTAAAGTGAAATTGGTGAATGGATATCAACTGGGAATTTGGAGTTTCACAGAGTTGACTTGGCAGAAAACTGTTTAAATGTTATGCTGGTGTCTCTTTATTAACTCTTAACATTCAAACGTTTGTCTTCACCTAGCACACATTAAAACCTGACTCTTTAAGCATCATATGCTAATTTGAAATTACCCGGACCAAGGCCAGCTGTAGCAGGATCATCTCCAAGAGGACAGGGAAAACTTTTCAAAAGAAGTCGGTCACTGTCATCCCCCGTGTTTCAACTCTGCTGAAAAACCTCATGGACTTTGAGTGGAATTTCATAGTGAGAACTTTCTAACCAAGCTATAGATATTGTTGCCCCTCCACACAAAAACAAACAAATATTGTTTCACTGTTTTATATTTTGAAGTTGGAGCTCTGATTTTGCCCTAAAGGAAATTCAAGTCTAAATGTTTCATAAAAATTTTTATCAAACTAAAATTTCTATTTTTTTCTAAGCTTTAGATTGAAAGTTAAATGTTTTATGTTGCATCATATTGTTCCTCACTTACACAAAAAGTAGTACTTTGTATTGAAAAAGTAGTGTGCTGAGTTGTACAATTCATTATTTCCATAATTTATTTCATACTTATTTTATTTCAGACTAATCAAAAGGCCACAATTCATGCTTTATTCAAATACTCTTTAAATCAGTTAAGAAATTTATTTCACAAAATAGATGGTGATTTTCTTACTGTTTTTCCAGAATATGACTTACTTTGGACAGTTTACCCTCAACATTCTTGTAGAAAAGGTTTAGGTTTAAGGCACACATACGTTGTCGTTTCAAAACCTTCGTCTTTATCATGTGGCCCACTAAAGACTGTGTGTGAGTCAATGTTTGAGTTGGTTCTTTTTTTCCCAAATAAATGTTTGACATGATGGAACTTACATTTTCTGAGTGTTTTCTTTTCATGTTTCTATTTTATATTGGAAATTTACAGTAGTAAGCTGTATGTGAATTCAACAGTAATGGTACCATAGAAAAACGGTAATATACTGGCAACACAGCTGCCAGTAGTCTACTGTAAATGATAAAAACAGCAATGTGCTGTAATCAAAAGATTTCTTTTGTGACAGTAATATACTGTAAAGTTGATTACAGTAAGGGTACTGTATAATTAACAGTATAATGCTGGCAACCCTGCTGCCAGCATTATACTGTAAAAATACAGGGCAATTTGTTACAGTGTAAAATATAGTCGAGTGGATGAGGAAACTAACTTCCCCTCTTCCTGCACAATTACACTTATTAGCTATTTTTGCCTCTCACTCCATTTTTTACAGCTGTGGCTCTTCATCTGTCATTTTTTAAATGAAAGTAGCTCTTTATTAAAAAATGATAATAATGCATTTATTATTATTGTTTCTTTGCCAACTTTGTTTTATCCCCAAATTATTATGCATTTAAATAATTTAAGCAAAGGCATTTCTCAACAGCTGAAACATCTTAAACGTTTTGTATGTTACATGACATTATAAAAATTTGTCTAAATCCTTTTTCCTTATCAATTTAAAACTCTTTATCATTCTTTTGCTCTCACACATTTTCTTTAAGATGAAGTCACAACTCTTACAGAGACTTTTTTTTCCCCAACAAGTTTACCAAAATTTGAATAAAGTAATTAAAAGCTCCCCTGTTCAATTTATTTCAATCCCAAATCTACTCCTTTCACCCAAAGAGCGAGTGACAATCGCAAGCTTACTGGAGGTGTGCAGTCATGTCGCTGCACTCTCAGACAAAATTGTTTTCAGCCTCGTGTTTACCCAACCATTTTACAGCTCTGGGAAAAAAGCCTGCTGTGGAATGATGTAAACAGTTTTCTCCTGGGATTTAAAGTCGCCGACAAAAAGGAGAAAAAAATATTTCATTAAATCGCAATTCCAACGAGGATATTGGTATTGTGTACATATAATTTCTGTTGTGAAGATTCATGACTACATTTTGAGAAAATAGTTCAAGGTTTGAGGAGAGAAAAATGGAATCGAAATATTGGAAGGTCATCATGTAATAAAACATCATGCAGAATAATAATGTTGCTTCAGAGGCGTCTGCCTCCCAAAGCCTTTCAACTGGTGCATTTTCACGTTGAGCACATTTTATAACGGTTACCTTTCAGTTATTTCACTAAGTCATGAGTTACATATATATTTTGCATTTTGATCAAATAAGCTTAGATAAAACAAGTCAGAAAATGCAAAACTCTACAAACTATCACTGAGTCTGTTGTGAATTTTATATAAATGTAACATGAGGAGCTTCTTATAGAGACAATTACCAAAATCTAATTGCTTTTAAATAATGTTTGATACATACAGCATTTTTTAGAACAACTGAAAGTAATAGAAATACTGAATTGTGCTATAAAACAAAACCATGCGCCTGGAAAATATACAATTCCCTCTCTCCTTTAAATCATGTCCAGGATTTAACTGGGGCCAATGATGATGGCTAAAATCATCAACGGACTTTTTAAAAGTGATAAGGATTTGTGGCACTTATGGCCTTTTTCATCAGCAGCTTTGCAGAGAGAGAAAAGGGGATGACATGCAGTAAATGATCCCAGATCAGATCAGTTCACAGGAACCAAAGACTCTTCAGAATACAAGAGAAGAAAATTCACATTTTTTAAATGTTTTTAGTAAATGAAATTGCAAGCACAGTTGGATCAGATTTACCATTTCATAAACATAAATCAAAGTGACAAAATAAATCACGGCATGAAAAGGATCCGTCCATTGGATCTGTTCTGTCAGAGGCCAATGTCAATTACTCTGTTCAAACAGAAAGCTAAGCAGAAAAGCAAATATTAGATGAGTATCATACAATTTCTCTGATGTTTGCTGTTCTTTGGAGAACTTAGCATATCATTTGTGGCTAAACGAATCCAGCAAGACAATTCACATTTTCCTCCAAATGAAAGTTGCAGCCATTTTCTGGTTACCAAAACCAATAATTCTCATTTTGCAGCCGATGCTCTTTTCTCACAGCCCAGGTTCTGTCTCTCCTTTCATTCAATACATTTCTTTATGTTGCAATGTCTGGAGTTCAAGTTGTGCTAACATTAGTCTGGGATGTCCTCAAATTTCAGTTTCTAAATAGTATATTTAATTATTTTTACTTTTGACCTGTAGACTTAATAATGGTTCCAGCAAAACAATATGAAATTAAAGATGGCAGCAATGCAAACATAAAGTGTTCAGTATATGAGGAGGTAAAATGTTAGGCAGACAGAGAGCTTAAAGAAACACGATTAGGCAGGGGGGAGAAAAGAGGCTGTGCAGCACAAAAATCCATTCAAATAGGAGGCTCCTTTTTTAGTCAAAGTCTTAATCACTTTCCAGCATGGGGCACACACACGCTCAGGAAAATTATAACTAAATTGAGCCTTGTGAACAAGCTGAGCCATTTACAGAAACCACCAGCAGCACCCAGCACCAGTAGAGGGAAGAAGGAGTAGTTTTTCTACAAATGTGAACTCCATATTTATCAGGCCAAACCATACAGTGCAATACCATATCACTCACTGGTCAATCTATCGACCAAATTGCTATAATTTCCTTTTGTGTTGTATTTATATTCTTTGTTTTGTATTTAATTTGTATTTTTTTGTTTTGTGTATGCTTACTGTGTGCCACATTTTTGCTGTGAGCTGCTGGTAACTATAATTTCCTGAGGGAGTCTTCCCAAGGGATCAATAAAGTCAAGTCTAAGTCTCTAAGTCTAAGTCTAGTTATGACACTTGAGTTGTTGCTGTGTGCAAATGGACAAACACCCAAGCAAAAGACAAAAGACATAGAGTAGAAAATGTGCTTTTAGTATCTCGAAAATGTCACGTATTCCAGCCTCCTGCAGAATTTTAACCTAGTTATCTTTCCTGGGAGTGACTTGAAATAACCAGAGTAGCCTTTTGGTGTGTGGTGGGATATTTAAGGGATGAAAAACCATTTTTAACCTCACTCTGCGAGCCTCCACTGCATGCTGTGTTCTTGTGCTGCTAAAATAAACTCTGCCAGTTTTTTACATATCTGGCTACTAAATCCTGAATGTTTAAATGTTGTTATTTTTGGTTGAACACGTCTGGTTTGAAATGGTTGTTGATTAACAGGTTCCTATAGGGTCTTGATGACAAACTGATGAGGTAGTTAACTGAAACCAGATGCATCATCTAAACAGTCATAGTCAGTCTGCTCCAGAGTCTAAACTAGAGAAACTTTGCTCTAAATCACATGTGCCAAACTGAAGGCCTGAGGGCCAAATTCTGCCCGTCATAAGTTTTTATTTGGCCCATCTAGACTCTGATAGGACAGATAAACAGAACCTTCAAGATAACACTTGTGTATTTACATAATATTTTATCCATGAAATCAGAGCCATTTATCTGTATACTGCCAAATTACAGCAAAGTGAAAAGATGCTTACTATTATTTAATTTTAAGATATATTATGTCACTTGACCTTTGACCTGACTGTTTTTCCAAATTTCCCAGAAGGTTCTCCTGTGTAGTTTGACTCTGCAACATAGAAAAGCCTTTTCCATCCTCCCATGGCGTGTGACAGAAAATGAAAGTGGGCTATTTCTGTGCTTCATTCAGTCTGAAATATGAGATAAACATATATTTATTGCAGAGATGATGTAAATAAATTCAACATGAGCTTTCAGAATATTGTTTGTTTGATTTGTTTCCAAGTATGTAGACAGAAGGAATAAGAGAACTGAAACATTCCCAGAAGACAATCAAATAAGAGTAAAACGGTTAGAAAATGAACGATTCAGGCGCCAACCTGGTTGTTTTTCCTCCGTTTCTTCTCTCACTGCGATATACAAGATGCCCCGGAGTCTCTGCCATATGCACACAAAGCTTTATTAAAGTGGTTTAGACGAGAACAGAGCATTGAGCCTTTAGCTATTTTAATGTTTTTTTGTTCTTTTAAATCTCTTTTTCAATTGTTTTTGGAAAACATACAGCCAAAACTTTAATTAAATCCATCCATCTTTTCAGCCTTTCGGCTTTGTCAACCTTTCTTCTTGAATAAATATGCTAAGAGATTTTCATTTCCCCTTTACCTTTTTCCTTTCCTGTCCTTCACCTACATTTATTCTTTGTAATCATCCTTGCACCTTTTGGCCCTACTTGAAATGGTTATTTCCTCCCTGTTCTCCTCTTTACATCTGCTTTTCCAATCACTGTCCTTTTATGTTGCTTACTTTCTTTCACACTCAGCTTTTAGCGCTCGTGACTGTCCCTGTTTGTCACGCAGTATTCACAGCATCAATGACAACCGTAAGCTAAATTTAACCTCAGCCTCTTTGAAACTTTCATTTTCAGTTCTTTGACTTGCATGATTGCATCTGATTTTTTTTCATCTTTGTCGTTTTGTCTGCAAAATGAAAAAAAAGCATACTGTGGTTGTGAACAAAATAATTAATTTTGTTTAGATAACTGGATTAAACTTTTTACTGTCAAGAATTAAAAGGTTTTAAAGTGAAAAGTGTTGCACTGGAGAAATATGAAAAGCTTAATCTGAGTTCAGATTCTTTCCACCTTTTTCGTTTCTTATTCCTTCCAATTTTGTTTAAATTGGTCAGTAAGACTTTATTTGACTGGGTGAGCAAAATACTGACATGACAGTATTACAGTTATGTCATGTTATGTCATAAACATACAACTGTCATGAATATGAAGGAGCCTTTATGAATCTCTGTGACTGTTATCATGAAGTGTCATTCTGTAAATAATGACACTTTTGATGCAAGTTGGTCTAAAAGTTGCATTGAAAGTCCATTAAAAGTGGCAACTTTGCATTAAAGCGTCGTTATTTTGTAAATAATCCAGACAGATCAGACATGAACTGCTTGAGATTTCTAAAACATTGTAAGTTTATCAAACACATCCCAAGACTTTCATTCTGTCGGTGCTCGAGTCTCGGCGTCTCAACTTCAAACCTACCAAGACGAGGTCATTTGTGGTCTATTTAGAAATAACTTTGCACAATTGATATCATATCTTTAATGTGTGGGAAATATGGATGAAATACAGGATGCTCTGAGCTGTAGGGCTGGAGTGAGTGTCGCATTCAGAGGCTAAAGTCCTCCATGCAGCCGTCTTTGGCTCCATTCACCACCCTGACGTCTTTAATGTTTCTCTCTCCAGTCATTTCCTGTCTGGTGACTTAAAGCATTTTAGATCTACAAAAAAGTCTAAAGAAACATGTTTAAGCAACTCTGAAATGCTTAAACATGCTCTGTGTCTTGACACAAATGGATGCCATTGGGAAGCAAATAACCCAAGGCCGACGTGTGAGTGGGAAATAGTTTCCACTCACAGGGACGGATCGTGTTCAGGCCTGAGATCTGATTTGCAAGAATAATTTCAGTTCCATTGCAGGCAAATGAACATTTGATAAACATCAGATAAATCTAGACCAGGCATACCGGCTCAGAACAAACTACAATGAACCACAACTGGGAAAAACATTAACATATGTGATTAAATATTTATGGCCTCTGCATCATTGAAGTGACTGAGATCCAACACAAAGCGTGACTCTTTCTGCCTTTGAAACATGAGCATCACAGAGGTGACAGAGCGCCAAACTCATCCATCACTGTTTCCATGATTAACAAAACAATCTGGAGGTTTTACATCTAACGGCTCAATCAATAAGGCAGGCAGTAAACTAACACCATAATGCAACAGAAAGACAGAATGAATTTCTCAAAGTATTTACTAATTCATTGATCAAAACAATCCCCTCTAAAGTGCATCAGAGAGACAATAGAAAGCCAGACAGTTTAGTTCCAGTTAACGTATTCGAGAGGCTGATTGGTTCACACTGCATCTGTGTTATAGATTGAAATCAGTATAACTGCAATATATTGTTGGTGAGTCATTACATTTTTAATTGTTATATCCTGTGTGTCTGGCAGAGCCCGCTTCATTGAATTCATGTCCCATTTACATTTTAGTGCATATAAGCAAGAGACCAACGCAGCTCAGTCTGAACATAACTCTCGAAGCTTTCCAGAAAGTGTGTGTGCATGGAAACACGGTCATTTAGGCAAAGCAACAACATAGTTTCAAATGATAAAGTCTGCAAAACCTGTTACATTCAAATTTTTGCATTACTCAAACTATGATTACTGGACATTTTTTCATTCTGCTGCTGATTTATTTAGTCAGTGATGATGGAAAAAATCCCTGATTGCTTCAACAAATTCTGTTTTGTGGTGTCATCACATCGAATAGTAATAGCTTTCCGTCCAGTCACCAGATTTTCTCTTTCCTAATTTCTTATCACTTTTACTTTGCATTTTGTTCCTATTTTTATCTGGTACTTTATGTTGTCTTTATATCAGCAAACAAATATGTTAGCATCATGCATTGCTGCATGTTTGAGTTTAGTTATGTGCACAACTAATCTCTATTCTTTGTACTCAGCACTCTGAGTTCTGGATCCGAGGATTTTTTTGTGACTGAAGAGGTTGAGCATCTCCAGTATCTCTCAACTATTCGGTTCAACATATTTATGTTCCATTTAAAATGTGGCCACAATAAAAACACATCTTGGATGTGAGAACAGTCACTCATCTGTCCATTCATAAGCAATTCTCTAATATGGCTGCAAATAAAATAAGAACCTTAACAAAAGATCTGTGTGTGTGTGTGCGTGTGTGTGTGTGTGTGTGTGTGTGTGGTGTGTGCGTGTGCGTGTGTGTGTGGGTGGTGTGTGTGTGGCGTGTGTGTGTGTGTGTGTGTGTGCGTGTGTGTGTGGGTGTGTGTGTGTGCGTGTGTGTGTGTGTGTGTGTGTGTGTGTGTGTGTGTGTGTGTGTGTGTGTGTGTGTGTGTGTGTGTGTGTGTGTGTGTGTGTGTGTGTGTGTGTGCTGGATGGTTTTTATTTTGCCTCCATGTTGTCCTGTGACGGCCTGGTGACCTGTCCAGGGTGAACCCGGCATCTCTCCTAATGACTTCACGTCTCAGTCAAATAACTGCATCTCCTCATCAGCAGGCAGTGAGCTGCACAGAGCTGACAGAATGTTAATTCAGATACTCTGGGGAAGGGATGCCCTGAAAGCTGCAGGATGGACTTGGCCACCGCTGGTGCTGACAACATATTAGAGTTCTTCAGGTTTAGTCTCTTATTCCAGCTACCAAAATAATATATGATTCATTTAACATATGATTTGTGGTTCTGTGCGTGAAGCTCCAGCTTGTATCTCTGATCTCTTAAAGCTCTACAGTCTTTGTTGCACTTTGTTCGGTCAGAGGCTGCAGGTATTCAGGACCAGAGGAGAAAACCTTCCAGGTTGTGGACTCCACTGATGATGAGTTGAGTGTTTTTTCAGTGTAGTTTCATTGTCATGTTGTATTTTTCAGATTTTAAATAGGTTCAGGTAAATATTCTGACATCACTCTCAATTTTATTGTTGTAGTAATTGTTTCTGTTTCTGAATAATAATAACTTATTTCTATTCTTTATCTCATTTCTCTTATCTAAATGAATTAGGGAAGTAAAAGTTGAGCCTGATTCTTCATGTTTGGTTTGCATTTAGGTGAGAACTTAGAATTAATTGTCTTCAGTCAACCTGTTATTCATTTCACACATTTTTGAGGAACGTTTCTGGAGCTTTCCTGCTGTTGAATGTAAGTACTGAGTGAAACTCAGCCCTGTGTGTCTCTCTTTATATACAGTGTGTGGTGATGAGGGAAAATTTTACTCTCTCTTACATTTCCTCTCCGCTAGTTTTCTCTCAAGGCGGCATTAAATTCTGAAACCTTATTGAGGCTGCAACGTATTTTGTGGCCTGCATTTCAATTAGACTTCAGCTTTTATTTGCTTTCTTTTTTTATTTTTGTCTTCTTTTTGCAAGTGAAGATTTTTACCCCATTTGTCATTTTTATTTCCGCTCAGCCTAAGCGCATATTGATGCACAAATGAAAGAAACTTTATGCAAAGCGACAAAACTTCCATTAACATTATAGGCATAGCTGCAGTAGAGAAAAGCTCTTATGCCTTTATGTCAGCTCTGTTTAAATAAAATAAAACGTAATGAAAGTCATAAAATAAATGAATTCTCTGAATCTGCAGAATATCTTAGACATTTAAAACATATAGCAGGAGAAAAACACTTCATTATTGTCTGATATTTTTAGGTTTGAGCCTAGAATTAATATACACAAATCCAAGGTCTTCCAGCATTTGCAGCTTAGTTACTGAATTGTACATTTTTCCTTGGCTGGATGTTTCTTCATCCAATCAATAGGTCAACTTGATGTAAAGGTTATAAATATAGAAACCAAGATTTTATTTCTGCCTGCATCCTTCAGTCTGTCTTTTCATCCACTTAGAAAAGAGCAATTTCTCTGGAGGGGAAAGTGTTCATGCTACGCTTCCCCTAGAGGAGCTTCCCATTTCCAAAGGCTTTGTTGGAGATATTACCAGAACTAATCCTTAAAGCAAACTTCTCTTTATTGCTGCATACTCTGCATGTGTGGGTGTGTGCATGGAGGGTGGTGGGGGCCTGGTGGGGGTTGGGGAGATCGACCCGGGGGGGCGGGGGCGGATGGGCCATTTCATAAGTTTGTAGTCTATGCAGATATTCACATTTTTGGAAAAGGATACTGGAACATGCACTCTTAACTTTGACTGATTGTCTACGGCTAACCCACATCAGGCACCTTGGAAATCAACGGGGTTTTGTTCCAAGCTGCAGAGAGGCGCTCTGACATTCAGGCAGTGACAGGAGAACAGAGCGATTCAATTAAAGACGGGAAGGGTTTGTGTGAAAAGTGTATTTTCTTCTGTGTCATCATGGTGTGCATGCGTCTGATAAACCCTGCTTGACTGAATCCCAAACAGGGATGCACCAGAGGAGGTTATCCCTCTGCTGCAAAGCCTACATACGCACACATGCACCCGCACACGCACACGCACACACACACACACACACACACACACACCCACACACCCGCACACACACACACACACACACACCACACACCCACACACACACACACACACACACACACACACACACACACACACACACACACACACACACACACACACACAAAGAAACACTCAATTTTTCTTCCTCTCCATCATCGCCCTCCATTTGTTGTTAAAACTGAGGTCCTTTTTCACAAACCTAAACTCAGCTACTTCCTTGTTCTATACTCCCTTTTTCTTTATCTCTCTTTCTCTCTCTCTCTCTCTCCGTCTCTCTCCGTCTCTCTCACCACATACAAAGCCTCGTATTTCCCTCCAATTCATCTCTTTCACTTTCACCGCATTACTTTCGCTTTTCTTTCCATGCTAAATTTGCTTTGCGTCCCTCTGAGCCTTCCCTTCTTTCGAACACACATATAGATCTCTCTACCGCAGTACCCCTGTGCCGGAGCCAGGTTTGGTTGCAAGACAAAAACACGTGATTGCACACAGCGGCCAGCGGGATCACTGCAGCAATAGGTGAAGTGGAGAAGGCAAATATTATGATTACCTGAAGGTGATCCTGCTATTTCAGCTGGGGAGCAACTACTGACAAAAAACTGGACACAGTGGTCCCTACACACTCACACTTATGTGTATATATACATATACAAACACACACACACACACACGTACCCACACACACGCACACACACACACACACGTTTTCCGAGCTGATAACTTGATTCTGATCCCAGGACCTTTCATGAATAACTTCCTCTCTTCTCTTGCCCATTTTCTGTTCAACATACCGACGGTAAAGGCCACTAGAGCCTCAAACACAAACAAAAAACCAAACTAAACGACAGTAAAATGTGTTGGGAGTGTTTCTGTATGCAGTGTTGATCCCATTACAACCCAGTCCAGCAGCATTTCTCCACAGGTTCTAGTTGGATGGGAGCAGAATGGAACATGAGCGTAGAGTCCAATTCCTGACCATGAATCCATTTCTTGGAAACTTTTTTTCAACATGTTTTTTATTATCATTCAAACTGTCACCTGTATAAAGGAACCGTGTTTCACTGACTTGGAAAGTGGAGTGAAGAAATTCTTCAGAAAGATGACTTGCTTTTGCCTTTAGCAATTAAATGAGACATCTGATGTCGTGTGAAGGACAAAACAATCACATTTTCTCTGCACTGAAAGCTCTTCTATTTCACCCATGTGTCCTGATGAACTGGAGGATGTGCTTCAGGAGGAGAGGATTTTTTTGAATTTGTCCAAAGACATTTGTTCCCAGCAAAGGAAGGTGAAACAAACTGATGCCTGAACCACAGACACAAAGTTTTGGAGGCTGGCAGATGATCAGAACATCTAAAACTCATTTAAAAATAATAGAGTTCTCTTTTAGTGGCATGTTCTGACAGTGTCTTTGTGTGTCAGCATAATGCATGTGTATGCAAGTTCACGTCAGAGTTTGTAATTGCTTGTGAGCACTGATGTGTGTTCCAGTCAATGTGCGGTTCAGCTCGTCTCTGCTGATGTCTCTTTATGTGTACAGGAGGGAAGTGATGTATGTCAACATGCAGTGTCTGTGTGTACGTGTGTTTGTGAGAACCGGAGCTGCAGGCTCAGAGCCACAGAATCCTTGGCGGGGTAAAGATACTAACAGAGACAGACAGGCTGCCATCATCTCCCTCAGCTGCCTGGCTATCGCACGCACACACACACGCACACACACACACACACGCACACACACACACACACACGCACACACACACGCACACACACACGCACACACTCAGAAGTTGTAGATTGTCACTCACAGACGTGCAGAATTACACCGACTCTCAGGCCATCCCTTCAGCTTTTACTCTCTTGTGCACAGCAGAGTGCTCACATCAGTACGAAAAAAGCTCTGGTGACAGAGAACCCCGAAAATCTTTGCTGACTTATTGAGATCAGGTTAATTGTTAGCAGATGAATGTATTTGGTCATGCGGTTAACTATTAAACACTGTTGAAAAGGTAGATAACATAAAAACCGAATGGGGCGGGGAGTGAGAAAAAGCTGTCATTATTTTACTCCCTTTGTGTTCATGTCTTAAGAACCTCAAAGGCTTCAGAAAAAACAAAACACAAAAACTTCTCTGAATGTCCAACAACTCAGAAAGATGTAAACAAAATTATAGTACACCTGAAGCTACTGGCCCAAATGCTTCAAAGTGTTTTACATCTGTATTATATTATGGACTGTTTGATCCTTCAAAAGGCAATAAGTTGAATGTCCACCATGATGGATGTTAGAAAAGTTTCTCCTGCAACAAGTTGAGCTTTTCTGCATCTCCTCTGACTCTGTTTTTTAACTCAACTCACCAAGGGTTCAGCAGCTTTTCTACACACCTGAATCATATCAATCTGATCGTTGAAGCCTCCTGTGTTAGACCGTAGTCTGGCCTGGGAAACATCCCAGTCCTGTGGAGGATTTCCTGTCTCGCTTCAGTGCCTCAGCAGTGGTGGTGGGTATAAATATGTCTGCATTCGACTGGACAAAAAAAATGAGGTTTGATCGTTGAGTGGTCTGTGGGAAGGGAATTAGCAGACTGCATTTATCTGGTAACCATAGTTTGCATAGTTTTCATTGTCACATGTCTTCCTGGTCTCTCTTCACCTGTCCATTTCCTGTCTATTTATTGTTCAATAAAGGTCATTAGTGCCAGAAAAGTCTTTAGAACTGTAATTCCAGCCAGGAGAACGAGCGGTTAGCATAGCATGGGGAGAAACATTTATTCTCTTACCTGGCAGATGGCTTCACACTTTGACTCTATTAGATGGAGGCTGATCCGTTTCTTAGGTGGGACTGCTGTGAAGACCCACTTGTCTTCCCGAGATAGAAAACATTTTACATCTGAATTTGACTTTTCTGTATTATAACTGAGATCAAATGTTTTTCATTCTATATTTTTGTGTGTAAATTTATTGTATAATGACATTTGTTGTTCTGCTACTTAAAGACTTGAATTGCATTGAACTAACCTAATGTTAAGGTTTGTACAACAACCTATGTGCATGCATTTTCTCGGGTTCTTTGTTTTAGAGGCCAGGCCAGGGGTACCATCTCACAAACCACAAGCTTTTATCAGCCGCTGACGTTCAGCCGCGTGGAACATCTGGAGTTTCAGGAAACATCTGCCTTTCTCCTGTTCTTGATGTCTGATGCACTCCTGGCTCAATCTGACCCAGCTGTTACTTCAAGTCAGTTCACCATGTTGAATCAAAACAAATGTGAACATCTATAACTTCACCCAACATGATGCTTCACCTGCTTTAACCTCAGACCAACAGCCAATTCTGGGTTAAATTTAGGGAAGAACATCATAACTTTGTTTTCTAATCAGTGCTGGGACTTAATAGGTCTTAATAGCATTTAATCAAAATGTATTTATCAACAACATAAGCAACATTTCCAGCTCAATTATTGAATTAACAGACACGTGAGCGAACACAGATATTTGTTGTTTTAAATCTGCTGCTTTGTTTTTTAACCATCACATCGGTGCAAAGATCAACTAAACTGCTTCACTTCTCAAGTGATTCAGAAAGTTCTGATCATTTGAAAATTACTGTTGTCACATGTAGCTTTATCTCAGGACTCTTCACCTCACAGCATGAGTTATTGTTCCTTCCTTCACCAAGATATTGAAATCCACATTTCCCCAAACCTGAGAGACACAATTTGGTTCTTTATGAACAGGTGAATTTGTCCTGCAGAGCAAAGAAACTTCACTGATTAACTCGTCTATTTCTAACTTAAATTACTAAACTGGTGTATTTCTAACTTAAATTACTAAATTTTGGGAAATAAAAAAACACAAATTGGATCAACCAATGTTTCAGAATTTGCAAAGAATTACGCCAATAAATCTAACACTACTTTGATAGTATTTATGTTACTTTTTCAGGCAAGTCTCTAATGAAGCAGTAAAGTGGACGTGGAGATGTTTTAGGTTGTTTGTCAGGGATGATGAAAGAAGATTAAAAGTCATAATATCGTGACATCACGGCTGTATTGACAAAGTCAACAAAGGAGAATCAGTTGAGTCCACAAAAACTGGACCATTTTGTCTTGAAATTGCTGTTGTTCATTATCTGCTCTCCAGATCTTGTCATTTTGTTCTGTGCTGTGTGAGTTTTTTCAAAATAATAGCGCAATGTCCATTGATGTGCAGAAAAGCTGGGATAAAATTACAGCTATTAGAGGAGATTTTCTAGCTGAGCTGTCTTTGAGCTGCTTTGTGGGAGCATGCAGACACATATTCAAAAGCACTCAGTGATTCAGTTTTGTTCACACGCAGGCACAAAATCAGGAAAAACAACATGTAACCAGTTTAGGTCTGTGATGCTGCTCATAAGCATATTACAATTTTACAAACAGTTCTTTGCAAACAGCATTATATCTGTTCAGCACAGATATTTAGCAAATTAAATCAAACATCTGGTTTGGTTAGAAATTTATTTTAAAGGCTATAAAGATGCAGAAAATCTCCACTTATGCAAACCCTGTTTGGTGCCTAGATATAAATTGCAAAGGAATATTATTCTGTGGTCCTGATCCCACTTAACTGCGCATCAGATGACTTACCATTACATTATTTGTTTGTACATTAAACAAGTTATTAAATACATTCTTAAATATGTTGCTTTCATTTTAAACTGCAAATGCTCTGCAGAAAATTAACTTTCTTAAAACAAAAGTCCAGACATTATTTTTGATGAACATATTCATGACCCTTCATTGAATTTTTTGGGCTTTAGTTCTGGCCTTATTTATGGATTCAGGGTGTTTGTTCTGATTTGGCATCTTAATCCTCAGAAACAGAGAGGTGGAAAACAGCTGCTCAGCTTTTGTTTGCGGCTTTTCCGACATTTCTAAAATGTTGCCACGAATGCAAACCAGGAGTTACAAACATGACGTCTTCTGTAGTTAAGACACAAAACTTAAGTTACCAAAATGTATAATGTGTTATACTAGCAAACTTTGACTAGTCTTTTCTTATGCACCAGCACATGACTTGTTTTGTTTATCCAGGAGAGGACTTTCGATTTTCATATAAACCTTTGAGGCTCTTCAGGTTTGGATTTAGAGGGAAGCCATGTAGCATCTGTTGATATGTGTATGAATGAGGTGGAGCCCAATCAAAAAAAGCAATAAACCTGAAGGCCAGTGCAGCAGCACTGATCAGCTGATCAGATTGCCAATCACCAGACAGAAAACAAGTCCACCAGCTCTCGCAGTACAAATCAATTCTAAACTTGTTTTCAAGTGAGTCATTTTTCGTCTCCGGGTTCCCCTTCCTGCCAATTTCCACTTTAGCTCCTGAGGCTCAGCACCGACTAAATGCACTGCACAGCATCACCAATCGGTAGAGGAAAAAATGGAATTAACTGCTTTGCTTTTTCAACACCCTGGTGTTACACACATTTACTCTCCACACAACGGCTGAAAACTCAGCTTGACTGTAAAAAGTCTGGAAAGTTGTGACTGTATTGTTGAAATGCAATTAAACTTGAGATAACAAGAGTCCCAAACTGATGGACACTATTCCAGATAAAATGTGCTTCAGCAGAATAGATTTAAACAATCTTTAAAAACATTTACTGTACATTATTCCCCAAAAAACAACATTTCATTAAATAAAAATGACTCTTCTCTTTATAATTGTCTATTAAGAGATTAGAATTTCAGCTTCCATGCTATCATTGTTGGTTTCCAGGTTTCCAGAGTTACTGGACATGCAGACGGTGGTCACTACAAACCGGCACCTCTCAAACCAAAACCATGGGCTTCAGAGGCAAAGAGGTAGAGTCTCTTTGGGTCCGTCAACAAGTGAAGTTTAGGAATTTCAGGGTTTTTCATGAATGAGGAGCAAATGGGGCAGAAGTTTGATAGGCAGATTGGTGATAGAGAGCTGAGTCAAAAGGCAAAGCTATCGATTTGCCTGATTTTCTGCGTTCCCATCCTCATCGATGGTCACAATCTCTGAATCTCTCCAGAGCAACCATCCAGTTGTGCAAATGTCTGGGTGGACTTGGACCCGCCTTCCAGGGACAGACCCCCTCCAGACTGTTGAGCTTCTGCCTCAAAGAGAAGCGTTCCCGCCATGATTACCCCACTCAGCTCCTTCAGACTAGCCAGGAGCAATCAGCCGACAGCTGGTGCAGCGGTGCACCAGCTGAGCTCATCATACGAGTCCTTCAGTGAAACGCTGGTAAAAACGTCAAGGGGTGATGTTGTGAAGTTCCAGAAAAAGTTTTTAAAGAGACAAAGATCCAATTTCAAGGTGTTAGATTAATGTAGCATTTTTAAAACGGCTGCAGGTAACATAGTTATTTGTTTTGTAGACTGGCATTATGTGCCTGGGAAATACATAATACATCTCCTTGAAAAATTAGTACTTTCCATCTTATTGAGATGAAGATTTCAATAAAAACACTGAACAAATGAGTGAACAAACTTGACATGTAAAGTAGGTTTTAGACACAAGACACAGTTGAGTCACATCATTTTCCTCCTCATTGCATTTCCAACTCGGCTTTTTACCATAAAAACTGAAAATGACAAATATCAGGACGAGTTTCTGAAAATATTCCTATTTTTGTGCTTGTATGACCCAGAATACCAACTCCCATAGATGTTTACTGTTTTGTCAAATTCTGCTATTTCACATGTCAGTGGCTTGAAGAACTGTAAATTGGAAATATGAGAAACATTAACATTCATAGTTTCTGGAAATGTAAAATGTCTTTCCTCCACTGGCCGGATTGCCATTTTAAAAACATTCTGAACCTTAACCCTCTGACAGTTCCATGTCTCCAGTGCACCGCATCTCTCGGTTCTATTAAAATGCTAATCAATTCATTACTCTGAACATCATTATGCTCCTCATTGCATTTCTCTACAAATCATGTCAATCTATGCAAACAACCTTGATCGGCGGTGGAACCGACGAGGAGAAGGTAGGTGAAGAAAGCAAGAGGAGCAAAGTTAGCTTTTAAATTAGGTCTGATTGAATCCTTACTCTCAATTTCCTGATGAAAGTTTTCCCAATCTGCACTCCCTCTTCCTCCATCTGTCTTCTCCTCCGTCTCCCGCCATCCGCTTTGTGGCCGAGTCAATCGCCGCATGTAATGAGAAGTGAGGAGAGCTAACAGCATACATACACCATCCAAAAGTCGGTCTCAGAGGTGTACTCCTCCTCTACTGATAACCAGTCAGTCATATTTGGAAGAAATTAGCTCCCTGTTAATTCATTTCCATTGTCTAAATGCATGCTAATTTCTTAGATTGGTGGTGGGAGTCGGGGGGGCTTTGTGTTGGGAGAGAGGAACATCAAAACTAACTGCAGGGTTCAGCAGGGCTGGAACAAACGGTGCATTACAGCTCCAGCTTAATTATTATGCTAATCAAGCTGCCTGTGGGCCTCTGAGAAGTGATGTAACACAAAGAAATAAATATAAAAGTTTCTACACTTTTTCTGTTAATTTCCCAGGCATTAGTTGGTAATTCATTACATTTTCTGATTATTGTTTTGGTTTTGGTTATTACTGAGACAGCAGGGAGTGGAAGCCAGAAGGCTCAATCCAGACAGGAAACTTTGTCTTATTGCAGCTACAAATATTTGTATCCTCTCCCCCAAACGTTTGGCATTTTTCTTAATAAGGTAACTGCAAGGTATTGTAATTTCATATTTGTTGCTGAAAAGCAAATTATTTCTTTCAGCAACTGAACGTGGATTTCACTGGTGACAGACAGAGTTGTGGTTGCAATGCCACTTAATATGTCAAGCTCCAGCAGCCTCAACTCTCCAGCAGCACATTTTCCAGATGTCCACTCTTCTGGTCAGTGATGTGCCAGATGCTCATAATTTCAATATGCCTGCTGAGTAAAACAGCCAGCATGTAATTGAAACATAAAAAGCACATGCAGATGAGCAGCAGAGACATGGCTGCTTCTGAAAAAAAATACAGTAAGTCAGGCATATAACCTCATGCCGAGCCAAAAGAGCAATGCCCTCTACAAGGTTTGATGAATTTAAAATTATTGTCTTATTTCAAAATTGCATAGTTTAAAGTTACATCTTGAAAAAATCTAAAGTTTACAGCAGTTGTTCCATGATGATGGTGTAAATTGCCTGTCATCCAGGGCACAACAAGCCACAAGCAGCTCGACTGCTTTCTATTTATTTAGTAAAACTGTTTACCACTGCCCCTTTCTGCCTCCCCCAAATTTGCCTCCATTAGCTGATTCTGTGTGGTTCCTCCCCATTTTTGTCAACATCTAAGAAATAGTACAAGCCATGCCAAGCCAGGTATCACATGCAATCAATATGACTGACAGCAGGGTGCATTCCTTGATTGGTCTGTAATTTACGTCACAGCACGATCAAATGCAGCCCTGGCGGCTGCCGAGCGGCTGCCGTGGCGACTGCCGTCAGAGGAGCGTAATTATGAGAACCAGGAACTCATGCATCAACTGGAACGACGGTGATTTAGCATCACTGTGAACAACAGGCCGATGAAGAACGGACACATAATGGAGAAGCAAAAACAGTTCAATGTTCTGTCAGAGTTCTGCAGTTTGGTGCCAGCCAGCGAGACACAGCAGAACTACAAACCATTAATTTGCCATAATGTGTATTTTATTTTTTCGGTTTTTCGTTTCAGTAAATCAAAAGGTTGCACATATTTAAACATAAAATAAGATTTGTACACATAGAAAACTAATTAGCTAAACTGAATTGTTTTCAATGTTTTGGCCAGGAATGAATTTCTGTGAGAAAAAAGGAAACATTTGGGCAAAATCTCTTATATTGCAATAGAAAAAGACTCATAGAACCAAATTACATTTGACTTGATATTTATCACTTTAAATTATTGATTACTTGATTCTTTGCAGACATTGTGTCAGTTCAAATGTAATTTTCTGGCTGCATGTCACAAACTCTGTGAGACTGCAGCATGGTGTTAGTTTTATTAATCAGATTGTTTCACCACAGGTCTTAATGCAATGTACCGAGAGGCCATAATTCAGGAAAAGTTTAACATGTGCAGCTCTTTAATGTTCATGTGTTTTCATAATCAGCTGCTGTGTCCTTTGTCAGTGGTGAGCCACATGCATCAGATACCTAATTGATGTGCACAGACATCAAATATGGACAAAATTCAAAATGTCAGTCAAAAAAATTGGATCTAAGCAAAAGGTGAAATTGAGTGGAGCTTCGTAGACCTCAGAGGTGCAGGAGTCAGCATCTCCTTTGAAATTGGTTATAGCAGTCACATTTCGGTGTCTGGCGGCGCACGAGCCGCTGCCAATCATCGTCCTGCTGAGCAGTGTGGGGGAAAGGCGTTTAGCTCTGGTGCTTTATGCAAATAAAATGGCAATGGTTGTCAGCAATGCAGCAGCAAGTGCCAATCAAGAGAATAAAAATAGAAAAAGGGCTTAAGTTTAAGAACTGCACCCTTCACAAATATCCGAGTCATTTGCAGTTTGTCAATTTCTCCTAATGGGTTGAAATGTTTTGTCATCATTGGATTGAAATATTATCTTCCAAACTAAATTCAGAAAAAAGGCAGACTGGTATTTTGCTACTTTGATGGTACTTGAGCACATGTCCTGTTTTCCACAAAACATCTTTTCCCTCCCTGACTTCGTTTTCCTCAGCTGTCCTGCACCACACCCATCTGTGACATGGAGTTGAACATACATGTGTGACATTTAACCTCTCCTTTAGTAGACCAAGTGTAAGAAAAAAATGATCAAATGAAATCCTAGAGATGGGGCTTTGAAAAGAAATAAGGCTGAACTCTGAGTGTCTCTCAAATACATTGACAATTTCTTTCTCCAAAGAGTTTTTGCAGCACTAGTGGCTCATATTTTTGATAGTTGGCAGACAGGAAAGAGGGGAAGACATGCAGCAAAGGTCACTGGGAGTCGAACCTGCAATGTCCACGTCGAGGACTGAGGCCTCCAAACGTGGGGCGTGCTAACCCCCTGCGCCACCACAGCACCAGCACCACCACCCCCTACATTGACGATTTCAAACAATTTTCTCCATCTAAACACATTTTTGCACATGGCACACAGAAACCTGAAATTACATTAAAAATGTTTTAAAAGCATCATTGGAAAAGGCAGACTTTATACTTTATACAGTAAAACAGAGCAAACTACACACTTACATGTACTAACTATTGATGGCTAAAATAGTTGTTGCCTTTAATTTGAAAATTTATATTGACATTAATTAAAAACAGTACAAGTTGTACTGACTTTGACATTTATCTACTGCATGACCAAACTTAGTCATGCAGTAAATTAATGCTACCAAGTTTATTGCTGAATTAATGTTAACACAATAATAAAATGATGTAGTTTGAGGTTTGGGGGTTTTGCAAGTGTTACAACTTAAGTCTAAAAGTTTTTTGTTTTTTTTAAGAAATGTTACAGGGATGTAGGACACAAGCATAGACTCACAGAAAGACATAAAAACTAGCAGAAACTCAAGAAACTAAGGATTTTAAATTGTTTGTGACTGCTGGGAAGGTGATTGGTGAAATGGAAACAAGGTGAGACTAATCAATAGAATTGAGTGGGGAGCTGAAGGGAGGTGCTGAGGGAAATGACAAACAGAAATGAGTAAAATGAACCTAAGCAAAAATAAAAAAGGATATACTGCATCAAACACCAAAAATTAGTAGTAAACAAACAAAGAACAAAGTCAAGAAAGCCTTAAGGCTAAAAAAAGAGTATGCACAACTGTGAACTCAACAAACATGGCATCAACTTAATCTGACAGGTGTGATGTAGCAAGGAGAATGATTATTAGAGAAACAGCCACAAGGCACCTGGTCCTTCCACACACAGATCCACATCTCAGCTCTAACAGTCTGTCAACAGAAGATCGGTTAGTCCAGTGCTAAAGACCAATTCTGCACATATCTCTAAACACATCAGTAAAAACATGGTGATGGCAGCTTCAAGCCATGTGGAAACCAGCCGGAGTTAAGGGAGAAGCAGACTGAGCTAAATAACCTCCTGGAAGAAAACCAGGCAGAGAAAGTCTTGAGACTGAGGCAGAGCTTCTCCGTCCAGCAAGAGAGCGGTCCTGAGAAATCCACAGTGACAACTGGATGGTAGCTCTGGACCAAAACATATAATTAGAACCAGGCCTACAGTGAACTGATGAAACTGCTGGAGACACCGTCGATCCAATCGGAGCTATTTTTACGTTACTTCTGTCAAAGCTTCACAAATCATTTTCCTTCTGAGTAAATTAATGTTAGCTTTCATGTTAAATGCACTTTATGTCATCATTTGAAAATTGCTTTGTATAGAAATGTCTGCTAAATGCATTAACATAAACATGGGTCTATGACAGAAGCCCAGAAGGACCAGTCTGTCTAATATGTTCATACAAATAGTTTCCATAAAACAGATTACAACCTCCTTCGTTCTTCAGATTATTCATGCTTGTTAATAAAACCTCAGGGAAATCATGACAGGTCAACACCTTGATGTGTAAAAGGGATTTTCTATAACACAAAGACTCTTAAAATCTAGGCAGAGAAAGATATTGAAACTAAACCACAAGACATCATATTCACAAGTTGTTTGATGCAAAAATAATTTATATACATAGAAACAAATTTAAGAGGAAAACTGCTATGACATGAATATGCATGCTGTCATCTTGAATTAACAACTGCTCTGCATCCCTTGAGTCCCTTTCTTTTCCCTGTTTTTCTATATGAGACGGTTTCATTTAATAAAGCAGTTTTAGTGATGAGGTTCCCTCCTCTGGTGCTTTATTTAGAGCAGACAGCTTTCAAATGCACAGGATTATGCAGAAAGAAAAGAAGAGCTTTGCAAACGCTCAGCAGAAGTCTGACAGTCACTGACCTTACATTTTAAAGATGACAACACGACACACAGCAGCCCTGGAAGGACGCCCGAACCGGCTGCTAACTGATGACACTTCTGACAGATGATGATAAACTGTCCACATTTTGTATTGACCCATTTGCCCCTCTGACACAAAGCAGTTTATGAAAAATTCTGATCTTGTTAGTGTTAATTAAAACTTTAAAGTAATGCCCGGCCAAATTAGTAAACCTTTTATGCATTAACATCATTTGATAAAGATATATTCATATATTTCACTGCTAAACCCTCCACCATTGATGAAAGGAAAATGATGCTGGCACAAGCTGTGCCTCTCAATTTATTAGTGTCATCACTGGTCGTGCTTTATTTCCCAACCATTTTAATCACAACACACTGGCTCTGCTGTGAGGTTAAGGTGCTAATGAATTGCCTGGCCAGGCGATTTGGAAGAGGATGGCAATAAAAATGCGCATTAGCAGGAACAAAACAGGCTGAGGATTGCTTCTTAATTAGTATATGGGAAAGTGTGTGTGTGTGTGTGTGTGGTGTGTGTGTGTGTGTGTGTGTGGGGGGGGTGTGTGTGTGTGTGTGTGTGTGGGTGTGTGTGTGTGTGTGTGTGTGTGTGTGTGTGTGTGTGTGTGTGTGTGTGTGTGTGTGTGTGTGTGTGTGTGTGTGTGTGTGTGTGTTTGCTTTTTGCATTACCACTGGAACCACAAACATCATCTGACGCACCAGAGTCAAAAGCTGGTTTTGGCTTGAAGTTCTGGTTTGGACTAATTTATGCTAGATACCGATAAAAATGTAATTAAATTCAAAAGCACTTTATTAATCCCAAAGGGAAATGATGTATTGTTTTCATTCATATTAATTCAAAGTTAGTCTGTATTACAGCTTTTTTGAAGAAGCCTCATGAAGAGGATGGTCCGTAATGTTCTTTACAGGAAAACTCTGGAGTGCTAACATGAACATTCGTTTTGCTAACACTAGACTAGCCTTCCTACACAGTTCTGCTTGACTCTCACTTCCCTTCAGCACAACAAACAAAAGTAGGACGTCGTCCATTTTGTTTATTTCAGGGTTGCAGTCTGCAACAGCTGTAATTTGGCCAAGCCTCCTGCATGCAGTCCTTTCCCAGCAGCCAAGAGTTTAGACCCTCAGTATGAAGCTGAGGCTGAGTTTCACCTGCAGCAACAGGGAATTCAGCAAGAGCTAATGCCAAAGTACGAAGTTCACCTCAAATTATATCTGGCCTGGAGAGACTGCAGCCCTCCAGAACCACTTTTCATTTCATTTTGACGTCATAATTTACATGCTCTATGATGCCCTTAGACTTTGTATTGATGTTGTTTGTTGTTTGACATGAAGTTATGACGAAAAGAAAAGAGACAGAAGGAGAGGAAACAAAACAGTCCTCACACTCTTCAAAATAAGAGTATGAATAGAATTACTTGAAGAAATCAGCCGATAATCAAAACGTTGAACTTTATTCAACTGAAAGTTCATAAAACTGTAAAGCATTTCAGAATTATTATGAAAAAATGGATTTAGGAGAAACTAAATATCCTCAACAGTTTTAAAGTTAGAAAAATAAATGAGCAGAAGTTTGTCCACCCCAAATATTCTAACGGTCAGAACAGATCTGTAATGATCAAACCGCACTAATCCAGTCTGTTCTTTATTTTCTTTATATCAACTAACTGGAAAACTATTTTATTATTTTTTTCCTTTAACCAAACAGAATAAAAAATAAATAAAGATAGAGAATAAAAACTGAAAAATGAAATCTAACTAATTTCTGTTTTATTCAACAGAAACATTCTTGAGTGGAAAGGTTTTATTAGAAGGGTCAAGATTTATGCAATGAAAATGATTTAGGTGCTAAAAATAATATTCATGGTTAAAATAGACAGTCGACAATGAACAGCAGTCAATGCAATGTATTAATAAAAATGACAAAGTGAAATGGTGTGTGTGTGTGTGTGTGTGTGTGTGTGTGTGTGTGTGTGTGCATAGCAGAAATAAAAGGGACAGTAAAAGTTACAAAGCGTGAAGGTTGATTCTGTCCAGGTCTTAATGTTCATCTGGGGTCATTCTTTTATATTAACACTTCTCTTCTTTTCCTCATCACAACAGACCCAGAGCTCCACGGCTTCCGCGGCGGTGGGGACGAACACACACACACACGCACACGCACGCACGCACACACACACACACACACACACACACACACGTAGCTGCATCATTCTTCTTGTGTGTTTTCTGTGGCTTCCCCTCCAAACTGAAAGATCCAGCAGCTTAAAACTGAAGCAGAGAGTCTGACAAAATGATTTTCTGACATCAAAGTAAAACTCAAAGGATTTTTAAAAACATTTTCTTCTTATTTTCGTTCTTAAATTTTTTAATACGCCAAGAAGGAGGCCAGCTTAATGTGTTGACGCAGAGCTCTGCTTACTTATGGGATAATCTTTCTGTAGGTCCTTCATCATGGCCACCCACCTTTCAAATCTGAGGAGGTTGTAAAAGTTATCTGAGCGATATAAATATTTCTGCCTTTACAGAAGCAAAACCAGCGTTCAAATGTCTTCAGCGGCTGAAGTCTCCTCTCCTCCTGTCTCGTTCCTTGTCGCTGCTCTTATGCTCATCTGATCTCCATCATTGTTTTATCTCTCCTCTTCCTGTCTGGCTCTATTTGCTGTCCTCCTTTATTCACTCTTTTTCTCTTCTGTAAGCCAAGAGCAATTTATCTTAAAAGGGCTTTTATCAAACAGTTTTGTCACAAAGTGCTTTTCAGATCAAAGAACACATGCAGATAAAAGGACGTGATTATGTTTGATTTATACTTTATGAAAGACGCTCACAATGTAGTTAAACATCTCTACCAACAGTTCATGATATTCTCTCTGTCTTTTTTATTGATCAGAAATGTTGAAATACAAAAACGACTCCATGCGCCGGAAAACAAACATAAACAACACTTTTAGCCTTTTAACACAAATATGAAATAAATTTGAAAAATAAGCTTATTGTTTTGTATCAAATGAAAAAATTATTTCTGTCCATCAGTCTAATAAGAATTAGTGTCATTTCCAAATGTTATTTGCAAAGGGTGAATTTTATCTTCTGTCAAAATCAGTCTTGCCGTTAAATTTTAAACCCATAGGAACTTAATCTTCTTTGTGCTGCAGAGTTAAAAAACAGCAGCTGCGTTTCCATTGACCACATAACTGCACAATTTGATACTTTAAAGAAAAGGATAAGATGATGCATTTGCTTGTATTGGTTTATTTAGCAAAATTGCAATAAAAACACTATTTTTACAACAAATGAGTCACATGATCAACAAGGAGATGATGCTGCTGGAGCAAACCATGAAGAAGAAAACACACAAACACCTTCAGGTCCCTCTGTGTAATGTTATATATGTGTGCACAGATTGAATAAACACATCTTAATAGTGACATACAGAGTCTATCCAAGAGATGAGACAATTCTTTAATGATATGATATAGAAATTGATCTTTTTCAGTGGTTGTTGGACAAATATCAGATAAAGACTGTTTGTTTATATCTGCATTTGAAAAATTAGTTTGGTCATGCATCTGGAGCGAGCAGGAAATGCTCGTATGATAAGATTTTCCATAAGAAGGTGTCTAATGTGCTTGCTCAATGGGCCTGAAAATCCGAGGGCAAGCCTCAGAAACCTTTTCTACATGATTTCCCTGAGAGGAATTCACACTGAAATAAAGTGAGAGTCATTTCAAAGTACAGAACTGCCTCTTTAACACACTTGGTTTATTTCCTGTTCCAGAGGAAGTTCAGGCTGTACATCAGACTTTGCTCTTAAAAGTTCAGCTTTTTACATTTTGTCAGTCTCAAATCTTCTTATGCTGCATTTGCATTATATTGTTACTTTAGAAGTGCATTGACTTCAGCTGCACTTTAAGCGTAAATAACATCCTTTAAGACAAATTAAAATAGATTTCTGCTTAATCCCTTTTTTATTTACCTAACACTTGCATGTTTGTCTTGCTTCTTCTTCTAAAACAAGGAAAATCTTTCCAACTTTCATTCCTTCTATATTTATTTCATTAGTAGCATTTCCGTGATACGAGTAAATCTCTGCAGATTATCGTCGTCTCCTTTTGCCTTCATCCTTTCTTTCCACATCCCCTTTGCCTGCAAAGTCTCTGTCACATCGCTGTTTGTTAATGTCACAGATTAAAACACAGAACCAGCCACATCTATGTGGGTCTGACAGTCGGTTTTTTGTGCATTAATCTCGCCTGTTCTTGGCTAAGACACTGAACGTTTGTGTACCAGTTAAAGTGATGTCATGGCTGAATCTGCATAGATGTTTGTGTTTAGGAGTAAATTTGCCTTTGTGTGTCTCTGAGGGCCCTGGAGCTGATGTGTACTCATGCATGGCCGCCACTGGAATCTGCCTGCTGCTGCCACTGAAGGCTGCTGCCCACTGCTGTTCAGGACTGACGCATAAACAGTCACGCACACGCTCACAGGCCAGTAAGCCGTCTGCAGCATATATCTAGACTCCGTCACATAAATCCCTTATCTCTCCGTTCAGGAGCTGGGTTTGATATTGTGCTCGTCTGTTAGAAAGTGCTGCAACCAAAGTTGTCTTGGTTTTAACTACAGTGTGGAGCATCACGTTCACATTCAATATGAAACAGCAAGTCGCATGAATAACAATCAATTCTAATTCACATCCAGCTGTGGTCATTCTTTATTAAAGTCAGGTTCATATATTCCATGTTCCAAAAACATATTTTAGATCGATTAGAAAAGCCTTCCTGTGGACACTGGGAGTCTGAACTGACAGTTATATGAGCATAAAAGGATAGCTGGTGCTTTTCTTGCTGTTTTTTTAACATTTATCTGATGTGGAGGAGACAGCAGCCAAAGTAAAACATGAAACAACAAATAAAAGCTTCAGGTCTGGCAAATTTTCCTGAACTTACAAGGGAAATAGATTCAATTAAGGCTTTGTATAAATATAACATCAACTCTGCGATATCTGTGCAGCTTCAAAACAAACAATACGGCGAATGTTCACAAGGATTTCAGTGTTTGAGTAGAGAAATATAAATGTTAAATATTATGTTTTTAAATGCCAAATGCTCTAGACTCTTATCATCATTAAAAGACTCAGAAATCACACTGACAAGTTTTCAAGTTGTCGAGCAGCTCTGTGTCACATCAAGGCTGCAGCTTCACTACGAGACGACGAAGAGTTTGCTTGACAAAAACGTTCTTTCTCCCTTAAAAGTGGAAATGAGGTTTTCACCTTGAAAGATGGGAAGTTTCGTTTGATGGGAAAATTTCTGTTCATGCAGTCAGTTTGTTTAATTTTGTTCACCCTGATTCTCCAAATGAAAACGTTGCTCAGACTGTCTGGTGAGGAGATATACTGGCTTCCTATGCTACTCAAAATAATCCGCATTTTTTTAAAAACTTTAACTCTGCACTTAAGGATCATCATTACATTTTATATAAATATATATATTTTTTATCCTCTGGAGGTTTTTTCAATAAAAAAGTAAGATAACAATCTGAAATTGAATTCTTCTGTGTTTTTAATTGTTATGTATAGCAAAGTGCTTTTGTGCTTAAATTCAAAGTTTGACTCTCACTTCCCTCTGGTTCCCCTGATCGTGTAAGAACCCAGGGAGGAGCAGTCATCCATTGATAAACTATTGCTCTTTGTGTAGAGAAAAGCTGTGGCTTTGACCTACAGAGGTAATGAAGTAAAACAAGACTCTAACACAGCAACTGCAGTCCACTTGACTTGTTCACCCTGCCACTGATGCAGATGATGCAACATGACAGAGAAAAATAAATGCCTTGTGACAACATAGTGTGATAGTAGACCACTGAAAATGAAATGCAATGAGTCAAATGTATGCAATACAGCTGTAAATGAAACTGTGTGTATATCAGGGGGTGATAGTGTGTGCAGCAGTAGTTCGGGGTGATAACAGCATGCTCACTCCTCATGGATTTCCATTAGCTCAGCAAAGCTTTTCTGCAGCAGCAGTGGAATGTTCTGTCATCAGTACCAGCACCATTAACTAAAAAATGCACTCTGAAAATAAGTTAGTGACATCCTGATCTGTGTTCTTCTATTCAACATAAATCAAATATAGCAGATCTTTTCTGCAGCTCTGTGGAGGAGAATTGCTTTCTGGGACTTTGTTCTGTTCAATCTCCATATTTTTGCAGATTAATTAGAAAACTGTAAAAGTGTGACATGCTTGGTGTGGGAGGGCATTTATTCAATCCTGTTCTCCGGTCACAATGCTCGCTGCTGCTAAAATAATAAAAGAGAATAGCATGTGGACCAGAGGAAGAAATCATAAAAAAGGTGCTTAAATTTCATAAAACTGTTAAATAGAAAAGCATATTTTGGATAAATTATACGCACCAAACTTTGTTTCTCTCCACCATTTAAGATGGTGCTACATCTTAAACTTCTTACAGAAGACAACCTAACAGTATTTGAGATCTGCCAAAGTGTTTGGACATGCATATAATCTTTGAGTGAGAAGTTGTTGGTGCTAATTGAGGTCCTGGTGTTGGAGCGCAGTGGCAGAGGTGACAGCATATTCATTTACTTTGACGTGAGACAGACTGGTTTCAAACCGAAGAGCAACCATCC
Source organism: Poeciliopsis prolifica (assembly GCF_027474105.1). Lineage (NCBI taxonomy): Eukaryota > Metazoa > Chordata > Actinopteri > Cyprinodontiformes > Poeciliidae > Poeciliopsis > Poeciliopsis prolifica. The sequence continues at coordinate 560,303 of NW_026562489.1, forward strand.
CAGGCTGACAGTGAATCCTGTAAGTTATTGGGATGTTGGTTCTCCGTGCATCACGTCCCACTGCTGCACTGCAACTGTTTCACCAGGATAACACAAATAATCCCCGCTGAGTATTTCTCTTTCATTGTACTTGCAGCGTTAATTAAAACATATGTTATAAAGTCAAATCTCATGAATATTCACAAGAAAATAAATTTGCACAAGTTTCAATTTTCTTTTAAATATCAAATAAATATATTTCAGATTTCATTTTACGCTTTCTTGATGTTCCTTCAAAAGACTAATGATTCCATCTGTAGATAGAGACAAGACTATAAAACATGTTTGGCCGTTTCTCGTTTTATTGTTCCTTATTCAGATAAGTTGTCTTTATGGAGACTGACTGCTTGTTCTCCTGTGATGAACAGCATCAGCATCTGTATCGATTTCTGCTGTAAAACAGGGAGAGTCCGACTTCCAACTCAGAATGCAACGAATTTCCCACTGCATAAGCACAAAAATGTGTACAGTTGGAAAAATAATAGTGATTATTATTTTCTGTTTGCAGTTTTTTTTTCCTGCATGGTTTCACAAAGCTAGAAGCACAAAGAGGATAAAAACTCCACCATCATTTATAAACATTAAACACCTTGAAAAATGAAAGTAGAAAATAATGTGAAAATTAAATGATGAAAGTACTGATAGGGTGAACAGTACCGTGCTGGATTCAATTAAACGGGTAACTATGTATATTTATTTTTATAATGAATACAGTTCACAGAAAATGCTAAGAAACACAACAAACATAAAGACATGAAATCAGTTTATATTTTGCATCTATTAGCTATTTAAAACAAAATGCTTTTCAAATTTGTGTTTCGATTGCTAATCAGTGTTTGAAACGAATATTTATGCTGTTGATTTGGTTATTTTTATTCTTTCCTAGCTTCTTGATTACGACAAAATTGAAAACCAAGTCAGACAAAACCAACAGAAAGAACATCGTGTCATATTTGGAATCCTGGTGTGAGAAACTTCTGCCTTTTGTCCTTCTCACAAAGAGCTGCAAATGACTGACAGCTGACATAATTGGTTTTGATGCTGGTCTGTGTCTTACAGCTGTCTTTTAAAGGTATTTATGAAAATGAAACACATTTCTAATTTAGAGAATCAATTACTGCTGTGGGGTTTCTGAACACACTTAGCATGTGTTTTGTTTCTGTAACCACTGCTGCTTTGTTCTTCAACAGAAAGAAGTAAGTCTGCAGACCTACAAACAGCGTCTCTTCAATAGGACCAAACCATTTTCTCCTTTCTGCTTATTTCTTTCATACCTGGCAGTTTTGCTTTGCAGCTGCATAATGTTTGTTACCTGCTTGGGCGCCAAAAGATGTGAAAGTCGCAGTTCTTATCTGAAGCATTGTTTGATCTTTTCACACCTGAAGGCAAATACTGACTGAGAAACACACAATAATATTGCTAACTGCTCTATAATTTGATTCTAAAAGCAACCTTTGGACAAATAACTTATGAGCAATGAAAACAGCAGGTAATACTCTGGACTCCCAGAACTTCATTTCATAATAACGTTCCAGTCACAGTCGTCTGTTGCAGCTCCATCATGTTCAGTCATCAACTGTCTGTTCGCTCAAATCCTGGACTGAAGACTCAACGACTCAGACTTCAGCACCATCATCTCTGAACAGGAACTTTCATCAGACCAGCTGCACCATCGTAGTGAGTCATCCTCCTGCTAGTCTAAATGGAAGATGGCTTCAACAAATACTAGTAAATTGTGCCCAACTGTGTGGAAACCTTCCCAATCTGGCAACACTGCAATTCCACAGAGTTACAGCGCCACCTATTGGCCCGGCATATCTTACGCCATTTTCTGTGGTGACGCATCCCGTTGTGCTTACGCACATTTTGTATTGATTGTTTACGAAATATTCTAGCTAGTTTCCATGTGAACAAGGAGTTAATGTCATTGTTATAGCTGGAATGCAGTCAAAGATTTGCACCTGCAGCAGTTTGGGCAAATGTGAGCAAATGTATTGATTTTGATGCAACTAAGTGCACACAAAGAATTGAATGGCCTCTTCTTTAACTGGCAGCAGAAATGTGGGGATTTTTAATTATGTTGTTGAATTACAGAAACAAACCCAGCTTGAATTTAAAGTGATTTCTGGCGCTATTACAGCCCTGGAGAGCAAAACTACTCTACTTGTGTAATTGTACACTCTCTATGTGTTGTCATAACAAATTGTTTATTAAATGTCTGCTCGTTAGCTGAAGAACCAAAGTGAAGTCTCATGGAGCGCCACAGGACACAGCGCTACCGACACCAGGAGGGTAATGAAGAGAAAATTTGTAAAAATTACTCTGAGGTCATTCTTATTAACAATTTTGATATTCTCATATGGTCATGCTACACTGACCCAGAAAGCACTAACTATCGAGTGAGTCACTGAGCTTAGAGGACGAGAAGAATCAATCTGATCTTTATACTCTGACTGAAATGACTGTATTTTGTTTGTTTGCTATCTTGGATAAATAAATAAACTCATTATATTCCAAATATTTGTGCATCTACAGATCAGATTTTATTTTTTCTTTCTTTTTTCATTGTTCATTCCAAAGCGGTTTGATAAAATCATGAAGAAAACATCGTTTCTAAAGGTTTCCGTGGTTCAGTTAAGATTTTAGTTATTCTGTCCTTGTGCAAGACCCGGAGGATGTGCATGACAGAGAAATTATCATTCATACAAAGATGTGACCTTTGTAGGAAAGAGTTGACAGGCTGATAACATGACAGACCTGGAAGCTAAAAACACACAGACAGAAAAGTTTAAAAGGGAAAAGCCTGAGCTCTTCATTTGAAGCATCACTGAAGCAGCATTTAGCCAATATTCAGAGAATGTTGCTTTTCTTGTGACAAACAATAAAAACAGTGGAAAACCAAAAACTTTTTTTCAGACATCCTCAAGGTGCCTTTTTTAACAACCAGCATTTCACCCAGCTGCACAATAAACAGCATTTTTTCAACAATCAGCTATAAGAACAAATAATGATCAAATTTAGACAATAGCAAATATTTAGTGCATATGTCCATGTACTTTAGTGAATGTTTCTATTCATAGCTCTTCATCAATGTAGGCCTTAATTGACTCAACATGCACATCTGATTGTGCAAATGAGACAGTCCTTAAAAAGTCCTAAGCTCTGCACAGGCAGTCAGATAATGGAGATATGTAATCCTCAATGGATGCTTCCTCTTGCACAACTTTGTTGAAAAAATGCACATTTCAAACATAAGCTTCTAAAATCAAGATGGTATTAGTATGTATGTCATAAACACCACTTGTGTGCTGCATGTGTGTGGACGAAGAAACAGTAGAAAAATGAAGCTTAAAGAAAAATAGAGTTCTGATCAAAAGGGGGGTTCTGACAAGACTGATGCTTTAAATCTGTAACAACATGAACTGGGTCCAGATTAAAGAGGGAATGCGCCTGCATCACATTTGAAGGCACACTTGCCAACTGAATGCAGCACAAATGTGCACCAAGTTGGCAACAGAAATCTGCCAGCGGCAGCTTCTTTAGATCCACTGCCAGCAACGACTCTGTGGTGAAAACATGGCCGCCGCTTTCCATAGGATTCTGCACAACAAATCACAATATGGTAGAATACCACTGGATGACAACGTTAACTAGAAAAATGTGTTTCACAGTAGAGAAAGTTGGTATTTTCTTTAATATATCTAGACTGCATCAAGAGGCTGAGTGAAAATGAAACAGATATGACAAATACGAACGAATATAGGTATTGATTAAATGAAGATATTGATCATTTTGACATCTCCACCATGAACACTTAAAAACAAAGACATCCATGAGAAAACGTGTGTCTGATATTAGCAACACATCTATCATGAATCTGGGCTCAAATACACATTCAGTCGGACACGCAGTGCAGCAAAACGGCTAAAAGGCAGAAAAGTCTCTGGTGTGTTGCTGTGGCCGTCTGGAGGTCAGCGAGCCATAACTGCAGAGCAGAAGGGGCCACACATTAAGAGCACACAGACACACACACACACACACACACACACACACACACACACACAGAGACCCCACACACACGCACAACATCAGAAATCAACACAGATTCCTCATCCAAAGAAAGCAGCAGTCACATGGACACACACACACACACACACACAACCACCCCACACACACACCACACACACACACAAATTAGGAGTTTTAATTATAGTAACAGAGATTTTCAACGCAGTGAAAGGCGACTCCAGGACAAGAAAATCTGATGCAGTTTACAGCAAACTGAAAAGAATCTACATTACATATACAAATAAAACAAATTAACGCCCTTATTAAAATTAATTATGCCTGATAGTAAAATGTCCTCTTTTTGCTTTTTGTTTTAAATATTTAAGGTCAAATTTAATGTTAGACAATAAAAAAGCGCAGTTATAAAAGGAAAAGGATAACAAAGTAATGATCTGCTATAACACAGTTTTGGACGGCTGTGTTCAGTTGTTCAGCCTCATACAGGCCTGATTTCGGACCTTCAGGGACAAAACAAAAATCAGGACCTCAACGACTTACTGTCATTCTTTAAGTCAGACGTTCTGCACTCAGCCTTAAACGCCTGAACATCCATCCAAACTCAAATTCAGGCACGACAATGAAAAACCCAATGCTACTAAAATAAAGCTGCAAAGAATCGCTGTGCTGGTTGGGTAGCAACGTTTTCCACCTGGTTGGTTTGGATTGCTTAGTAAATGAAGTCATGCAATATGGTAGAATACCATTTTGCATTTACTCAGAATATTAAAATAACTTGATAATTTGACAGATTCAAATGTTAAAAAAGCAAACGGAGGAAGTCTGGAAGGGGGAAATAGTTTTAAAGCAGCGTGTCGTTGAACGCCTCGTCCCACCGACGGTGTTTCTCCGTCACTTGCAGTCTGTTTCTCTCTGCGTCTGAACATTAATGCTTAAGATATTCAAAGGTATCATGATAGCTTGTGAATGTGCTTTCTGCTCATAAGTTAGTATAAATGATAACAAATGTCATTTGAATACCAATTCATCTTTCCTGCTTCCTGAGAGCCTCCTCATTTATCTTTTTGATGCATGTGTCAGGAAAATGGTTTATATGCATCCTCACCTTGGTCATATTTCATTTCTAAATCTAACAAGTTCTCTTGACACTGTAATTGAAAACAATACTTTCTGTTTTGTATCTGTCTACACTCTCATTGTCCTGCGTTATGTTTGTCTATCCTTCCTTAATTACAGGAACGGAAAAAGAAGCAGATGTGAGGAAATCTGCTCTTCTATGGGAAGCTTTCTCAGGATATTCAGAGTTTGAGAACAAAAGGTGGAGATCAACGTCAGCTCGAGACATGTGGCATTTTGAATAACAGTCAGATTTTTGTGGCCTTTGCATGAAGTTCTGGACGGCGTGCTCTGTTGACCTTGAGGTATTTAGGTTTGGATTGTGCACTTTTCTTCCTTGATTTGTTGTCACATTCTGTTAATATCTCCAAGGTTTTCTCAGGTAATTCCTGATTTATTCCTCTTACATTTTTCCTAATTTGCTCTCATACCCTTAGTTCTACTTACTGTTCACATAGTGTGTTTCTTTTGGCTGCTATGTTGCAGATTAACATTCAACTATTGCTTATTGATCATTATTTTCTGTCCGTAAACATTTTTCTGCGTTTCTTTTACTTACTGCCAGATCATTATTTAAGGCTCAGTTACAGTTTGTCACCTCCTCCTGTTTTTGTTTTGCTTTTTCATAGATTGTAAAGGTTAAAATCAGAAGTAATTTGTAACATCTGTAACTGTCGTAGTCTGACTAACGCCCCACTTACCCTACAGCTCAATTCTCATTTTTATAAGCCACATGCATCGTCTTTCAGGACATAAACGTTTTTGCAGGGTTTGAGCATCAAGGAATAGAGATATTTGCTCATTCCTATTTACATAGCCTCTGTTATGCTGTTATCTTCAGCTCACAAAAGCCAAAGACTTCCCAATTTCAAGCAGATTTCAATTTAAAATGCCCTGTTGTTGGGCGGACAGTAAAAGGCTCTTGGACTCTTCTTCAGCAGCCGACCCACAGCAGCTGCTCTTTACTGCTCTTTTATCCTCTTCGCTCATCATCTCGCCCACTGAGCTTGGCGGCAAGATAAACCAGGGTCCTTGTTCTGGCCTGTGATTCACCTCAAATTAGCACCTTGAAAGCAGGAAGTCAAATACCGAGAAAAAGTTTTTGGATATCAACTTTTTAAAGTTTATCTCAAAACAAAAACAGCTTTGGTTGCATTTATTCTATTGAACATGTGAGACTGTTGATGTCACACACAGGTTTTTTTTAAATGATTTGTTTTTTGTAGCGACTGAAAAATCATCTCAAATAAATCTTTGGATTCTTGCATTTTTTTTTTAGAGATATTACACAATTGCAGTGACAGAGTAATTTCTGTTTTCATGCTGCATCCGGTGGCTCGGCGGTCAAACCCGCGCTCCCGCGTTCTGAGTCTCTGTGTCCTTGAGTCAGGCGCTTCACCCGCCCTGCTGGCCGCTGGTGGTCCAGTTACTCAGAAACCCACTAAAGGACCGGAGCAAAACTTAACTGCTAACCAGATGCTGCATATTGAATGGAAGCAACGTTTCTGTCAGTCTGGGTTCATCCAGACGGATCTGATGGTTTTCACAGGTCTGAGGTCTGGGACACCTTCAAAATATACTTCAAGAGAATTTTCTGTTTCACCAAACAAAACAATCCACAGGAAGAAAGTAAGAGTTGTCTTCACATAAAATACATTAACAGTTCACAAGTTAACTATAATGTGGGTTCATAGCACATTTCTGAACCCACAAAACATTTTAAGCTGTTTGTTGATGTCTAACAGCAGAAACCTTTTTTACGAGATTAAAAGCTGCTGAGGAGATTTGCTTTTATGAGCGCTGCATCCATAAACTTCTCCCATCATTGAACTTCTTTTTACGTGTTTTGCTTTTCCTAATGGATCATTTGTGACTTCAGAAAGCAATTGCATCAAGGACATCAATGAAAGAGCATGTTAACATTCAGTTCTGTCTTTTCCCCTCATTCTTTGTTTTTTGCGACTGTTTCTGCCTCAAACTGAATTCTCATTTCTAATATGCTCTTCAGCCCACAAGCATTACAAATGATCATTTCCCTCACATTCCATAAAATAAATTCAGTTTATATTACTTTAATATAAGAATCATTTTAGATCTAAAGGATGATATATTTATGTATTGTTTTTTTAAGCATTGGTATTTTTCATCTGCTGTGCCGGCCCTCACAGTGCTGCTCGGACCAGTGGGTTGTGTTTGTGTGAGAGGTAAAGTGCAGGCACAGAGCTTTTCATCAAAAGCTGGACCTTCTTGCAATTCCTCATAAAACTTGTGACCAAACTCTTCTGTAGCAGAACAGCAGCCACTGGAAAACATAATGAGGAATTTTATTTAGTTTCTGCTCTTCATGTCGTTGCTTAATGTCCCATTTTATTGCAGGTGAATGCAAAGCCCTGTGATGGACTGGCAACCCCTGCATGGGAGAAACCCAACACTGCAAACTGTTTACCTTTATCGTTTTATGTTCCGGAAATCCTGTTTTTATTATGTTATGGTTTTTGTCTTGAACCAATTTATATTCAGTCAAATCATAATTTTCTGATTTGTTCCTAAAATTTCCTACTACAGATTAAATATGCACAGCTGAAAAAGTATATTTTCATTTTAAACTTTAAGATTAAATCTTTTATTGAGAGGCAGTACCAAAATACTTTATGAAAATATCAATAGTTGACATTTTCTTCAAGTTCTTCCTGCAGGCAATCACTCTAAGATGAAACAGACAAACATCTTTTCTAAACTTCTAACCCAGAAAAAAATTGTTTATTTATATGCAACTCCAGGCAAGAATATCATGTTTTAATAAGCATTGCTGGAATTTGATTAAATCGTTAATTTCAGGGTTTGTAATTAACTAAGCACAGTTAATCAGTTGCAAATTATATGTCGACAAAATAACCAACATTTTCAATTCAAAACCCCTTTTTGCTGCTAAATTGTTGAATAAACTCATGAGCTCAGGAACAGACACTTGTTTTTAATCTGTTACTTCACTTATTCAACCACTATATTGATGCAAAGTGCTACAATAAATTTGGTGGTAAATTAACTACTTTTCGCACAATTTGGACACAATAGTCTTCTCCAGCATTCCCCAAAGATCCCACCAGATCAAACACTGTGGAGAGCAACAGGAGAAGAGCATGCAATTTTACTAAAAAGAGATTTTAGTGAAAAATGGTTTGAATTATTAGATTTTGCTTTGTCAAGATATCTGCTGTATCTTACCTGCAATAGATGAAATTCTAATGACTCATATTGTAGGAGCAGATTGGTTGACTGTAAAACATAACGCCGAGTTGGTTTTAAGAAAGCAATGCAGATATATTGACTGTGGCCCAGTGTAATGTTCAGTATGACTAAGGGTTGGATACCAAAGTGGCACCATTTCAACATTCATCAAGTAACATTTTCATAAACTGTTGTGAACATTTTGAGGTCACATTGAAGGAGGCTCCTCTGTGACTTCCTGTTAGCTTTACTCTGGTGAGAAGCGCTCTGCTTCTCCGCACTGAGAGACTGATGGTTATTCCACGCAGATGAATGAATGCATGCTGAAACCCTCAAATTATAAAAATCAAAATTTTTAATAACATTAGTGGACACAATGTTAGTTCACTATCTAAGGACAATGGGGGGAAAAGGGAACAAACATTTCCTACATAATCAAAACTGGGGGTCGTTTTATAGAGAAATGAACTGTATTTTTCAGATATGCATATTTATTACATGTTTTTTTCCAAACCCTTGACCTTCACACATCCTTCATTTGCTTCACACATTCATTATTGTTTATTTAAGCAAGAAAAAACCATCAATTACCAGTTGGTAACTTGTCATCATTATGCTACCGTTTAATTGAGATGCTGCACCAGGCTCCTCATTTTTTGAGAGCACTTTGCATGTGGGTTTATTACAATTCAACACCAAACAGAAGAGAAACTGAGAGAGAGGGATGCAGGCAGAAAACAAACCACTTTAAGATGGACTAATGTTTTTTTCAGATAATTAAAGGCTGTGGAAGCATGAGGTGAAAGAAGGACACAGTGATGCATTGTGGATGTTGCAGAACAAAAGCCCGATTAACACAGTTAAGTGTATAAGGGAGCGCTGGGTGGTGCAGCAGGGCATGCTGTAATTTAAATTTGGGATGTATTGAGGATGAATGAAGAGAGGCGCAGGCCTGTGATTGTTTCTACAAACAGATAAAGACAGCAGAGATACAGATTGACAAAGTAGCATCTGATCATCTAGATCATGTTGAAAGCCAGATTGAATCTGTGTACATGGATAAAATGGAAGAAAAGGAAAAAAAATTGTGCACTGAATAAAAGTGTAAATAAAGAAAAATAGATACATTTTGTCAAATCACCAAAGAAAAATAACGCATGTGGGAGAATGAGAAGTAAGTCACCTTGCAGCTCCCAGTCACCCTGAAGTCCTGCGTTTTAATTTGGTCGTGAGTCTTTGCCGGCTCTATTGTTAGCCGTCACATTGCAGGCAGGAAAAGAATGAGGAGCTTGTGAGACTGATAAGTTGATGGCCTTAGTGATACGGGAAGGAGAACGCTTCAGTAACTTCCATCCTGCACCAGCAAGTGACTCGGCAATAAAGCAAACGGAGAACAATTACAAAGCAAAGGTCCTTCATGAGAACTGTTAGTTTTACAACAGGTTGGAAGTTTGCTGCTTGGGTCGTTTTTTTGACACAACGTTCATCCTGTGATTCATGCATCTCTTGTCCATCGGCAGAAGGTTGATTTCGTTTTGGCAGAGAAAACAACATCGTTCAGCAAGAATGACTTTGTTGTCAGAAAGGGAAAAAGAAAACTTACGAATGTCAACTGGCTTGTGAGAACCAACAATATGAAGGCAAAAGCTTTAAGGGGCTGAAAGATCATGAAACAAATCAGACAGCTCAATCACACACAACGCTACTTCAGAGAGCAATCAACTCAGGACAAGCACAGCAGATTTTAATCAAGAATGAGGCAAAGGGTCAGTTTCCCTCTTGTATCTTCTGGGCAAGCAAAACCCTAAATTAGAAAAGTAAAAAGTGCAAATTAACTTTGCCAAGGGCATTGATAAACTCTCTTCCATCTGCATTTTGATACAAAGTCAACTGTCCTTCTGGCAAGACATTAAGTCCTTACCTTATCACTGATCTTGTTTCTGTGTTCATGGATTCATGGAGCAGAAGGATCTGTTTTTTGAATCTCGGATCTAAAATGTGCTTTCTGCGATGTTTTGGTGAGCCTCTAGAAGCTGTGACCTTTGGCGTGTGCTGAATTGGTTCACAACTCGGTTTTCCTCCACCGGTAGAGTGACTCCTCTTGTCCTGGGGTGAGAATGCCTCAAATGGAGAAGTCTGAGTATCTTGGTGACTGAGTCATGACGGATATCAGGCTGGACTGGGAGACTGAGTTTGATGAATCAGGTCTTTTATGTAATAATGAAGATGTTGTTACTTTCTCAGCCTTAAGATAAAGTACAGGAGGAGCGCATCACTCGTCCATGAAAAAGGCATAGATTGGCTATTTGATTTGGATAACGCCTGGAAGCCTCACATTGAATGTTTTGAGCACATGTACTTGTGTCTTCTACTCTTTTAAGTCAAATAAATTAAGCAAGTTTTAGATTCTGAACCTAAATGTCAGCACTTTAATTAGCAGAGGACAGTTTTTTTCTTGCATATTGTGAAATATTATTTGGTTTAAATTGCAGCATTAAGCTAAACTTCTAGATTAATTAACTTAAAAACATTGAGCCAACTTGTCTCTTGTTGAATTGACTTTATGAACTTTAATTTCTGAGTTAAAACCAAATAATTTTCTTGTTGACTGAAACTGCATGTTCAAGGTAGAAGGTGGACTTTAATTTTCAAGCTAAATCACCTTCTAATGTTTAGCAATGCAGAACGGATGGATGGATGGATGGATGGATGGATGGATGGATGGATGGATGGATGGATGGATGGATGGATGGATGGATGGATGGATGGATGGATGGATGGATGGATGGATGGATGGATGGATGGATGGATGGGATGGATGGATGGATGGATGGATGGATGGATGGATGGATGGATGGATGGATGGATGTTACATCTGCCACTTGCTGCTGTAACTTTATTAGTATTGGACCATGATTTTTGTATATAATTTGAGACTTCAATTATAGCCATAATTGATAAGTGGGAAAAAAGATACAGTGCCATCTGAGAGACTGGAAATTAGAGGTATTGAGCTGAATTATCTGCATAGCAGATGATATTTGTAACTTTTAAATATTGAAACATATGGTGAGAAACAGGCTGGAGCCCAAAACAATCTATGCTCACAGTCACAATGAAAGATGTGGGTAAGCACTCCTCAGTCTCTGCAGCTTGTTAATTAGTACATTAGTATTCAGATGAACTTTAACAAAGTGTCGAAGGAAGAAAATGTCATTGCATCTGATTTTGTTTGTCTGGCTGCGAAGAGTCGCTGCAAGCTTCCATTTTTTTAACTGGAGGCAGATTTAAGTTTGTAATAAAAGGATGACACTGGTTGCACCTTAACACTTCTCTTCTAATGACAACATGGTTATTTATTATTATTTCTTTTAGCAATTCAAATATTTTTAGCTCATTGTTGGCTGTTTCTTCTGCTGTGAAAAGGAGGAGACCAGTGAAACCTAAAGGGCAGATTTGGGATCCGTCTATGTAATGGATATAGCCACTAAATTTAATTAAACTCCTCTGGCTGTTTGTGATGGGAACCACACACACACACACACACGCACACACACACACACACACACACACATATATATATATATGCAGTAAAACTATTTTAAAATAACCCAATATGTTTGGAATATTTTTACGTTTGGAATGAACTGAAGAAAGAGCTGCAGAACATGCTGGAACTGATTGAAATGTACTTTTGTGTGAAACAGAATCTTCATAATGTCTCATGATGAGGTCCTAAATTCAACAAATGAACCTGAGGAAAGAAGTTTTATAAGGATGCAGAAAAACAAAAACGGCAATAAAAGAAAGGATAATAAAAAGTTAACATGGAAATCAAAAGAAAAGTATTTCAAATAATGCAACTGTAAAATATGAGTAAGGAAAAAATAAGCTGCCACAGGAGAGGAACGCTGTATAAATGAAGAGATTAAGACAAAACAAAATAACTACAGGCAAACAGATAAGATGTAAGAGGGAACAATACATGATAAGACTTGAAAGGAGAAGAAGAGGAGGTTAGATGATAAAAGAAACACAGAAAAAGAAAAGCATCAAACCAAAGGATAGTGTGACAAAGTAGGATGAGAGAGGGAGGCTGAGGTGGTTAGGATGAAGATGAGGATGGAAGAGAAGAGGGTTAGTTGTATTTTTTCTATTTTTTTTCTTTTCTTGCTGTGCATGAGTCATCATCAGATCCTATTATGGCTGAAGCAGCGTTACTGCCCTCGCCCACTGCTAACCTACGGCTACATGCCTTCCACATGCATAGCAAACACACACAGACTGCCACATCTATTTTCATGAGGACATTGCAAAGGGTCTGTGAAAGTACAGCGACAAGATGACAATATAGATACACATACAACAAATCAGACTAGATTCAGTAAGCTCTTAATGCATGGTTACCCTTCGTTTACCTACAAAGTGGGAACTCTCTCAGTACTGGAGTCGTGTGAAATTAAACAGTAAGCAATCAGATGAAATGGTAATGCTGAAGCTGGAAAAAAATAGCATCAAAACATACTATGTATGTTTGAAATGCACAATAACGTTATTTGTGTCTCTGGACTATAATTCTTAGGAATCACATATTTAAGTGAAGCATAAGCAAATTAAAAGCTTTGATAAAGAAAGTAAATGTGGTGATAAAGTTAATCTAATTGAGATGAAAACTCTTCATATGCTAAGAAATGCATTGGGTCAAATAGTTCATAAAAGGCAACATTCACACAGCAGGTCTTAATGCTCAATTTAGATTTTTTTTTGTGTGCATTTTTCTTTATGCTATTCATTAAATGTGGCTGCAATCAGACTTCTGTGTGAACAGTTTATTACCCCAACAGGCCTGCATGTCTCATTGGACACAGTTTAGTAGAACATGTGGAAATAAACAGGATTATTTTTGGGACATCGAAACAATCGGAATTAGGCCAGTTTGATGAAAAAGTCAGATATCGATCGTATATAGACTGAAAAGTCAGATTTGCCTACAATGTGAACATTGCCTGTGATGGGGCTGACTTTTAATTAGCAGAAAATGTGTTGGACCTGAGCTGACAGGTCCAACACATTTTGATCTGAGCAAATGGTCTTAGCTGACAAGTTGGTGTCAACTGAGTTAGGCTATAAAAACATTTTGTTGTAAATATTGGAAAAGCTTATGGCTGTAAAATAACAAGACTTCATTGAACATAGTTTAACCTATTTCAGCTTATTTCATATCTTTTGCTCCTTTACTCACCCATTAAATCAAATTGCCTGTTTTTCCACAGTCTGATGGATAAACACTATTTTAAAATATCCCTTTGACTCCATATCCTGTAGCAGGAAATTCATGGATGAAAGCCACCTTCCAAATTCTGCCACTCTAAAATAGGGAGCAGTGGGACAAACATGATGAAACCCTGCGCCTCAGGCTACTGCCAAATGGCAGACGCTGTGAGCTGCACTTCAGCTGGTTTGGGGAAGAATTCACCTTTCGTTGGAACAGCCTGTTTACTATATATCAACTAATATTGTATTTGCACCTAGAAATCATAGATGATTTGTAAGTTCTATCTCATCCAGCAAAAAAACAGAAAAAAAAGGAAAATCAAACCATTAAAAGCAGCTGCCTGGAGGCATTGCTGTCAAGATTTCTCCAGTCGTCTGCAGTCTCCTACACGAGTAAACAGTATCTGTTTGTTTCAAACTGAGCTGATAAATGATGAAATACATCCATGAATCTCTGACAAGCACAAACATCTTCACCATGTATAGAAACCCTCTCACTGACTGTTGCATCACAACCTTTATTTTTAAGTCAGACAAATAGTTTAAGTCCTGTTGCCTTCTTTTCCTGAGTGTCTTTAGGTTGATTACAGATCTTAAACTTCAGTACAAGAGAAATCTGAGTCCAGGAACTTATATTGATACCACCAACCCTCTGTGATGAATGATTTTAGAAATTAGGTTGTCCTCTAAGGTGCACAATTAATGTCCAATTAAAAGGAGATATTGAGTGTAGATGTAGAATCACATTAGCACTGTATAATCAATGAGATTTAAAGCATTTATTTAATATTCTCCAGTTTTATCTGTACTATTTTCCCAGAATCTGTTTCATAAGTCCGTACCAATATTGCAATACTTTCCTTAAAGTTGCATATCTTCCTTCATCATTAACACTGAAAGTGTTAATGATGAAAATATAAACACAGAAGAAAATCTAAACACAGATTGTTGTAACCAGATTATTTTAATCAATCAGTTTCCAAAACTACATAAATCATTACAATTCATTTCAAGAGTCTTCCTAATTAAAACACATTATTCAAAAGTACCAGGATATGACTGATTCAGGAGACGCAGCTACTTATATTATTATAGTTATTAAAATAGCATAAAATAAAAAATTTCTTTAGTAATGTGGAGAAAATGAAATGTTTGTTTTTGCAGTTGAAATAATTTGAATTATTTAATTACTGTCAGTTCTTCAACACACTTAAATAGCAGTCACACTTAAAGTTTGTTAAATCTGAGCAATTAACTTCACAACAATCAATTCTCTAAAAGATTTCTATCTAAATGTTTTTCTCAAAGTAGCAATGTGAGGTAAATGTCACTTTACTGTAAAATCAGACACTAATAATTGTGCAAGAGAAAAACACAGACCGGCTTCTCAAACGTCATTTTCAAGCTTTTTATAATTGTAGCTCATTTTATTCTTGTTTTTATGACTGCTCAGCACTTTGAGGGATTTAAACAGCATAACAAATAAAATGTATTATTGTGGTTGCAGCAGCCTAACAGGGAACGACTGTAAGGACTCGTGGGCCTATTTTTATGATGTCACCATGTTGCTGCAGGGTTTACAAGATACTGTTATTTGCTATGCACACACAGAGACATCCAGTCTGTGTTTGGCTGACTTTCTGCACTGGTGTGTCCAGCGCGGCACCACGAGCGAAATTGCTGTTGAATCAATTGGGCCTGTTGCTGCTTCAGCTGTGGTTCAAAGTTGATAAGGCTGCAGCTCTGAGGTTGGGGATACAGGAGCACTGGATTTGTACTTTGGCATAAATTTATGATTCCTCTCTATTGTTATTGCTGTATTTGCCCGAACATGAGGAAGGTGAGGAAGAAAGGATTCTGACAACTTTAGTAGGAACACAGGAACCCACACATATAGGGAGATATTCACATAATACAACAGAAATGTGCTAATTTATAAAAAGCTAATAATATGAATACAAAATGGTAGGAAAGAAAGCAAGGAGAAACCCATAAACCATAACACCAATGCAAGGTGCTACGTAAGTGAAAGGCTGTTCTTATAGCTGCAGTCCAAATTCACATAGCTTTAGTTCACAGCAAAAAGTGCAAGCTCGATGCTTTAATGTTGGGATTGTTAAACGGCTCCTTCTGCTCTGAGCTGCAGGTATTTTGGCTCAGATGAAAGAAATTTGACCAAATGTGGAGTCAGTAAAAATAATAACAATCTGAAAGCTGAATGAGTTATGACACGTTTACAAGGAACATTTTAAAAGCAATGAATAGATGCATTTTTAAAAGATATAATTTTCAGAGACGTAAACTTAAAGTTGTCTTTTCATTATGTTTTTGTAATAGATATTCCCTTTTTCACCTTATGATGCACAAAAGAGTTGCAATAAATTTTGAAGCGTCAAGCTGAATCTAAAAGTTGTATTGTTGGCTGGTTTTCTCAGGCAGTTCAGGCTTTTTAAGCTGATTTCCCATAAGATGTCCTACTGATGTTGCCAGCAGCACCTCAGGCAAAGTTTTCTTTGTGACTCTTATCAACCTTCTGCTTTTACTTTCTCCCTCCTTCTGGTATCATGTCTTTCCTAACACCACAATACACTTCTGATCCGTTGTTGATGGACGTACTGTACATATTAAAGACACATACTAAAGCTTCTAACAGCTTTAGTAGTCTTGGTCTCTCTTAACAAGCACATTATTTGATCTTCTAGTCTCCTGATTAATGGGATTTCCTCTCTCAGTTGATAAGCACAAGAAACCGACCTTTCTGTCTTTCCCCTTCATCCGCTCTCTGCTTCATCTTTTTTATGACTCTTTCTGCCTCTTTTCATTTGCATTTTAATCGTTATCTTTTTTTACTGCTTTATTTTCACCTCATCTTAATGCTGATCACAGACATTGTTATTATTTGCACCTTTCGATTTTTTCCCTCTATCTCACTGTGTCTTCTCTCCTTTGTACAAACAAACATACAATCATTCATGCTGGATTTCTCAGCCTTTATCTCTCCTTCAATGAGATGTTCAGATCAAACGACTATAAAAAAAATGTCTTCTGGTGAAAACTTGCTCTGAATTTCATTAAAGCCAAAGATCAAGGTTAGAAGTTGTCTGTCTTGCTGGATAGAGGAAGAAGCATCAATGTGTGCAGCCCCTTCCCTAACATCTTCTTATTGTTTACCCAGCATGACAAACTTGATGCTGTGTACTTATACCAGTTCATTTTACAGAACGACACTCCTAATAATATTTTGCTTATCCTTATTGCTTGCCAAGTGAAGGTCTTCTGCATGTCTGACATGGATTTCTTGAAAAAGCCGAGGCAGTTCTGTTGCTATAAACGTCCCCATAAAAATGAAAGACTGGACAACAACAGGCATTGATCCATAAGTTGGCTGTCAGTGTCAGCGTCTTGCACAGCTCTGTTTATTTGCATCTTTCTCTAACACTCACAAACACGCACTCTGGCACACATTTTGCTCATCTGCTAAAACTTAAACACCCACTATATCTTTCTGACTCTCAAACTAGTAGCTTAGGCTAAAAAAGGATTACCAATTGCATTATTGTCATCCATCCAAATTATTTCAAAGCCTATGCAAATTTCTGTAAGTCCCTCTCATTCAAACATTTAAGGAATATAGTTTGACATTTAAAACTCTGGAACGTGTGAATAGATGGAAAATAAAAACCTGAGCGCTGGGGTGTGCAGGAGAACCAATCCACACCACATGTCTCCATATCGGCTTTGACTGCTTATCCTTTCAGGGTCACAGGGAACGAACTCCAGCTGTGTTTGGGCGAGAAGTGGGCTACACCCTGCAGGTCACCAGACTATCACAGGTCGACCCAGAGGGCAAACAACCATGAATGTGACACTCGAAGGGCAATTTGAACAGAATGTTTTCAGACTGTGGAAGCAGGTTGGAGTATCTGGAGGCAGACTTGGCCAAGTTAATGTTAAACAGGCCTTTTTTAATACAAATACACATTTATGTAGCTTTTCAAATAAAGTAACCATGTTTGGAAAATGCTAGTTATTCACAGAAACATTAGCTCATACATTTCAGAAATCCAACAATCTAATGTTTGTTTCCAATGTCTGAAGCCTTAAGATGCAAAATCAACCTGGCCAAGGAAGAGTTACAATAGTTCATAAAAGTCCAAGTAAATCCAGCAAAACTAATCCCAGTAAATGTAACCAGTATCACCCACCTCTAAATGTAGACCAAAAATTACCTATTCTTATTTATTAGCTGCTCAAGATCAGTGTGATATACTGGTCTGGATTATCTAGTCATCATTTAGCTAACATTACCTGCATCCAGGCAGAGCCGCCGTGCCACCGACCACATGCAACATCCAGCTTCTACAAGTTATCTCCAAAATGTAGAATTTGGACATAGATGTTCTTTTCTGGAATTGACTAAATCATGCTCCATCTTTAAAAATTATGCCACTGATGTATTTATTTACAAATCATTTTCTGTTTCACCTCGTCTTATTTTTTATGCAGTTCTGACTGTTTGTTAATGTTTTTATTATTGGTCTTCACATCCAGTTGGCTAGCCATAACCCAGCTAAGGAGGTCCCAATGCACTGAACAGTCTTTCATCTCCACTATCTTTGGAGGAATGTTTACATTTTGACTTCCATCCCATCCTAAGCAGAGAAGTCTTTTAAACAAGTTCAGCTCCACGTGATTCATTTAGCTGAAGATCTGTTGAAGATGAATCCCTGTGATGATCTGTGCAGTACATTTGCTTAAGTCTTCATCCCTTCATCTGGAATCCAGAATAGATGGATGAAAAGTGTTTGTTTTATCTGTGGATAACGGCAGACCAAGAACAAAGACTCTCAGCTTTAGTAAGAGCGGGTGAGGTCTACCACACCCAAAGGAAGCCAAAGTGAAGGCTAAGCACAGACAGTCCATAGTGAGGAAGTAGACTGCAGGAGATTCAAAGCATGGACTGAATTCTTTAAGGAGATGAATAAAGTATGCAAAATCATGTGAGACTGCAAAACTGCTTATCAACTGCCTGGAGAAACTGCTGTCTAACAGCATAAAGATCCCACTCTGCGGTAAAGGTATCAGTCAGCATGTGATGTTTTTTTTTCTAGTTTTGTGGAGGTCTTCTGTGTTGTGGTTTCAAAACTGCAGTGAGATCTCCAATGTGTGCCATGTGGAAGTAGATTAAGAGGGATTTAATCACAGAATCTCCATGGTGATTTAGAGATAAATGATTCGGGCGGCTTTGCATGAGAGGAAGAAAATAATGGCCTGAACTCCAAGTGTACAGGATGAGTATAACTGCAGGTAACGACCTATTTGGTGAAGATTGGTTGGCTACGCTCTGCTGCATATCAGCTGCCAAACACACACACAACAAGAATTTGTTGTTTTCATAGAAAATGAAGGTGTACATTCTGTACATTCCATATTCCACCCCTACACAGTGTGTTTACCATCAGAGGATATCAGCTTCACACTGCATGAGTGTTGAACGGTTTTCTCCAGCCATATTATTTATTGTGTGGAGGTCAGTTATCTCTTGATAGTCATGTGACTGTTAAACTCAGGATAACTTTGAGACTATTATTTTGAAGTAAACTGATAAGCAGAAGATGTCATATTTCTAAGTTTAGCCAAGTAAGAGTTCTGGAATTTGTCATTTATTTTATCATCTCTAGTTGGAAATCAAAAAAATGTTGAAACATGAAGCCCAACTGGTTTGTTTTACACCAAACTGAGATTGAATGCAACACAGAAAAAAAGGAGTAATGCACTAAATTAGTCTAACAACTTTTAAACACAAAAATTGAGGTAAGTGTGATTCTAAGTTTCCTTGAAATGTTTTGTTAAAATATGGTCCAAGATCTGAAAGTTTAGTTAAATTGATAACTAGCAGAGTTTTTACCAATTGAATCAAACTGTCTGAATTAAAGCAGTCTAACTTTCATGACATACTCAACTCAATCCAAGCTGATTGGGAACTCGCAATGACCTGGATGAACTGTTGGAGGAAAACTCTTTCCCATGTCAATGTCAATATCAATCTGTTTTAGCCACATGTGATACCAAGCTGTTTTCTCGTTTGCACACTCACAAATTAGCACCATCACGCTCACGTGCACACAGTGGCTGACCAACATCCATTCTGTCCGCCTCCCCCTGTGTTCACGCTGCAGGGCCAACAAGCAGACTGAGCGTGAGCGGGCGCGCGCGCGTGCTCTGGGGTGGCACAAACAAACAGTCTTTTACACAAGCATACACACTGGCACACGCACGCACAGTCACCATGACCTGCCAGCATCTGTAGCCACGCGCCGTCTCTGCTGAAACGGCGGAACAAACCCGGGCTGACACGCGTGCGCACTGCGCGCGGCTGCAACAGTGCACGCGCTCAAACAGAAGTCACAAAACTCACAGACAATCGTTTTGCCTCACACACTAACACACGCACGGTCCCAAAGCTGCAGGTGCTTTTCAGTCAGAAGCACAGACTGCGCGCGCAAACCATGAGCGCGCGCACACGCACTCTTCCAGTGATGCAGAAAAGTCTGGACACATGAAGCAGAACGCGCAAGATTCAAAGTGACTCCGGAAACAAGCTGTTCGCATCTCAGCGCAAATCTTAAAACCTCTCGTTATCCGCGCGCAAACGCGCACTGCAACGCGCGCGCGCATCCAAACACGCTGACGCCAACACAAGCGCGCATTCATTAGTTTTGCTTCCTACCTTCCTCGTGCATCCGCTGCAGGCAAAAAGTGAGGTTCCGCCGCCAACCGGCATGCTGCCTCGGAGCAGGAGAGTCGAGCTGCTGAAGAGGAAGGAGATTAAAACCTGGAGGTGATGAAGAGGAGTGATGGTGACGATGAGGGGGCTAGATCCCGTCCAGAGGAGATGGTGCAAAAAGCAGACTCAGTTCATTTAACCTCAATATTCCTTCTTATCCTTCTTCCTTTGCGTCTTTTCCTCGGTTTGTTGGTTTAACGGGGAGAAGCTGCTGCTCTCTCCAGTAAGACCTCGCTGACAGTTTGTGTGACAGTCGGTCCCGCTGCGGCACAAAGCTCCCTCTACCTCAGTTACTCCCTCTCACTCTGACACAAGGCACTTTTTCCTTTAATTCACTCTTTTCGTCTCTCCTATTCTGCCTCTCACTCTTTTGTAAAGCCGGTTTATCGCCCTTTTAAATTTCCTCCCTCCCCCCATTCCACTTTTTCTTCCAGCCAATCTCACTCTAGTGAGTCAGTCATAAGTTGGTGTTCCTTCAGTGCTTAAAGTTCTGATGATGTCACTTGTGTCAAGAAAACTTCTGGAGGAAGGCAAACAATATTCACTAAAACTTCAGACACAGCAGAAAAGAGTATTTTTTAAAACTAACAATTACTCTGTAGTGAAGAGTAATTAAAAAAAATAATACTTTGACAGATCTTTTTAGTTTTCCTCTTCCAAGTTGTAGTAGGATTTATAACCAATTATTAACTACGGCCACAGTTTTATTTAAAGGGGAGGTTTGAAACAGTGACTTTTTTAGCTTTATATCACATTATTAGTTTTTCCCTCATCAAAAATATATCCGGAGTTCTGCTGTGATTCTTTCATGAATGTTTGAAAGGTCTTTGAATCCTTTCAGTCCCATTCAGGGCTGCGTCTGGCTGGCAGGTTGCGTAAAGCTGCTCCTCGAGTTGTGCTCTCCAAGCTGAGTTTCTTCTCCCACACAGCACCAAGGTTCCTTCAGACTAGTGGCAACATCAATTAACAAACCTGGTGAAACTGCAAGTCTGCTGCACTAATCATATGATTAGATATGATCATATGATTAGTGCAGCAGAGCTTTTCAGCAGTGAAAAGCTCCTATAAAGATATGACGTTCAGACAGCAGAACAGGAGCTTCTTAAAGAGACAGACACTGTCCAGTTTTCTTGGATTTGCACTACTTGCTGCTGTTTGCTTCTTGTCTTTTATCTTTTCTGTTTATATGCTCATTGCTCTGCCTATGGCCTCAATTTCAGCCTCCACGCACCCAGTTTATTGTTGTCAGTCATTATGTTTGCATCATCTGCAGTCTAAGTAATTCTGATACATGAAACAAGCTCTGTTCTTCAGAACATGACATTAGAGTCAGAGATAGCCTGGACGATGTCTACAATATATAGATTCATGACTGGAGATTTGTGGATTTGCGTTCATAAACCCCATCTGATGTCTGAAATTTTGTAGTCAAATTCATTACATGTAATCTAATTCAAATGTCTGAAAGCTCATTGTTATGCTTATTATCTATAAGCACAGGATTAAAAATGACAAAAATCTGTAATATGTTCATACTACTGTCACTCATTGCTTGCAGAAGAGTTAGTTATGGAGTTCCACTGTGTTTGATATTTGTTCACATTTTGTCATGTCATTGTAAAAAACCTGGATGTATTTTACTGAAATGTTTGTTATTAATACATCTTTGAAGAGGACATAAAATAAAATTTGATTTAAATTTTGATATAAAATGATGCAAGGTTTGCCAGCTGTTTTCAAAATCACCTTTACTCTTGTGCTCTTACTTACCAGCCAAAAGTTACAAAGATCTGCCAGGCAGCTTCAGATCGAAGGACGGCTCAGTTTTGTAATCACATTCAAAACTTTTAACATTTCACTGATTACTGTTCAGGGAATTTATCAGAAAGGCTTGGAAACATCAGTCTGTGTGCAGTCGATCTATAGAAAGTGTTTGACTTACTGATGGCAAACCTGGAACATAACTTTTAGGGGCCTGTTGTGGAGTTTAACCTTCCAGCAGGACAATTAAATAAATATTACAGCCGTAGCTGAAAAAGAATGGCTTACATCAATCTATTCATGCATGAGAATGGCTAAGTCAATGGCCAGATTCTGCAGTTGTGGCAAGACTTGAAAATTACTATCCGCAGGCTCTCTCCATCTAATCAGACTGAGCTGCGGGTTTATTCCAAAGGACAATTGGAAAAAAAAAGATGTCCATTGCTGAAAATGACATGCATGTCACAGGTGCATACAAACCTGATGCATGCACCTGTGACTGCAGTAAAACATTGCTTGAATGTTTGTATTATTCTATTTGCTCATATTTTGCTGTCAAGATGAAGAAATGACTTAATAAAAGTCATAGATCTTTTATCCACTTGATTAATTTGATCTCATTGCCTAAAACAGCCCAACTTTGTGATTGCGAGATGTTTTGCTTTTGAAAAGGAAGGAAGAGAAGTATAATTAATAAGTAAATGTAGTTCATACATAAATAATGTGTCGTTGAGGAGTATCACTATGCTACCACTTAATGTAGGAGGAATTTATGTTTAAAATATACACCTATAGGGAAATAGGACCATATTTCAGATTTTATCTAAAAGAATTTGCTCTTCACTTTCATTTGCAATCTTAATATTTCAAACAATTTGCACCATGCAGAGGAATACAACACATTCACACACTTACCGGAAATGAAAATTAGTGGAGAAGTTTGACCTCTTGTGGACAGTTTAGGCTACTGCAACTTCCTCATAACATGCAGGAAAGCAGTTTCAATATAAGTAAACAATATTTTTTGTAATATTATTTACTTATAGCGCATCACAACTCTTAATAAAAAATATTTTTTTATTTATTTCTGCTTCACTGTGTAGGTATTCTGAAGCAACAAAAAATGAAAACGCAGAAGTAATAAAATGACCCAAGAAGTTGACCAACAAATAGTTGGGTAGATTTCTGCTCACAGCTGCAGGAATTAACGGTGCACTTGTTTGAGGCGTTTGTAAATATTTTGCAAAAACTCTGCATTTGAATTGTACTGTGAGTGAAGTGATGAAAGAGGAAACATTAAGGAGTGACTCTCTGTGTCTCTCTGTCTGTCCGTCTGATGGTAACCTATTGGGGAATCACACTGACAAAGTTTTGCAGTGCATAATAAGTGTGATGCAATCAATATTTGGACTTCCAAAAGGGTGATGTATTCTTTTATTTGTTTTGTATATTTTCTTATAGTGATGTATTCATGGGGTAATTTTGAACAGGTACCAACTCCTTCAATTGTTCCTCGCTGTTCTCACTTCCATTGTTTCTCATTTGCTGTTGAATTCATTTCAAATCCAAGCAGATGATGAATTGCTTTTTTGAGATGATTCACTCTACCAGCTGGACAGACAGGTTCTGTTGATTCTGTCAATCATCAGGTCTGGATGTGGGTTGTAAACCTGAACCAAAAGGAGGGAGGTTATGTAGATTCAGCAAATGGAAAGAAAAAAAAACAAAACAAAACCAACATTTTCTTCTGACACAAAGCAGGTTTGATGATGTGAAGGGGGGACAGAAAGTGGAGCTTTAGTTTCTCACAGCAGTGATTCATGTAATGATCAAAGCGAAACGTTTGATCATTATTTAATGAGAAAGATCCAGTGTCACACAACCACTGCAGCATTGCTCAAGATGACTTTACCTTCTTCATTCAGAGGAAGTTGCCTCAGTTTCTAACTGCTCTCCAGTTCTCTGCTGACAGGCTGGGATGTGTTTCTGTATGAACACATCTTCTGCTCTTCATGCCATACGTTTCAGACACGCCCACATATGTAAAGCTGAGACGCTGAGTCTACCTGTGCTGACAGGACGCCGTGCAGCGCCTCACACGTGATGCGGTGACGCCGACAGAGAGGTGCAGACAGCGGCAGCAGCCTGCAGACTCAGCTCGGTCAGTCAGCATCAGCATCATCACCAGGACGAAGCGTCTCTGTATTTCAATCCAGGCTTAGGTTTTTCCTGCAGACTGTGATTATTCCTGCCACCGTCAGTCTGGGAGTTCAGCGTCCATCCTTCAAATCCGGCGTTTTGTGCAGACTTTGGAGCCATGCGTGGACCAGCTGCGGTGTTGACCGCATACCTGACCGCATACCTGCTGTGCGGGCCGCTTCTCTGCGCCGCGGCCAGCAGCCTGCAGCCCAACCACCGACCCATCATCGGTAAAACATGAGCTGTCATTTCTTGTCCTCCAGAAAGCGCTTGCAGGGTGCTCGTCGGATTATCATAGCTCTTATGTAATATTTTTCGTGAATGTTCGAGAAAAGGTGTCTCTGTGTGGGGGAGCAATGGAGACTGAGGCTGAAAACTGCTGAGCTTTAAAAACAAAACCTGAGACTAGAATCATTCTGCATGTTATCACTAGCACTTCCTGATCGAACTAAATCAAGTTTGATCAGCAACACATTCAAAAAGTAACATTTTAGACAAAACCTTAAAATGTAAGGTAGATATTGAAATTGAAACTTCAGGAAGCCTCTTTTGCAGAAGCTCTTATATGATCAAGTAACAACCTTTGTCTGTTTTTCTGATCAGGGTTATTTGAAAATATGACTTATTTTAGATTTATCACAAACATTCAGCATTAAGGAAGACATCTTTGGTGTTTTCCTTAATGCAAAGTCTTCTGCAGAAAGACTTTGGCGAGTTGAGTAAAACATCCAGTCATTGTGGTTAGAGGTTTGTGGCCACCATGACAAACTATGGAAGTGTCATATTTCTGCAGGTCATGCTGAAGAATGCTTTAGGTGTTTTGTCATGTCTTTAGAATAGCTAGACTTGTTGACTGAGGTCAGAAGTGAACAGCAGTTTGGTTCATGCCATATGCAGTCGTTGCATTGAGAACGTTAACAGAGAAGTACAGAGAATGTCGTGTTTTTATAGAAAACGTTTATGGCAGGGTGTGGTGCTGTACTGTATGAGGACGTCTGGAGTAGCACAGAAGTTTGTGAGGGTGAAGCAGGGCATGTATGAGAGCTGTAAGGCTGTGGTGAGGTGTGCTGTAGGAGCGACTGAAGAGAAAAATGTCAGGTGTGACCAAAGCATATCAACCAGAATTAAAGCAAAGGTGTACAAGACATTGCTGAGAGCAGTGATGCTGTTTGGTTTAGAAACAGTGGTAATGATGAGGAGACAGCAGGCGGAGCTGGAGGTAGCACAGAGGAAGATGTTGAGGTTTTCTTTGGGAGTAGCAAGCAGGTATGAGATCCAGTATGAATCATCAGAGGAACAGCTCATGTCAGATGTGTTGGAGACAAAGTCAGAGAAACCAGACTGAGATGGTTTGGACATGTTAAAGGTTGTATAGTGAGTCCATTGGTTCGGGGATTTTGAGGAAGGAACTGTCAGGTCGGAGACTTAGAGGAAAACCAAAGAGGAGATTTATGGATGGAGTGAGAAAGAACATGAAGGCAGTGAATGATAAGGTCAGATGGAGACAGATGACTCATTGTAGCGACCTCTAAAGGGAAAATAAGAAGATGAGTTAGACTTGCTCATCCTCCTTCAAAGTAGTCTCATTAAATAATGTTTCAGTGTGTCGTTTTTCACTTCTCCACTTCTGCAGCTGAACCTGTCAGTGTGTGACAGGGGAGAGAAAAAACATGGGGGAAAAAAAGGACAAAAGGTCCAATAAATATGAATCACTGGATGTGAGACTCATCATCCTATGGCTGACCATTCACTGTAAGCCGAATATTCAGTTAAGAGCTGTTGTTGGTACCAATCCTCTGCAGTCATCTGTAGCTCCTGATGAATCTCATTACGTCACGTTGAACAGCTGAAGGGTCAGGACAGCGCATGCTTTTTTATTGGTATGTTACATAACACGCCCTCCAAATCATACGCTCAACCGCTAAATGAAAATACATAGAGTTGTGGATAATTTTGTTCTTAGAGCTTAGTTTTATAATGAGTGAAAAAAGATGCACTTTCACAAAATTCAAGTGTTGAATTAGAACTGAAATGAAGACAAACAAGATTAGACCAAAGTCCCGTTAAAGACCTACATTTTCTCACTCAATATTAAATATAAAAGGGGAAAAAATCTTTTTTTACAGATATTTTAAGTCAGTTGCTTTTATAGTTTGGGTTTTAGTTGAACAGCAAACTTTGTAGATTTTATAAAGACACAATATTCAGAAATGCTTAAACACCGACGTGTTCCAGTAACTCATCTCTTCAAGTCACACAGGTGTGTCGCGTTTCTCTCCTTTTAACCAGGATGTAATAGATAGAAACACTTCTTTGGCTTGTGACATGTCAGTAATTCTGTGTCCTCTTCTGGCTTTAGGTGTATTAGCGCAAGAAAACCTTCCTGATGACCAGTTTGCTCGAGGGTCTTCTTACATTGCTGCCTCCTACATCAAATTCCTGGAGAGTGCTGGAGCCAGGGTCGCACCAATCAGGTCAAATATCACATTCCTCTGTATTTTCTTTTTATTACATTCACCTTGTTGCTGTCAAGTCTTCATCAACTGCTGTTACTGCAAACTTTACTGCTGTCAAGATGTAGCTTTAAAAGTTTGCAAATTATTATTCACGAGTAGTTTTAAAGGATTCTTTTTATAGGAGTCCTGCCTGAAAATAAAATTAAGAGCGTTGAGTCCCGATCCTTGGAGAATTTTGCTGACCACAGAAAAGATTCAGAAATACTTTACCGATTTTTAGTATTTCAGTGTGATTAGTTTTTCTTTTTGCTCATAGAACTAAATAAGTAAAAAAAAAAAAAAAAATTTTAATGATTTCAACTGACTTTATATTTATTTTGTGTTCTGCAGGATCAATCGCACAGAAGAAGAATATATCAAGATATTCAACTCAATAAATGGGTGAGTATTCTTCTCTATGCCCTTACTCTTCTATATATAAAGGGTATTTTTAGTTTTTTTCAGTTTGATGGTGAAATGAGAACTGCTTCATATGGAAAAGAAGGTGGAGTTAGGCTCACAAATGAGCATAAAACCAACTGAAACGTCTTCCTCCATGCTGTGGCTCAGCTGCAGATGAGTGAGAATCACTGAAGCGAAATGTATTAAGCAGGTTTACTGATCAAAGACCATAATGCAGCTGGAAGTCAACAAAGGTCTTTCTTCAGTTGTCAGGATCTGGATCTAAATAAGAGTCATTATATTTAAAGAGTTTGCAGACTTCATTGATTTGGTGCGTTAACGACTGTGTCCTTGCAGTTCCCAACACTACCACTAGAGGTAGCAAATAAATCTTCTTGTTCAAGTTGAAAGAAATATTGAGAAAATGGACTGTTTAATGCAATGTATGCTTACTGTGTGCCACATTTTTGCCTGTGAGCTGCTGGTAACTATAATTTCCTGAGGGAGTCTTCCCAAGGGATCAATAAAGTCAAGTCTAAGTCTAAGTCTAAGTCTAATGTTAAACCATTACATTAACATATGCAAAGACACAAACATTCACCATCAGTTTCTATAATTTTTGTTTTTTTCTGTCAAATCTTAGTTTTTTGAGTGCATTTGTCGTATTTCTGTTCAGGTTGCTGCTGCCAGGCGGAGAGACATTCAGACATCCCAGTTCAGTCGAGCTGCCAGGATCTTTTACAACTTGGCTTTGAAGGTATGAAGTCTGACTTACAGTCGAGACTGTTGAGCTCCAGTAACTCTTCAAGATATTCTCTGAAATGTGATCCCTGCTTAGCTGCAGGATAGAAGCAAATTTTTATACGTTATCCATAAATGTTATCTAGTAATCCCTTTCTTTCTGACCTTCTTTAGGCCAACGATGCAGGGGATTACTTCCCCATCTGGGGGACATGCCAGGGCTTCCAGCAACTCTCCGTCCTCACCTCCAGAAAAAACCTGCTCACTCTCACCAAAACCAAGGCTGTGGCTCTGCCACTCATTCTCACACCTGGTATAAATAATTATGGTCTCTTTATTTCATTCCCTCCTGGATTTCTTGATTGTTTTTGTGATACCTTGCAGTCAAAGTGACAGGACTGCTGCTCTGTATGTAGCCTGAGTGTCCTCAGCCCTGGTCCTTCATGTCTCTGCTCCAGCAAACCTGATTCAGCTGATTGCATTACCTGCTCAGCATGCCATCAAGTGCTGCAGCAGCCTCTTAATCACCCATTCAATTATACTCTGGTCAGTGACAAGAAGGAAACCCTTAAAACATTCAGGAGAGTGGATACTGAGGAATGAAGAACCACTGCCCTGAGTGGGCTAAGATAATTGGTTTAATTAACTGCTTTTCTTTTTTAAATAAACCTCCACTACAATTACAAACTACTAGTTATGGGTAAATGAGGCATCATGAGGCGTTTTGACCAAAACTGTGTTGATACTGTGTCACTGAATACTGACACCTGCTGGACAGTAAAAATCCCTACATGCAACACAGTTTACCGACTGATTTGATGACCCAGTCGATACAATGAGATTTAAGTCATTGTATTTTATTGTATATTATGTATTGCATTATGTCATATCTGTACCATAAAGTGAACATTTAATTTAACATGTTTGGAATGAGGATGCTTGTGGACTGCGTTTTTCTTTTTTTCACAAATTTTCAATCAAAATAAGTTTTTCCAAAATTTTCAAATTTAGTCTCTTATGCTATTTTGACACAATTTCTCCTGCTGTAGAAAAAAAAATTAAATAAAACATTTATCTGAAATAATTTATAAAAAATAAATTTGAGAACGGCTGAGTTTATCTGGGATTCGTTCTGATGCCCTGTGATGCCTCAGCACCGAGGAGGTGGATTTATTTAAATAAATCTGTCATGCAACACTTAACCTGCAGAACATAATATGAACGTAAACTGAGTCAATTTCAGCAGAATTTGGATTCAGATAGATCCAGTAGAAACTGAAAAGAACCGGATGAAACAACAACCAAGAGAGAACCAGTTTGGATCAAAATGGTCCAAACTACCAAACCTTTTGTTTGCCTTCAGGCTCCATATTGACACTGAACCATAAAACATCAAGAATGCTTTTGGTAAATGCAGCCTGTTGACAGACTCGCTTCCTTATAAACACAGTTTGGCGCCAGTGTCGTTTTGAAACAGTTCCTGCATCGGTCATGTGACTTGCTGAAAGCAACACGCGCAGAGTTTCGTCTAAGGGCTTGACGCATGCGCCGACGCATCGGCGTTACTGGACCCATCACTACAAACTACTTTGTAATAGTCTGTCATTTAAATCATGTTTTAATGCACTGATGTTTGCGGTTGTAAGTCGATAAAATGTGAAAAGGTTGTTCATATTTTTACACTGCGCTGTAAGTCAATGCAGTTTCTAAATATGTTGGTTTAACGCAAAATTTCCTCAGACCAGAATCCAACCTGGAAGTTTTCCTCCTGCAGAGACAGACAGGCAGACTTTGCTATTTCAAAGGAGCATCTTTAGCTCAGCTAAACCCTGAGGCTGGCTTTATTCCTCTGAAACATGTTGTTTTAATTTCACCTTCGTTTGTACAGATTAATGAACATTTCCTGTGTCTCTGTCCTGCAGCGGCCCAGTCCAGTCGCTTGTTCAGGAATTTTCCCAGGGATGTGCTGCAGTCTCTGGCTAATGAGAACATCACCTCCAACTTCCACAGCTGGAGTCTTTCCATACAAGTACTTACTGCTGTTTTCAGATTTTTCTTCTCCCTCTCCTGTGACAGCTGGAGATCTATAGTTATGCCAGCTGTTTGCAAAAACAATCGAGTGTTTAATCCACAGATTGTGAGGCTAAAACTGGAACACAACTAAGTCATTGTTCAATTTGTGCCCGAAACTACAGAACTACACCCGAAATGCCAAACTGAAGAGATTCTACAGAGTGTTGTCCACCAACAGCGATGGAGAGAAAGAATTCATCTCCACCATGGAAGGTAGAGTTCGTTGTTGATCCCTTTATATTTTTAAGCTGCTTTTATGAGGCACATTCGACTTGATAACTTCTAATTCTTTTACGTTACTCCAATGTGTTTCATCACCGGGACTGAATTCAAAGTATATAATGTATATTCAGTTGGTTTTTGCCAAAGTCATAAACCACTTGATGTCCACCAGATGGCACCAACGTCCCACAATAATGTACACAACTTGAGCAGAAAGTTTTCCTGAATATTAGAGCCAGATTGAGAGAAAATAACAAATGCAAAATATAAAAAATATATAATATTACAAGAATATGAGAGTAAAATCATAGAATTATGAGACTCTTTTTCTCATAATACTTCACAGTAAGAAAAGCCATGAAAGTATTGAACGTATTAATCAGATTAAATTAAACAGCAATGGCTAACAGTGTTTCTGGTTTTGATTAGCTTATCGCTACCCGTTCTACGCTGTGCAGTGGCATCCTGAGAAGAGTCCGTTTGAGTGGATCGATAAGCCAGGCATGGTTCACACCGTCTCCGCTGTCAGAATCAGCTTCTACACTGGAAGCTTCTTTGTCTCTGAAGGTAACACATAAAACCTGCAGCCTTGTTCAAACATTTTTAGGTTTTTATTTTTTTCTCTCTACGTCTTTCTTCAGCCTTGAAGAACCAGCACCGCTTCTCCAGTCTTGCTGAAGAAGACAAAGCTTTGATTTATAACTTCTCCCCTGTCTACAGAGGCATCAGTGCAATCTTCATCCAGAACTATTACTTTGATTGACGAATGATGTTTAGGAACTAAAGGTCCTGAGTTCAGATTAATCATAATTTATTGTGTGTCAGAAATCATTTTGAGTTCACATCATCAGTAGAA
This sequence comes from Poeciliopsis prolifica, assembly GCF_027474105.1. Lineage (NCBI taxonomy): Eukaryota > Metazoa > Chordata > Actinopteri > Cyprinodontiformes > Poeciliidae > Poeciliopsis > Poeciliopsis prolifica. Next base: position 591,522 of record NW_026562489.1, read on the forward strand.
AAACATTTGCCAAAGTATTTTACAGGAAATGATCAAGAAAAAGCTAAAACATAACAATAAACAAGAGACTGTGCTCTCTTAATATGCAAAGACAAAAAACTGTCATCAGTTGAAGCATCATAATTCCTCAGCTCTTTATCTTCTGACTGTACGACTGGCGATTGAGATTAAATGTATCTTGCATGCAGAGAGCAGCATTTATAGTGCTGCTGGTTTGGGGGATCAGGCAGGAGCTTTCATCAGGGAGTTAAGATAACTGCTACTCCAACAGAGACAGAGCTGAGCCAAAGTTAAAAATCTGTTTTAGACACTGAGGTTTTGGTTGGACCCCTGATGAAAAGTGAATTATACCTACTGCCATCAAGATGCTGACTCTTCAGAAATGTTACATCTAAGCAGAACCAGCTTATCTTATCTTTAATTTTCTACATATTTATCATCATAATTTCACCAACATCAGCATCAGTGTTGCTATTTATCTGTTAAATAAATTATTATGGATTTGTATAAGAGATTTGAGTGCTAAACACACAAAAAATCACCATCGATTAAGCATCACAATTGTACATGAGTTTGCAGATTAAAATGCCAAGCCCTCACTTCAAAATGCAACCTATCCTTTCTAAGTTATAACTGCAAAACACAAACAGTCCACATATTTTATTTTGCTTAAAATAAACACTTGTTGCCCTGTAATATTTTCTACATGCAAGATATCTGTGCTTCAGGGTGGCACGAAATGTAAGAAAAATATGTGATTTCTATAATGCTAATAATTAATTTTTTTTATTTATTTTTGACAACTTCAGTTTAAAATAAATTTTTATCTTCTTTTGTTAAGGAGGTTTAAAGTTGGCAATAGAAAAAACGTCAAATCTGCTATAAAAAAGCAAAATGTTTTTTAAACATTATACATGGTGAGTTTGACCATCAATTAAAAACACAGCAATTATTGTTAATATTTTTTTTTATTAGAAAATAGTGAGATATTGAATGTGACATTCCTGTGGCAGTTACTCAGTTTCCTTGAAAACCATATCAGGAAAACTCTGCAGATGATTCATCTGTACATGATTGTATTTTAATGTGATTTTTGCTCAGAAGAGCTCAAAACAAAGAGAACATTTATTTTTCGTCAACCATTTTCAGAAAATGTAAGAAATGTTTTGAGTACATCAGAACATCCATCAGCAGCAAATGTAAGTCAAGTCAAAATGATTTAATTTGAACTATTTCTTTTATTTAGTTTTGAACAGGAGGAGCCTAAAAGAGGCCATACAGTTTTAACTGCATTAAAATAAAGAAAAAATGTACACATCATTTGCTTTGTTTTTTGTGAGCAAAATACATGTTAAAAACTATTTGTATTATTGAAAATGTCTACAATAAAATAAATGCTTCAAGTTGATTTTATGTCAGATAATAAAGGGGAAAAAAATCAACGAATATTATGTTACATGTTCATTTTACTTTATTTCGATGAGAGGTAAAATCAGTCAAATTGTTAAGCATAAATGCTCCTGCGCTCTTGTGATTGCTATCCTGAGTAGTTAAAATAATTTGTTCTGTCAGGTTCAGGGTGAAAGTTAATAACTCACCACTAGAGGGCGGTATAGTTGCATTGTGGCTGGTTCGATTCTCATCCAGAGATGTGTGAAGCAGAGCTGGACTCTGCCAGGTCCATTTCTCCCTGCCTGTGTTATTTATTGAGGCGATCATCAGCTGCAGTTGTGTCGGGTTGGGAAGCTCACAGTCTAAAAGTTGCTTCATGCAGATAATGTTTTCTGATTGGTAGTTTTAATGAGGATTCTTCATAAGTTCAACTCGATTCTTTCCACAGACTAACTGTCCTATATTATATTGTCTCAATGGTAATTCTAATACACATGTTAAAAAACAAACAAACAAACAAAAAACTTTATTATAAAAGTTACAAACTGCAACTTTAAAGTGGATTTTCATTTAATTGCTTATAAATTGGCCCAACATGTCAGCTGTAATATACAACCAACCAGCCATAAAACTAAAACCTCACAGTGAGTCAGCCTCACTCAGCTGCCAAAACGGCCCTGGTCAGTCGAGGTCTGAACTCCTTTGTAAAGGTTTTCTGTGGTATCAGAAACCAAGACGCAAGTCCAGTTCTTTGAAAGGTGGAGAATTTGTTAAACAGAATTTTTTACTAAGACAATCCACCAGATTCTCGATTGGACAGGAGATCTGAGGAATTATGAGACCAAGTCAAGCTCAGTCCAAAGACTTCTCATCGTAATGCATTGTTCATTGTGAGGCCTTTCAGTCACACACATCCTTTCACATCTGCCTTGAAATTCTTTCAGATCAGAATCGCCACACCAAAACACTGACTTTGTTATCCTTAAGCCACTTTGTAGCCACTCTGGTCTTCCAAATGGACAATGTGCCCAAGACTTTACTTCCTGGCTGATGTCTTAGATGTTGCTTCAGTATGTGCACATAATATTCTTTTCTGATGATGCTATTTCATGAAGTCCACCAGTCACTCTGGCTGTAAAACAGCCCCACAACATTATGCTGCCACCACCATACTTCACAGTTATGAAGGTAGATGCATCCACCTTTTACCTCTCAATGCACCGCTGGACATTATGTCTCCAGACCCTGTATGCCTTTGCAAACTGCGTTCTGGCTTTTTAATGTTTCTTTTGGAATAAGGCCTTCCTCCTCACAGAGTCAGGTGACCAATCAGAGGTTTCCAAAAACACATCATCATCTGGGCTTTCTGTCCTTGTTTAAAGAGGCAGAAATCATCCTGGATGACGAGACATTAATAAATACATATCTGACATATTCTCATGCTGATCATCTTGGCATTTTGCAAACACAAATAATAAAAAAAAATTTAACTGACCTAAAACAACAGAAGTTTAATTGGATTTGTATTGAAAAGTCTTTCGAAGTCCAATTTTCCCTTTTCTTGTCCTGGCAAACTTTTTGTGTGATGTTTAAAGCAATTTACATGAAATATTATAAATTGTGAACTTACAAAACCTAAAATCTGAGCGCAAACAGCCGAATCAGATTTATTTCTCCAAAATGTTTTCCCCAGATTTTCAGTGAGAACGTCGGGAAACAGATGAAAGACACAGAAAGCAAACACTGTTTTCTTTATTTATTAATCCTCTTCATTTGGTAAAAGGATTTTTTTGCTCTCCCCAAACAAAAGGCAGCGTTTTTCCACAAGTCAACCAACCATTCTTCTATCATTCAGTTTCTTTCACTTCAGAAAGCAAAGAGCAGTTCTGGCCATTGATCCCTGGATACAGCGTGAGCATTAGTGTCTGGATATGAAAGTCCTTTTACTGAAGAGCTGCCCAGTGTGAGAATAAAACTGATCTCCTGTCTAGCCCAGGAATACCCTCATATCAGAATAATCTCTCTCACACACACTCTGACAAAGGGTCGCTTCCTTTGATCTGATGTATCAAAACTCCAAAGGTCTTCTGAAAAATAAGCAGATCTTCTTTGTGATGCCTCATGCAGGAAAAGCGGGTATGTGGAGAAAGAGGAAAGTATGCAGTTGACTGAAGACTGAAATGAACAAAGAGAGGAGAAAATCACTTAGACTGTGAGGCAAGAAGAAGAGACTTAAAAAGAAAAGATTGCCTCAGCATGTCTATGTGCAACAGTTATACTGAAAACATTTGTTCTTTGTCTCAATAGTAAACTATTTTTCTATATTATAAGGGTTTAAGGTGCCAGACATTATGTTTAAATAATAAAATATTAAATTCAATTCTGCAATTCACCTTAATGCCCTCCCTATTATACATTTAATGATGCAATCACACAAACTGCAAAGCTTGTAATGATGTAAGTTTTTAGACTTAATAAGGCACGGCCACCAGAACTACTGAGGCACAAAGATGACCCGATCAGAACATCTGAAGTTCATGAAATGCACATGAAATACATGATTATGACGGACGTCTCGAGTCCAAACATGCAAACTGCTATTCACCAATACACTATATACCTAACTGTGAAGGACAGAGAGGAATAACTGTTATCATCATCATCATCTTTTATAGAAGTATTTCAAAGTCAGCAACATCCACCTTCACACCTCATTAACCAGAAGACACACACACAGGCTACAGTATAAGCACAAAACATAACAGAAACATGGAGACGTGCTCAAGGTAAAACAGATACAGCCACTCAACCTCATGCAAAGCATCAGTTTACAACAGTTTCATCGAATATCCCGAGGCCACAGATCCTAAACTAGCAAGTCTTAATCAAAACATCTGAACTGCATGGACGATGTTTGTGTTCAAACTTCCACTTTTTAAAAACTGTAAATACTTACTTGCCTGAACAGGCATAAGGAAGTCTGAGGACAATTACAATATGCAGCACAGTAATCCCCAACATCTGGCCGGACCTGGAAGTAAAGTCATAAAAAATCCTCTGCTTACCACTGAAGGTTAACTCACTACTTTATACATTTGCAACACAGTTAAAAAGGCAACAGCAGAAAAACAGAAGAAATATGTAGACTTCTAAAAACATAAGATGTCATTAAATCATTGATGTACTTACATCAAGTCAACTCAGATACAAAAACACCTTAATAATCTGCTGATGGAAACATACTGTGACCTCTGAGGTCCAGGAGAGATTTTCTTTCTTTTCTCCTTTTCATTTGTCTCTCTGTGGCTTCGTACAGTAAAACATCTCACTGTTGTCTGCACCACAGGAAGAATGATTTGCTTCTCTTTCTTTCCTCATTTCTCTTCTGCATGTGCTGGAAAAAGAAAAATACCATGGACGACTATTCTCTATTTTTTTCTCCTCCTGCTGTCTTTCCTTTTTTTACATTCATATATCTTCAAGAACTCAGAAGAAAAAATGTGCTCTGCAAGCTTTTTTTTCTTCTAAGTGCTGCACAATTTGTATGTTGTGTTGGGGAACAAGAGATGATTCCTTGATGCTGTGCGATTAAATGCTGCCGTGGAACTGAGACGTCATTTCTTCCTACAGCCACAAAAGACAGCAGGAAACGAGAAGCTGTCCAGCAGCATGGAAACTTCAGAAGCACCTAACAGGTGCAACTGAAGAATCTAAAAAGTGAAATGCTTCTTTTCAGTTTTCTAAATCTTACCATGTTACATGTGTCTTTTGCAGAAAAAGCAAGTTTTGACATTCAAAATATAAAGTCTAAGATGAAAAAAACTGACAATGCATTGAGCCAAATGTAAGCTCAGCAGGTGAGGCTGGGGAGCATCTTAACCCGCTCTAGAACCATCAGCACCGCCGCCCTCTGGGGCTGCATCCTCTCTGCGCTCTTCTTCTCTCTGATGACTGCATCTCAGTGAGAGAGCACTTTCTACAAATCAAAGTCCAACTTATTTTAAAAAGACAATAATCTACTGTTAAAGTTTTTAAATTTACCTTTTGTATTTACCTTTTTCAGTTTTATCCCTGTTTTCACTTTTATACGTTTTCATTATCACAAGTCCACTTTGTACCTAAATTATCTAAAGATAACTTATTCTTCGTACTACACCCAAGAGCAGAGGAGCTGATGTTCTCTCCAAGCAACATGAACAAAACTTGGAAGGTCTTGTAGCTTGTTAGTGACACTTTCTGGACAGAACTTTTTTCTTGTGTTGTATCCATCAAATAATCTGATTGGTTAGTGTCAGTATCGGTTAGATGTTACCATGCTGACGATGTCGCAGTGGTGCTGAGCTGCTACCTTGAGTATAAAAATTAATTCCCCATCATGTAAATCCCTTCTCTGAATCTACATTCATTTTGTTTTTTCAAGTCTTAACTTGGATGTTTCTAAAGCCAACAGAGTATGATTCTTTATCAATCGTTAAAGAATCATACTTTAACTTAACACCAACTGTTTATGAAACTAAGACCTAGTTTCATAAATACTTCTGCGTTTGCTTGTCTGTATTGCAGACGCCTAAACTGTCTTAAACCCTCAAACGTTGTAATCCACAAAAAATAAAAGACAGTCTTAGGAATCAGGAATAGAAAATCTCAAAGATGAGAAACAAAGAGGGACACAGCAAGATCCTTCAAAGGAGCACACAAAGCAATCATCCACAAAAAAAAGTATGCAGTGATAAATGAATTGTATCGTGTTGGTAACAGCAGAAATCATTCTTGTCGACATTCTTTATTTTCCCTGCTGTCCATACTGATTTCCTAGCTCTGTTGTTTGTCTGTTGTTAAACAGTCTGTGCTGGCAGAAGGCAGAGATGAACTGAGCTGCCAGGAGCACAAGTAGCATGTCCAGCCAAGTTGGTTGAAATAAACATGGAGAATGACTTTTACACTCTTGTGCTGTTTTTGCTTTGTAAAATAAAATTTCTTACCATAAGAACATTATGTCTGTCGTAATAGCAAGTAACAAAATTAGGATAATTACCCTAAGTGCTAGCAGCACCTTCAATTATTTAAATATCTATAAAAACTAGTATGTATCTATGTCTTAGAAAAATTCCAATGTCTCACGCAGGATTAAGTTTACGACTTATTTTTTATTTGTGTGCTTGGATGATCAGTTTGAATTTCCATCCAGGTTTCTTGAAGGGGTCGGGTCAATGCGTGATGTCATTGTGTCTAACTAACACAATAATTCAAAGCAGGGACATCGGCCTGCCTCATTCATTGCGGAACATGGCTGCTGCAAGAGGATACGGATCATTTCAGAGCAGCTGTTCTATCTGACGAGAGGAAGCCCGGTGCAGGTGTGCGAACAGAAACAAGGAAACAGAGCGGCAAAGCAGAAGTTGAAGTAAAACATTATGACTGACCGACAATTATTGATTCACCCAACATGACATGAGGTGAAAGTTTTACTCTAATGAGCATCATCAGGATTATGATGAGGGACAGTCACCATTTTCCACACACATCATGAAAGAGTGAGATGGACTTATGGAAAGAGTGACAGGTGAATGGATGTGTGGAAAAAATAAATGTAGCATTACATTTAACATTTATTGTTAAATGTAACAATAAATGTAGCATTGTTAAGGAGGCAGGCTGATGAATAAAAGGGAGTTTTGAGTTTAAAAATATTGGACTTTGAGAGGCTGCAGATTATAAACCTAGATCCAAAGGATAACAGAAATGAACTTGACGCAAGAAGCAATTCCATTCAAAGTAAAGCAAATATGAGCCAGTGTCAGCTTCATTTTAAGGTATTTAACATTAATTGTAACCTACGTAACTTATACAGACACATGCATTTCAAATGATTCCTTTTAGACCCAGGCACACCCAAATATGAGCGGAGCATGTGACATGATGAATGAAGTAGCATTCTGACCTTCATGTTTAGGAAAACCCAACATCCGCAAAAACTTTGGGTGTATATCTTATTAGAGCAAATTCCTCTAACAAGGGGAAATGGTTTAGAGGAGTAATTTGCAGGTCAACTATGAGCCCTAACCCTATTCTAATGATGGTCAACTAACGCTGTGAGGCTGAATCAGAAGAAGAGGAAGAAAATGGGAAAAAAAGAAGAAAGAAGTGGAACGGAAGGGGGGAAAGACAAGAAATAAAGAAAATACGCACCAGAAGGAAAAATGGCGGAACCGTAGTTGTGCTACACGGACCATAAAGAGGGACGGACAATGATGGCGGCAGCAGAGTCGGCTGGTAACACAAAGCTGTCAGTTGGTGTTAAACAGCGATCTGCTCGTGTACCAAGCCTGTGTAAAGCCGGATGCGTCGACAAAGAAGCAGACAGGAAGCCGGTAAAGCAGAGGCTTTATTATTATTGGAATTATTGCTGAATTGCCTGCATTCTCTTGTTTCAACATTAGCGTTAGCTTAGCAACGCTGCTGGAGTGCCTCGTTAAGACCCGTATGTTCGTTTCTCCATGATTTAAATATATTGCAGTCATGAAATCTTGTCTGTTTAGCGTATTAATATGTGGCTTTGATAGCTGGAATAATTTTTGCATTGTGATTTTTAACTGATGAATTTGGTTAAATTAACAGTTAAATTTTAAAATCAAACATTAATTGGACGCAAGTAATAACTTGGAAGCTTTATCAATAAATAAACATTTTAAATGTAATTAAAGTGAAATAACTTATTTCTTCATTTCAATCAATCAAATTTTATTTGTGTAGCACATTTTAGCAGTAAGGCATTTCGAAGTGCTTTACATAATAAACACCAAGTCATGCAACATAGAATCAATAATCAAAAACTACATTAAGTCAAGTGCCATAACAATGCAAATAAACATTTTTAATATGTAGGTACAATTGCAGCACTTTCAGCCAATAATCATTAAATTGGTAATCAATTATGTGTCTTATGTGTGATCTTATTTTATAATGTCAACCAACAGTGCCCAAGGACTGGTTGACATGAAAATATATATTTTTAATTATTAGTCAAACCCCACACATGACAACAAAATAATGTTAGGTCTAAGAGGTTCAGTCGTACAGTGAGTGGTGAATAGCCATACAACATACGCTAACAGATTTTAACATGCAAACGTCAGATGGAAACTTTTACAAAATCTCAAACATAAGTTCAGAGTAAACAAAGACAAAGTAATTGCGATAAATTCTGGGCTGTATTTAACAGAGAAAAAAAGCCTTTCTCTTCCAATGTCCACCAGACTTTCTGGTCCATCGTGTCAGTTGTCTCATCTCGAATGTGTTTTGATGTCCCCTTCATGTTTCCATTACCTTGCCTGTTTGATTGGCTGAATGTCCCTCTCAAAAGGCTGCATTCTTGTTTGTTGCCGGTGTCACAAAAGCTACGATATCGGGTCAAGACAATCCAACACGTTGAACATCTCCGATTGGAGATTGGAGCGGGTCCCTGTATCCTGAGCAAACCAGATCACTCATGAAACTCTACACATGGCAGGAATATCTTAAAGATAACCATCCTGATAATCGCGACGTTTTTAAGATTTAATTTAAAAATCTCATGGATTTTTATTGATCTCTTAAATGTCAATGTGTTATCATTAATAGATCTTGTTTCCTTTATTCCACCTTATTAGCATTTTTATCCATATCCATATATCTCCTGTTTGTCTTAGTTTTGTAACATCCTTCTGTTTTTGATGTGTCAAGGAAAATGGCGCAGGACACGGTGTGTCTTTCTACTGTTTAGTTACTTTTTTCAGCCTACTTATTAAGTTTGTGTTTTTGTGAATCTTGGAGTTTGGAGGCATTTATACTATAAGAGATTATCGAGGGCAGACAGCGACATTATGGCTGTGTGGAATGTTAGACATGCGAAGGATTAACATATACTGGTTTCAGTTTGGACTGTTTTATGTCCCTGCATTCTCACACATTATTACTAAAACACATATTCACATAAAGTCATACACACAATAACACAAGAAGACATAAAGTTACCAAATGTGTGTTACCAATTGTGTGATTGTGTTGCAGTTCGGTTTCTCCAATGAAAGACATTCCCACACATTTGCATCATGCTGGGCTTTTGTATAAACCATAAACATGCAATTACCCACCGACCTCCTGTTGTTGCTTCTGTTTGTTGCATTCATTCGCTGAAACTGCTCTGACAGCAGCAGCGTAGCTCCTTAAATCTGATGATTACATGGGCGTGAAGCCGTTGGAATCATCTTTCATTTTTGTTGACAGTTATTACTGCCCAATTAGTGCATGCACACAGAGTTAAATTGCATCAAAACTACATACAACAAAATGGCAAGTACTGATCTTGAAGGGAACTCCAATTTAACCTTTTTCCTCCATTGTCATGTAATAAGAAAAAAAGGTGCTTTTTATTTTACCGTCTATCCCAGTGTGATGAAAAACATGGTAACTAAATTTGAAGAATTTGTAGTTAAGTGTGTGTTTTAGATTACCTCCTCTTCTGATGCAGCATGTGTGGGTGTGTGTATCAAAAGTATATTGTATGGTATATATAGTTTGAACTGCATAAGAACCAAGTACATAGAACATCCTTTTCTATTGGCTAACTTCTTCAAAGCAAATTATTAACTGGCCTCCTGGAAAATAAATTGTAATTCTCTCTGAGTGCCCTCAAGCGGTCAGATTAATCAGAAAGTAACTGACCTTACTTTACGGTGCTAAAGGATCGAGCTTTTAGCATCCTGAGGTAGGTGAAGTCTCAAGATAAAAAAAACTATTCTATTCTCTATTCTATTCTATGTTATTACCAGGTCATTCTTGTGGTTTTTGTTGCTTCTGTAGGAGGAATGGAGATGGTCTTTATGGGATGTGTGAGTTGTGGTGTTCACATGGTAGAATTTTCTTTTTTATATGTTGTTTTTAGACAGTATAAAACTTTTATCTTCCAATGTCCACCAGACTTTCTGGTCCATTGTTTTTAGATCACAATGACACGATCAACATAAAAGTGTCTTTGTTGTCTTAAGTGGTACAGAACCTCTTAAGTTGTAGAAAATTAAAACTTTACTTTATTATAGAAACTAGATACCTTCCAGTTTTCATATCAGGGTCACAAAGGTTCTTTTTTGGTAAAGCTGCCATCTTTAAAGTTTTAAACCTCAAGCGGAAGCTAATTGTTTTGATTTGCAACAGTCAAGTGAACCTCTCCAAGGAAGTGGACAGGCTAAGTGTCTTGGTGCTTTCAGTGCTGCTGTGCAGAATTGTGTGCCAACTTAGAAAAAGTTCAAGAAAAGGTCTAAGTTCAAGGATGCTGAAGCGCAGAGTGGATGAGTCAAAATGTTCAGGCGTTACATGTATTATCCAAAACAATTCATTAGACCGTTCCCCGCATCAAGTTGCTGAAAAATGTATTGAAGAGCTTCACTGAAAGAAAGAGGTTCCAACCTGTGATGTGGGAATGTTTCCAAGAAAACTAAAATTTAACTGGGCATTTTGAAGAGGTTCTCCGTCAGTATCGAGCAGGATTTTCCGAAAAACTTTGTCTAAATGAGTGGTCTGTTTCTTGTGTCTATGAAATGACAGACACAGCAAAGTGGTGCGCTGCAAACGCTATTAAAGCAGTTAACTCCATGAGGACATAACTGTACTGCATGTTTCACATTGTTCTATTATATAAACAAATTTTGCCGTTTTTGTCTTGTTTTCAGTGACGTTTCTCTGCTGCTTAATAGTCCCATCTCTGCTATCAAACTACAAAAATGACCGAATGTTGGAGTGGAACGCTCTGTGACCTGGAGGGAAGGGCGAGGTGAGAAGAGTCATTAAAAAAACACACCAAACCAGTTGCCTGGAGGCAAAATGCTTTGCAGTTCTATTCTATATCGACCACAACTGAATGATACGCATACACACTGACAGATCTGAACTGTTGCCTACTGTCAAATTGTGTTTGCATGTGCTGCATTTCAGATGTTTTGTTCCTCTCCAAAGCCTTGTCAGTCCTTAGCACTGACGCCACATATACTTCATTAATCTCTACACAGTGCAGCGTAGGTGCATGAAAAGGATTAATGCTACACCAAATATGTCACCTCACACAGCTTGGAAAGGTGGAAAAAATGCACTGAGTAGGTGGATAAATTATTAGCTTGTGCTTGTGTGATATTTAGGTTTATAGGATCTTATTTCTGCCAGAAGAAGAGATAAAGAAAATGAGGGTCCATAAGATGCTCACAAATACATATTTTAAGGGGCCAAATGAGGCCTTAGCTGGAGTCTTAAAGGGGCTTTATAGTGTCCAAAAATAAAAAGCATTTCACTTTCTACTATTTCCATTAGTTCAGTGTTGTCCGATGTAGTCGGGTTTATATTTAATTTAGTTCAAGCTTCCCCAGTCAAGCAGAGGTAGTAACTGGTTTTATAGAAGTAGTTAAGAAACAGCTTTAGCGCCAGGCTTCATTTAGGCCTACAACTGATTTGGTAAAACAAAAAAAGTCCAGGTGCTTCTGCTGACTTGTTCATCTTTCACCTTCCAATGGGACAGGAAGTTGTTATATGCTTTGACTCTAATGTTGTAGCAACATGTTTGTAGTTTCCACCCTATTGGCACTTGTAGTGTCTTGCTTGCAAAGTTGATCTCACATAAGTCAAACCAAACTATGAGGCACAAGGAACTCCATACTAACAATCTCATCAGATAGTGACTTTGCCTCTGAGACAATTTTGCTGTCTCCTGCCACTTCTCCAAGTTTTGTAGTGCATCTAAAACTCCCCCAATCTGGAAACGTGGAGCTTTGACTCGGTCTAGTTTTGCTTCCCACCGAGTGTCACTCAGAGGCTTCAGTGTGAGAATGTCCCACCTCTTCACAGAAGACAAACAGATTGTGTGCAATCTTTGAACAGTGTCAAAGAAAGCTAAACACTCTGCTAGATGCTGCTGCATCACATAACAAAAGGTTCAGGCTGTGGCAACAGCAGGGGATGAATTGAGCCTCTGGATATCTTTGTTGTATTAAAGTTTGAACATCCTTGTTCATTCCCCTCATATCAGAGCCATTATCATAACTTTGCCCTCTACAATTAGCCAAATCCAACCCCAAACTCTCCAGTACCTGTTAGTGTATGTGTGAGGCCTTTCAATGTTGTGTCCTTCACAGCAGTGAAACCCACAAAATACTTTTTTCTTCTCATCTGTATCAATATATCGAATGATGACTGAGGCCTGCTCTTGCTTAGAAATATTCCAGTTCCACTGCAAAGTACTTGGAGGCTTTGATGTGGGCAGATATTTTACCCAAAACACACTGATATTAATCTAAAAATTCATTCTGAGTGCACAATGTCAGATATAATAATTCTCTTAATAAAAGAATCAATAATAATCTAAATTAGATTGGGGGTTTTGACGCTCCCACTACTGCAGCACCCTTATGCGTTGCATAGGCTGCATACCCACTTTTTGCACCACTTCCTGCACACCCTAATGATTTACACGAGGAAATCCGACGAAACCGCCAAAAGGTCTGAGGACAAACAAAGACTGGAGGAAGAGCTGGAATTCCAGTTGAAGAAGCAGGAAGAGCTCAATGCGGCTTTTCGACCAGGCCTACAAGGCAAAGGTAGAACTAGAGAGACTAGATAGGTTCAGTTATCCAGAAGTCCTGAAAGGACTTCTGGTGAGGTAGGAGAAAGAGGCCAAAAGAGAGAATGAGAATCAGAAGCTTATCAACAACCTGAGAGCTGAGAAAGAGGAGCTCTTCCAAAATATGTCAAAAGAGATGGCAATAATGCAAAAGAGAGAGAAGCAAATGCTACAAGAACTTTATCAGCATCACGTTTCATATGAGGAGCTAAAAATTAAGATATGAAACGGACATTAAGGATTTAGAGCAGCAGGCTGTAAGATACCCGGAGAAGATCAAGCATGAGGAAACGACTCTTTCAAAAGAAAAGAAAGAGAAGATTACCCCTAAAGAGAAATCATTCCGAGCTGCAAGAACGAGTTGAGAATCTACAGCTCCAGATAAGTCAAGAGAGGAAATCTTATATGGAGAAATCGGAGGAGGACAACGTACTTCTGGACAACATGGGAGTAGAGAATATCGTCCTCCATGAAACAACAGGAAAAGGAATTCAGTTCCTGAAGAGCAGTTCAGCAGTGCCCAGGCTGAGATAGAGAAGGTCAACGGTTTGTATCAGGAGCTCAACTGTCGGTATGACAGCGAAGTAACTGCATTGAAACAGGAATCAGAACAATACCAGCAGGAGATCAATTGTGCAAAAAGTGATTTCGAAAGAGCAAAAAAGATTTACTGCTGTCTAAAACACTGAGAGCTGAAGAAGATCCCCAACAAAACCCGTCCGTTTTCCAAGAATAGGGGGAAAACTCAGAGCCAAGTCGACCCAGTTAGAGATTTAAATCAAGAGGAGGAACCTCCCAGGAGAAATTTACCAGGTTGTTCCACAGATCCTGAATCCAAGAAAGAAAACAACATCTCTGGAGAAACCGGCTTGGAGGATTTGGACCATCCAGACATTAAGACAGGATGGGAAAAAGAAGAAAAGATTGCAAAACATGCTGGGATTGAAGAAATCAAAAAAGAAAACAAGAGTGACAACAATAACGAACATTTCTAATGTTCCTGGTTTTGATATTTAGAAAGATGTGCAAGAGAGAACGAGAAAATAGATCCCTTCCCAGCCCAACTGAAAAAACGTGGGCAGCACGGTGGTGCAGCGGTTGGTGCAGCGTCTTCACAGAGACCATCTGTGTGGAGTTTGCATGGTTTCCCCGTGTTTGCGTGGGTTTTCCCCGGGTGATCAGGTTCCCCCCACATTTCCTAAAACATGCAGGTCTGTTCGGTTGGTCACTGCAAATCGCCCCCAAAAGAGTAAGAAACTCCAAACACGTGTGCAGTTTTATTGTTAAACTTGTAAAATTAATTGAATCAGCTGAACTTTAGACATTTTCCCTCCGCTGGTTCAGTGGTAGATGCTCATTACTGCAACACTCAGCTCATTTTTTATAGCAACATGTTGATTTAAGAATTAAAATTTCTTCTTTCAATAGTAATGATTTCTGTTTATTTTTCTCACTGGACTTGTGCTTTTATGGTTTGTCCTTAGTTGACCTTTTCTACTCGCTTTTATACTAAATTGCTCTGAATTGCAGCTCGTTATACTGTGTTTCAATCCGTATTTTAGAAAGATTAACAAAAGGATCATGCAGTGGCTTTTTTAGGACAACTGTGGCTCTGTGGGTAGATGGTCGTCTTGTGACCAGAAGGTTGTAGGTTCGATTTCAGCTTCCTCAGCCACATGTTGAAGTGCCTCTGGGCAGGGCAGTTAGTGGCAAGTTGCCCACCGACCTGCATGTGGGTGTAAATATGTGTGAGTAAGTGAATGTGACTGCAGTGTGAAGCTCTTTGAGTGGTCAACGTTATTAGCAAGGCACCACAGTTCAGTCCATTTACCTTTTTGTCTTTGATAAATCCTGTTTTTCTTTTTGTACCAAACATAAAAAGCTGATTTAATACATTTGTACTTCTTCATGTTCCAGAATTAAATCTGTACGTAATATTAGATTTAATACTCCAGACCGTGAAGAAGCCCAACGTTGTTTTATCTGGTTTGTTTGTTATGAAAAAAAAACAGGTTTTATCAAAAATAAACGTTACTGTTTTCTTTCAGTTAGTCTTTATTTAGAATAACAGGTTTAAGAAAGTAAAACAAAAGAAAAATTCTAGTCCAGTAATTTACTGTAGATATTATGAATTGAAACTCCTATACATATTTGTTGTTAGGTAATTTTTACAAGTCAGAATGTAATTGGAGATATCTGGGATTCAGGTGAGTGAAACTGCTCTTTGTCACTGCGGTTCCGGACGGGCCTTAGGTCCGTCTCCAGCTCCTTCTGCTTCTGTAATAAACCCTGAAAAACAGACAGTGGCTGGCTGAGTGGGTTCACCTGCAGGCGGAACCGATCCGAGGGAAACAAGCTGCTGGATGGTTCCAGTGAGGCCCAAACTACCGGAGTCTGGAAGGTACCGACCGGATCGATCCATCTGATGACAGAAAGCTGAACTGATTTCACATTAATATTATGACTTAGTTTCCCAGTGTATCTAAAAAGCTTTGACACCCAAAACTGATCTCACTAAAATTACTTAAAACGTGCATTGTTAGTTATACGTGTTACATCAGTGGCGTATGGAGCCCTGTTTTAGTGGCGCTTTAGCTTTAGCCCCCTAAAAATGAATCTAAACACCCTGAATAGCATTGCCTCCCATCCCGTAAAATACGGAGTTGTCCCATATTGAACAGATATATAACTGTCCGATAGACACATCAACATTAAGTTTAACAATAATGGCCAAAATAAAACACAGGCAATATTAAGGTCAGCTACACTGTTGTGGCGGGAACTGAAGGACCCCGAACGCTACGGACCGACGCTGAACGTCGGTTGCCTAGAGACGGACACTACGCAGCCGCAGTGAACTGCTATCAACCTGCGTCTTTTCAAAACGTCCTCTACCCGAGTCCATGTCCTTAGCGGACTTATGTTTACCCAAAAAAGACGTAACCAAAAATCAAAGCTTTGGGTTAAGAACTGCAGACATCGCGAGCAAGGATTATTTGTTCCATCGCATCATGGAGGTGGGTTTTTTTATTTTTTTCATAAAAAATACTGTTTTAATGTTTTCGGTTTTGTCGTTTAATTAATCGTTTACTTATAATTTTTCGCTGTGTTACATCTGCTGGCAAGGTGCCCTGGGAAGGTAATTATATTTAAATACATAAATTGTTTTAGTTTGATAAATGTGTAGATTAGTAAATAAAAAACACAAAAGGTCAGAAAACAGTTTTTTAGATAATTAAATCTGATTTAATCATTCAGTTGAGTACATAAACATTCAAGATAAACATTTCTCTTCTCTTTCCTTTCTAAATGAATTAACACTAAATACTTAAATATTTTCTACATTACATTACTTTCCGTGCGTTTCATTCACAAATGTTGATATATTTTATGAATAGTTGTTCAGTGGTTATTTAATGTATTACTTCATTAACATTTTATTAATATTGTTTACCAGTTTGGATAACCTGACTTCCTATCAATGAAGAAAAAAAAATATACTAATATAAAATGCTCCAGACCTGCAGGCCAGGGGTGGTTCTAGATGGGGGCCAAGATGGGTTCTGAAGAAATTTTACTAAATAAATAAGTATTTAGTGGTTGATATTTTTTTAAACCTTCACAATTTTATTTTAACAACAAATTAAAAATGATAGTGCTGCACTTTTAGCTTTTAGTGTTTAGTAAGGTGTTTGGTACTGAAACTACGACAGACCCACTTCGTGAACTGTGGACTGAAATAGTAAAACCCAGACTCATAATGTTAACTTTTCCATAGATGGACAAGCATTATTTAAAGAAAAAGGCTAACAGCTGCATAACATTCAGATAAAAATAAGTATGATTTTCAAATAAAGTTCAGCTTAATGACTAGTTTTCATGAGTCATTTACTTTAACTTCTACCTTGATAATTAACTGGTTTTAGTAAAATGTTCTTCAAATGACTGGAAATGCATAGTTTTGAGTATATTTTATTTTATTTTACAGGGGAGCAGAGTCACTCCACAGCTGCATGTGTCTCATTAATGTTAGCAGATGTTGGCAGGTATGATGTAGTCTTGAGATTCTGTTTCAAACTGAATTTACACACCTCTGGAAAAAATTTAGGTTCTCTGATTGTACTCTTTATATGTTTGAGTAAAATGAACATCGTTCTTCTATTCTATGAATTACTCATGTCTTTTGGAAATAAGCAGTTAGATTTAGAAAACGTAGCAACGAATATCTTCTCATGGGTCTTAGCCTGCTGGGGGCTAAGACCCCTAAAGGTCAAAGCCTAGAATGGCCCCTGGGTGGGATTCCACAGCTAGAAAGTTATTTTGTTCCATTTCTGGAGGAAAATGTTATTTCGAAAGGATAAGGGGGGAAATATCACCAGTCGACATATTGTTTGTTTCTGACAGGAACAACCTAGTTTCAGAGATCATTTCGGGCAAACATGGAAGGGCTGTTCTAATTGAAACGAATCCTCCAGGCCTCAGGTGGATTTTTGTTTACTATTTTTTATGCAGTCTGAGCAAATTTTAATTTAAAATCAGTCTTTGATGGATGAATGGCAGAGGGAAAAAATTAAATATTGAGAAATCACAGAAAGCTTCTCTGCTTGGGCTTGACAAGATTGATATTGCAAGTGTTACAATAGTTTCTATAATTATCAGCAGTCAGGGATGACTTCAGCTTCCCAGATTTCTGGTTGGTTGCAGATACCTTTGCATGTTAATCTCAAAATATAACGTTATTTTAGAATTTAAATAAGGCTGTATGTACATGGTGTTAAAAAATGAACATGATTATTTTCTTTCTGTGTTACATCTATAATACACTCTACATGTCTACCAAATCCGCTGTATAAGTAGCTGAATTGAAAATAGACATCTGTATTTATTTGCATGCAAGCATGTGTGGGCAGCATCAGTAGAGGGAACACATCGATTTGTGTTCTCTCAAGTGCCAAAAGGCTACATGCAGGAAGGAGTAAGAGACATTGTTAGCCCTCCGTAATGTCTGCTGCTCCTCAGGCTGACGGGCACAGAACATCTACAGGCAGCCAAACAAACACTGAATCCCGGGGCCTGTCCCCATTCCAGACATCCTCATCCAGTCCACTCATGCGTCCAAAGTATATCATCTTGAGCAGTTTGCTGTGATGTCCATCTGCCACAATATTTGAAGCGCTGCCCGTGTTTGTACCAAAGCCTTCAGTGTCTGATTTGAACCAACACTAAAATCTAAAAGCAAATGCAGAGTCGCAAATTGATCCATGGACCATCATGTTTAAACACCAAGAGGTGAAAATAATCCGACTCTGGGATAATGAGCTGCAGGTTGTTGCTAGATATCAGGACATCCTGGGGGCTAATTAATGTATTAATAAGGCTTTTTTCTTTCTTTATTTTGTTGTGACTGAACTGAGAAACATTGACCCCGAATACTATTTAGGAATTTTGAGAAGCAAGTTTTGAAGATCTCATTGAAGTAGGTATTATTGTTTTCCTCCAAACACCTTCAGCAAGACCTTGCAGGATTTTTTGTCTTTGATCATTGGATGCATTTAGTTAGGAAAGAAATATTTCTTAAGGGATGAAGAGAAGAAAACATTCTCTTTACACCTCACAGGTTATGGCTGAAGTTTCATCTTCATATGATTAAACTGCTACATTTGACCCTGTAAAATCCCAGAGGCAAATTCCTGTTCAAGAGACGAGGCCAAAGACACCAAGACAAACTGCAAATTTAACCTCAGCCAATGAATATTGAAGATGCAAAACAGTGAAAACTGAGATATTGTGTGCAGATTTATTGCCAGACAGATATGGAAGTCCTCACTGAGAGAGTACAGGGTAAACAAATTGCATCTGTTAGCAAGAAGTATTTAAATGTCTTTTTTTTTAGTAACATCTGGTTAACGAGCTTGAAAACAGACTATACACTCAGTAGTGCATCATGTAACACACTGTCAGGGAATAGCCAAGTGATTCGCTGCAGCTAAACAGCATAAGGTCTGTTTTTGCACAGGAAAATCAAACTTTTCTCTAAAACTGGTGGAAACTTGTGGGATCAGATTAAGTTAACTTTTGTTTGAATCTCGGTTGTGAGAAATTACCGATTGATTTTTTTGGTAAATATTTTTGAGGGAAAAACAGCATTTAAATTTGTCTTTTTTTTTAGAATCCATTTGAAAAAGTTATAAACGAATCACCTGTTAACCGCAGTCTTTTCTTTGACTCTTTTTGTTATAGAACTTCAAAGACTGTGACGCCCTCTAGTGTTCATGACACTCGTTGATCCCTTTTCTACCTTTGACCTTTCTCTGTCAAGAATTTGCTTTCATGGACAGAGAGGCAGCCTGTGACACCAGTACGAGAAAAAAATGTTACACAATGTCATATGAGCAATCTATAATTTCATCAGCATTGGAATAAACCTGGCAGTCTGGCTGTCTTTGTCTAGTCTGAAACCTCCTGCTACAGCCTTGGTGTAAATAGACCATGTAAATCCCACTGCCCCAAAACCAGTGTATACACTGGCTTTTAGTACTGTTGTTCAAACTATGGGCACAAACTTCCAGGAAGAAGAAAAAGGACGTAGGAAGACAGAAGAGATTTACATCTATTTTGGCGTTTACCCTGAAAAATGCCATAATGTTCATAAATGAAGCTGAGCTCAGCCTTAAAGCACTGTTAATCTGGATGACATTTGTGTAAGTATAGACTGTGACAAAAAATAATGTCAAATGTCAATGCTCTGGCTTGTATTCCTCAGTTCTCTGCTGGTCAAAGAGAGGGCAAAGGTCAAAAGCCATTCTTCAGTAAATCAGCAAAAACGAAAGAATGGTTTGTTTTTTGAAGCACTGTTATCTTGCAGTGAAAACTTGAAAATCCGGGATGAGGACTGCATGAAAGTACATTTAGTTTGTAAGATTGTTTTATTATTGGGTTTGCTCATCCATCCATCCATTTCCTGATCACCCGTCTCTCTAACGGGGTCGGGAGTTGCTGGTGCCTCTCCAGCTGCGGTCAGGGCGAGAGGCGGGGTCACCTGGACAGGTCGCCAGTCTGTCGCAGGGTTTGTTCATTATGTTCTTAATTAACTTGATGTTACTTATGTTTTTTCAGTTCATATGAACAGCAACATCCACACTCGTTTTTTTAGATGTTTTTGAAGTTTATTTTACTCTTACTGGTTGTCCTTGTGGATAAAAACAATTTTCTTCACAATTATATATAAATCTCAAAATATTATGGTTAAATTACAAAGCTCATGTACTGCATGGTCCCTGGTGTCAGGTTTACAGATCATCAACATCTGCCTGCTGTTTTGGGACTTTCCAAAAACAACCAATCCCTATGTCTTTTATTTTTCTATAACTTGATGGCTTTAATCACTATTGGTGTCTGCATGATGCTGCTGTGTTCCCAGAAACTGCATGTACAATGCAGTTATTTCATCACTTTCTATAAAGTAACAAAAACTGGAACACACACAAAAAAAGCAGCTATATTATATACAATTTTCACCATTGGATTCCCCTTAACGCTGAAATGTTAGACCTTGGTTCTTGAACCCACTATTCAACAGAAGTCAGTCGCACAAAGAAAAACAAAACCAGTTCTTCTGTATTCTGTACTTAATCTGCACACAGTAGAAACAGTAGGTTGCTTCGTTAGTCGTTCTTAATAAAGTGTAAAGGATTTTCATTGGTGCTGACAAGCCAGCTGGCTGAGGACAACTTACTGACGAGAGTTCAGAGAGGAAGAAATGGACGATAAACGCATTGAAAGAGAGAGTTTGTGTCTGATGCAATATGTGTTGTTCTGAAAGTTTATTCCAACACCTGCACAGGTACACAGTAACAATGACTTCACCAGTTTTTAATAAATTTTTCAAAGCGTTTGAAAGAATACAAATGCATAAAATAAATTGAGATTTAGCTCCATTAAAACACAGCAGTTTTCTACCCTAATAAAGTTGTTTTGTTTACCTTAGACTGATGTAAGTCACAACTGGAGACAGAGACAAATAAAGATCGTGTCTGTCATTGAGAGGTGACTGTTCTGCCAGCTAACGCAGTGCAAAGACAGATATGTGAAGGCGTGTGTGTTCAGGTTTTATTGGGCATCTCAGTAATGTCCTTAGAGATCCAGACAGGAGTCTAACCAAAGTCACCTCCTCATGAGCTCTCAGACAGCCCTGCATGTGTGTGGGTGTGTGTGTGTGTGTGTGTGTGTGTGTGTGTGTGTGAGCCGCAGCCCTTCTCTGCTTTAGTAGGAGTGTGTGTGCTGAATGCCAGAAATCTGCTGTTTAACATCTGATGCTGTGGGAGTCCTGAAAAATTTGCAATCAGAGTTAACTGGAAAACATAATCAGGAGGAAGAACAAATGACAGAAAATAGCATAAAAAACCGTTTGCAGCTGCATCCTCAATATTGACTCACTCAGCTGAAGTCCCTCACACAGATCTGTTTTTGGGACTCTGGATCCTCACAGGGGAAGATGTGGAAACATTTCTTGAGTGTAAATTCAACATGCAAGTACTAAAGTGATTTGCTATAGAAATCATCCATCACCACAGTTTATGGCCTGGGCTCCTGTGTCTCAATGAGTTTATCCATATTTATTGATCACCCTCTGAAGTTTTCACCTGGAGCATTTTTACTGACAAAAACAAAGTAACACATTTTATTACTGCCTAAAACACTAAAGAGATTCTTAATGATTTGAAAGGTATATTTCAGGAAGACTGGAGCTGACTTGAATTGAACAGGAAAGAGTAAATTACAGGTGTGTTTTCTGCTTTCATACATGGAGCAGCTCAGGACAAAGTCCATCTCTCCAGGCTGAATGTTTAAAGACTCCCCTTTGAGTGTTGAGACGGCAGACGGAGAGATATGTTGCAGCTCAGATGAAGGGATCCTGGAGGTAATAGTCCTGATGAGAATGATCCATGACCACGCCGTAGGCCTGCTTCTGCAGCCAACACCGGCCCCAGCCCCACCGCAGACTGGTAGAGTCAGACAGGCACGTGAAACACTGAAACACACACTACATGTCATTCTTTTCTTGTTTACCTACATCAGCTCTGGTAGAGTACCTGCCTCATACACACATCCATCTACACAGGTCGTTCACAAACTCATCAATTATTTAAATTTAACAATATCATAATAATGATCATGTGAAATTCTCATACGATTAATATTGTGTTGAATAACTGGATCATTCGATCAACGGTTTCGCTCTGGAATTCTAACCTGCAGAATTTAATCTGGATGTTGTGGATTAAATGTGAAAATGTTCATTTCAGTTGTTAGAAACATTAGATTTGACTCTTAAATGGGGCAAAAGGTTTGAAACAGGATCAGGAGTATCTATAACCAAACCTAGTTGTAACCAACCTTTAAGTACTGGTTGCTGATTTTTATCCACTTTGGTAAATCTTTCATTGTAAGATTTTTGGCCTTGAACTTGGATCTGTCATGTCGGGTCTTTCAGTTTGATGACATTCTGAAAAGTTGGCAGATAGTGATCATCTTGTGACCAGAAATAATTCAGTTCAGAAAATATTAAACCTTATGCCTCACAGTTTGACTTTATAACTAAAACTTGCACTGTATGACAAGTCTTTCACCCTTGTGAAAGCATCTACGGACAATTCAGGTCTTGGAGCTGAGTAGTGTATGAATGGTTCTGGTTGTTGCAGTAATGAGCTGCAGGTTGTTTCGATAGAGATCCATCATGCTACCTGAACATTGTCCTTAATAAGGAAGCATACTGGCTAAAAATAATTTACTAGGAGAAGACTCAAATGCTGTTAAGCTTGCAGGTGTTGCAGGTTACAGTTTTCTATTTGTCTCTGAGTGAATGCACAACTTGTCTGGGTCACGATATAACGAACAGGGTCGTCTATAAATGTGAGTATGTGTCACGTGTTCTTAAAGGCTGAGGCATGCGATGATCTGCACAGACACAGGGTTCAGATGTCGTTGTGCTTCAGGCTACATCTGCTCTGTCCTGAATGAATAAAACCAGGGACACGAATTACGCATGTGTGCATGGGCAATGTTTGTACATCTCTAAGGATGCACCTGCATGGTCAGAGTATGAATAATGAACAACTTTCCTTCGCCTACGATAGTTTCAGGAACTCTGGAGACTAATGTAAAGTTACTTTGCCGGTGTGTGTGTATGAATGTAACTGAGGTTGAGTGTGTTTGGCTCATACTTTGTGTTAGACAAGCACAAAGGCAGAGGAATGGTCAGAGGTCTTACCCTTTCACCTTTATAAAAAACCCAGCAGGAAACAGAGGAATTCTTGCTGTCTTTCACCATCTGGCACATAGTCTTACTTCTGGTTTGCTGCATCTTACAATATTCATAGGAATATGGATTACATATGCTTAAGGCTGCATGCCCTGTTGAAAGTTTGTTTAAGCTGGGTAAACTTTTTGTACTTATGTACAAAAAACGATGTATGACTATTTTGAGTAGATTTTATTCCTGTATAATGGAATGTGTTTTGTCCAGGCAGGTCATGTTTTGGTACAGCTGAGATTATTGCGTTCAGAGGTTCATGAAAAAGAACTATTTGAATAATAAGCAGCATGAGGTAAACTTTTATGGTTAGAGCAGCAGTCTAACTGAAAATCATCACATTTTACAGATTCACCTTCTGCATTATTACCTGCCACTAGTGTCTTTGTAAAGAACCATACAGTGTTACGTAACTAACCATCTATAAGACAAACAAAAAGCATTGATAAGAGGCTGATGTTAGTCAACGTTTATGCAAACTAAACACCGTTAGTTGGCGTCGAACTCATTGTTGGTTCGAGCCTAACTGAGATTGTTTAAGCGTCTTTCACTTTCTCGATGTTAACTTTGCTAACAAAGTCATCTACTACAGGTATAACACTAACTACTTCTATTCTTTCTAAAGAATTTCTTTTCAAAAAACTAATCTGTGTTTTAATCACAAAATTTGCACAATTTAGTGCTCTGTATTAATCTTGACAGTTTTCATAAAAAATCTCTTAAAGGGGTGTGCTTGTCTTTTTGTGCTTTATATCATGCTATAATATTTTCCCTCATCAATACCTGGAGAGTTGCTTTGATATCTTGCATGATTTAGAAATCCTTGAGTTTCCTGTGGCAGTCATTATTATCAGTGCAATTAAAAGCTTATTGTTAGCTTGTGATATCTTCAGATAGCTCAGCTAATTAGCCTGCTAATATTGAATACTTTTATTTACTCCTATAGTAAGTGAAGTTGATTTTCAGGAGTTTGTTTAATGCTATCAATAAATTTAGATCAATAAATTGTAAATATCTTTTTTTAACTATCATATCATAAAATGATGGCAATACATTTGATCACACCAGATGAAATAACTGTTAAGATTTGGATCTAAAAACATCTAGAACTGGCAAGAAAATGTATAACTGTCTCTAAACGAGGTACGTCCTTCAGTTCAACAGCTTACAGAAGCACCTTTAGCAGCTATAAATTTGGGTCATTTCTGTGGCAGAAATTCAGCCGACTCTTCTTTCCAACAGTCGTCCAGTTCATTGTTTGCAGACATTTTTTTCTCCTCAGCTCTTTAAGGAGTTGATTTATACGTCCCACTGCGCTCTACCATCAGCTCAGCCACAAAGCCTGTACAGAAAAACCCCTCAGTCTTTATGTGCTCAGTAGGGTTTGCAAGGACTCCCTGCAGGAGTCTGTGCTGTCCAGACTGTAGGCTCCGACAGGGTCAGAGGGGCATCGTGGAAAAGATGCCCAGACCACCAGGAAAGAGACGGGTCAGCAGAACGACAAGAATGATTGTTTTTGTAAAGAAATAGTGTGAGGAGACCAACTTGGATTAATTATTCCTCAGAAATAACAAAAATTACAAAATTATATTTGTCACCTGGCGAGAAATCACTTCCACAACTTTAACTGTTTAAAACCAAGAGCATCAAGATGATTATTATCAATTGAGCTCTAGCAACAAAATTATTGAAATGTTTAAATCATAACTGTCAATATAAACATTTAAAAGGATTTTCTCCATCATGATTTTATTTTAAGATTGAAATGTTATTAATCTTGCAATTTTAATCTT
Organism: Poeciliopsis prolifica; assembly: GCF_027474105.1. Lineage (NCBI taxonomy): Eukaryota > Metazoa > Chordata > Actinopteri > Cyprinodontiformes > Poeciliidae > Poeciliopsis > Poeciliopsis prolifica. The sequence goes on from NW_026562489.1 coordinate 616,660, forward strand.
AATTTGACATCAGAGGAAGTGTAAAGGTAGTCATGTTGCTGAACATGCCCATAAAATATAACATTTTACTACATGTACTTTTGTACAATTTCTGATAAATATCCGCTTTATGAAATTTGTGATGCTTAAACACCACTTTTATTAATTTTTTGCTAGGTTTTGAAATGAAAGAAAAATATATAACGTGGAAAAAGGACACTCTTTGTGTCAAGGGATGCCTATATCTGTGAGACAATAAAAAAATAATCAAATACTTTCCAACCTTCTCGTGACTTGCGGTGTGAAAGTTCAATGCAATTAATACAAGAAAAATCTTTGTGTTTTTTTTCATTTGTTTTTTTATTTTCATCCAAAGAGCTACTTGTGCAGGACGCAGCTCTTGCCGACCAGAACCGAGTCTGGACAGGAATGATCTGTAAAAATCTACATTCAGTGAAGACACAGAAGTCTATCGTTGTTTAGTTATTTTTTCCATTGTATCTCTATTCTCTCCAGAATTACCTCTGGAGGCCCCAGGAAAGAGCCAACCTTCCCTATGAGCTTCTTCAGGTTTAAATGCCATTTCCTCGAGAAATGATGGCAGGAGAACTTGCACTCCTCATAGCAGATTTAAAAAAGATAAGTGGACCCACAAGTAGTCTGGGGCCCCAAGTGTTGTCTTCGTTTGCTTCATATTCACTCTGAAATGAATAAATTAGTCTGTGGAGATTTTGGCCTTGTTTTAATACTTTATCCAAAAGAAAGAAACCAAAGCCTTCAAGTTTTCATTCCAGAACTTGATGATTATGATTCTCAGTCAGTAAAATATGCAGATGTTTTTCAATGAATGATTTGATAATTAGCTCAGCTGTTTTACTCTTTGCTTGATTTGTCTCATTTTTTGAATTTACTTGCCTCTTCGCTCCATTTTCATCTCATTCTTGATCAACTCAGATATTTTAGCCCATTACACATCACTCATTCTGTTCATTTCAAATTGTTTTAATTGGACACTTGACTGAAACGGCAAGTTTAGAAACACATATTCTTGGCTACCAGTCATCATGTCGAATAGCTGAAGGGTAACTTTGCATTTCTCGATCTGAAGAAATGTCCAATTTCTGTCATATTGTGAGAGGGATATAATTTATCTATGGCTCAAAACTCAAACCAAGTGTCTAATAATTGGGAGGAATTATGACTTTCTGTCTGAGTGTCGAAAGGCTTCCTGTGTGCAGTTTGTTGTGATGGATACCAGTGACATGACGGCTCAATTGGAACCTCGTCTCTTGTCCGTCTTTTAAAATAACTTACAGTTTCCTATTTCAGTTTCACAGTCTTTTACAAACTCCATAATATAATGTGAAATCTGATCACTTTTTAAAACTGGCAAATTTAAGCCCTGGTAAAGATGTGTGTCTTGCAGTGCACTAGTTTAGTCTCAAACTGAAAGTTGTGGAAAATGTAACCTTTAATCCCATGTTAAGAAGTAAAGATTTTTAACTAAACCATGCTGGTACAATTGTTAGCCACCCTGCTGCCAATATGTTTTACTGCTGCCTTTTTTACTAATAGTTAAGGCTCAGCCTTGGCTCACATAATGAAATGTTTTCACCGCACTAGCTTAAATGGAAAAATAGTAACCAAAGAGCTGCTGGTAACCATTGTTTTCATTCAATAACAGATTTCTTTGTCACTGACAGACTATCGGTTTGCTCCTTATGCTTCAGCTCTCCACAACTTTTAATTTTTTACTTCCTGCATACTTCCTTCAATGTTGGTTTTTCCTCATTTGTGACTTTTCTTCTCCCCCTTTTTACTTTGTCACACTTCAGTTTGTCTTCCATCATCCCATCCTCATTTCCACCACCTCCTAGGCTAAAGGCTCGGGAAGAGGATGCTGATGGGTGTTGGCACGCTGCTGCTACTGGTTTCTGATGCCAAGTCTTTGGTGCAAATGATTCTAGAGCAAAGCTTGTGAGTATCTGCATTCTACAGTAGTTGGCAAAAGCTCAGTAAGAGAATTGCATATTTTTATTTGTGCCTGATTCTCATGTTTTCTGTAGATTTGTGTCTGTGTGCATTTCTACCCCCCGTGTGTTTCTGTGGTTTTGTGAAGACAGAGGAAGGCGTTTCACACTCCTTTATAAAACTGATTACATACTTTCTCCACGTTGTTTACTGTTAAGAAAAAATATATTTTAAACTTAGCAAAGCTGTGCTTAGTGCATTTTTAATGAAAGCTCTTTGTTTCACAGTTTCTTACTAAGATGTTACAAATTGAATGTGACTTTTCTATGTGTCTACAGAATCTCCTCAGGTTTGTTTGCTCCCTCTCTTTTCTCAGAGTTTGAGCAGATTACAGTCTTTGCTCTCACAGATAAGCCCACATATCATGACACTAGCCGTGTTTCTATTGACCATATAACTGCTCAATTTGACATTTCAAAAAAGAAAAAATTGCTAAATGGATCATAGCAATTAAAACAAAAACATTCGTATTTGGAAAAACATTGTGCTGTTAGGATGAAGTGGGTTTTTTGGCTGTATTGAAATTTTATTACAAAAATGCAATGCAAACACTTTTTTTGCATTTCACAAGTCACATGATGAACAACAGGATGCTACTACTGGCAGAAACCATGAAGAAGAACAACAGGAAGTAGTTGGAGAATCATGGCATGTCATTAATGACTTGTTGTATAAACAAACTTATTCACGTGTGATTTTAATCGAGTTTCTTATTTAATGGAAATACCGTAACTGGCAAATATGAGTTTTTCCGCATTATTAAATTATTGACGTTTTGTGTAAAGGAAACAGAGCCACTGACTATTCCTTTCCCAGAGATATAGAGTGATATGTACAGACTGGTAAAGGATATAAAGAGGACTGATTCCTGGATTTATTTAATTTTGGTGGTTTAAACCAAAGCAGCAACATGAGGGGCAACATGTAAGTAGGAAGAATTTAATGTTCATTTTATGAAGTTTATTTTGTCAGTAGTTTTAATCTTATGTATCTTTTGAGACTTTCACCATTTATTTGTTGTACTTTAACATTTTTAGCACATCATAAAGTAGCTCCTGATGCTGGTTCTACTCAGCATAATGAAGAATACTGCAGGCTAGCGGAGCTTGCAGCATTAGATGCGTCTAAAATGTAAATCTACAAGCAGAATGTTTATTGTTGTTGAAAGGAACGTTAAATAAATTTCCCCAAATGAAAAAACAAACAAATAAAATGTCCCACTACTTCATTTATTATGTATGTATTTGAAATTTAAATAGATGTAGACATTCAGCTACTTTTTGCAAAGTTAACTTTTGCAAGACATTAAATTGTTGCTCTTCAGTTTTGCTTGTGGAAAGAGATGCATTATGCATTTGAACACCAGATTTTATCGCCTGATAATTTATATGGATCATTGCTTGAGTTGTATTTTCTTTCGAGTTAATAGTGTTCAGTTTGGCTGAAAGAAACAAAATGATTTATTGTTTATTTATTTATTTTGGCCTTACTACAGAACTTAAATTGAAGTGTGGCAGTTAACTCCTTACAGAAACACAGTTGTTGAAAATACAACAATCCTTGCAGCTAGAAGCTCAAGATTAGTGACAATTAAATGTAAATGCTTAATAATTGCACATTTGGTGCTCATATTCCTGTTAAATGAACAAATAATTCTGGGTTAAGTTATATCTGCTCTCCAAATTTGAGACAATATTAAGATTATTCAACTATCACTCCTTTTAAATAAGATGTTTTCAGACAGATCTCAGTTCTTCCCATTCAAGACAGAATAAGGCAGACAAACCCAGCCAGAGTAACTTAATCCTGCAAAGTATGTGGTGTTAAAACGACTGCAACTTTTTTCATAACATGTTTCAATCATTTTGATATTAGAGCTGAAAGAACAGAAGACATTAAATATGAAACACTGAAGGCAGAGGTCACTCAAACAAGACTAGATTTGTGGATAAGATGGTAAATATTTGCCTTGTTGACAGATTAGACCACCTGAGCTGCATATCACTGCAGCTCCTCCAGAGGAAACTTGGAACTTTCAACTGTTTAGTAAAATAAAAATTGAAAACTATTCATCATGCTTTGAATTGGACTTTCTGTTGCATACGATACATTCATATTTGTTGCTCTTTCTTCCAGAAAGATGATTATTCTAAAAATTGTGTTTTGGGGGGAAGCATTAGGAAGCTTGTTTTACAGGAATACATCGCAAACATGGCAGATCGAAATAAACCATACTTATCCTATAAACTGAAAATAGTGCAAGAATCCTGAACAGCAACATGGTTAACACATTTGTCCTCCAGGACTTAATTGTACAATCAGTAACGGAAATATGCACTCTTAAATCTGGTTGGCAACTGGAGGTGATTTGGCATTTTCTAAATAAGTATGTGGCTGCATAACGTACAGTTCCTGCTCCCAATTTAACTCATCTAATTACATGCCTTTGGAATTTGGATTGCACAGCAGCTGCATGGTGTGCGCTTCTGGGAGCAACTTTGAGTTATGTGATGGGTTTCAGAGCCAGAAAGAGTGCCGGAAATATGGGCTGGTTCTGGCTGCCAGAGAGAATCCAGTTTGTTTTACCTCTATCTCCTCTCATGCAGGGCTCTGTCTTTCTCTGCCTCCATGTGTTTTGTTTTCTTCGGAGGATTTGGAGGTCTCTAACTCGCCCATCCAAATCCATTGTGTTCAGTATATTCTCTCCCAATTTCCACATTTCTCCTTTCTTTCCTCTCATTCATCCCAACCTTGATTTTCCTTTAGTTCTCTTTTTCTCTCTCCTTCTAACTGAAACCTTTTCTTATTTTATTTAATTTTTTGCCTAATCCTGTTGGATTATTATTCTCTTGTCATTTCTTGTTTCTCCATTACCTGATCATTTTAAGCTTCTCAATCCTTTTCTATTTTGACACCTCTGCATTTTGCATATAAACAGATTTATTGTTGCTTTATTTATTTCATTTATTGTGGCCCTAATCAGAGGTGGGTAGAGTAGGAAAAACATCAAACTCAGGTAGTCGCTCAACTTTGATATAGCTTCACTCAAATAGGAGTAAAAAAGACTCAAATCTTAACCATGTTGGATGATAGAATGATGAGGCAGAATATAAATTTACTGCTCCATGTAATTTCTAACTAAGTTTCGACTGTTTTATCTCTCGGTCTTCATGTGTGCTTGCAGCTCTGCGATAGGCACCTGCCATCAGCTTTCTGATGAGATTAGACTCCAATTCCAGACAGACCGGTGGGGATGACATTTTTGCACGACAAGCCTGTGTGGCTAAAGGTGTTCTGAACATCCAGGCAAGTCGATCAACACCGAGCTCAAATGGCCACTGATGAAACCAGGCCTGGGAGGGTTTGGTAGTCCTGCTACCCACCAGACGTCCAGAACCGGTTGTATAGCCATGCTTTCTAAACCACTTCCATGTCGGCATGTTGTTCATGTCTCATCTTTAATTCTGTTGCTATTGATTGTTCCTCCTGGGAACCCAAAATGCTCTCAAAAGGATGATTTAAGAGTATTTCTTCTATTCCAACTCCATCAGACGAAATCATAAAGGCAGCATCTGGCTTGTGCTTGTGAACAGCTGTCAACGCAAAGAGAAATGTTGTGATGTTTCAATGTAAAGAGATCTTATTACACCCCAATAAATGCCATTTCCTTCCAGTATCAGTCTTCTTTCTCCAGGACAGACGGACTTCGAGTTCAATAGAAACTTTTTGCGTTTTTGCTTGCTTTTGTCGGACAGGTTGTAAGTAATTTCATTCTGGCTCCAAACACTAACTGGGGCTGAATAGAGCTGCTGAATTTTAACTTTGCTTTCCAAAAAAATCTTTAATCATAGAGGATTAATGATTTACCAAGGACGGTGGTGGAGTCATGTTGGGGATTACTTTTTAACATAAATAGTCGATTGGATTGCTTGAAACTTTTTAAAATATATGTCTACTCAGGCCATTTACTTTAGCATCAATATCTGTTTAATGCCCTGAAACATTGAAGTGTGACAATAAAATGATTCCTTAGGGGACCTGCAGTAGAAACCATTTGTTTGGTGCAGTGCTGATTGGTAAAAGGTGAAGCTGTGAGCTTTTTAGGCATCACCATGTCAGCACAGACTCTGATTCAGCTGTAGGGAGGAATCAGGTCTGTAACCTTGAAAGTCTCCAACTGAGCACATGCATTAGGTCTGTGTGTGTGAAGCAGCTTTGATTTCCACCATGAAATATTAAACAACATTAATATTTAATGGTGCACCTTTCCTTTTTTTGAGTTTTCTCGTCTGCTCCCTAACACATGAGATCTTTTTTTCTTGAAGACGTTGTTTTTATCTGATGTAATCTCATTGTCCTGGTTATAGTTGCTCGTACAATGAGCTTTAGGAATTTTAACCACTGCAGAGTCGATGGTAAATTAATTCAGAGCATGTGTTGGTGGCTCACAGGAAACCAGTAATCTTTCTTCCCTGCTGTATTTAAAGTGGCCCTGTTTTTTGCTTAATTGGTTTAGATTCTTTTGACTTTGAAATATTTAACTGTTATCCATTGACACGATTGTTCTACCGGTTTTAATTATTGCAGGACATTATACCGTTTATTAACCGTGTGGTGAATCATTTGGTAAAATCATTTTATTTTGAGAGCTTGTTTTTTCACCAAATTGCAACTTCTCTTTTGCTTTAATTCATTTTTCAGTTATTTGCAAAACTAATAGATTTTTTTTTTTCAAATATTTAATTACGTGAACATTTGACAAAACTGAAGAATCAAAGATAATGAAAATGTATTTACACAGGAAAATGAGTCCAGAATGCCTTCATATTAAAGCATTTTAGGGTTTGAAAACAAATTTCCTTCTACAGGTTTAGATTTGTGTTGTTATAACAACATTTCCAGAAGTTAACAAAATGTAATCGTGGTCACATTTTGACATGCACTTCATACAAACTGTCCTCTCCGTACTGGCCGTAGGGAAGTCTTCATCATTATTGGTATTGTTTTTGCCTTTTTTTTTTTGACTGCATTTTAACATAATTAATATTTAAAGTGCAAATAGAAATGGCACTCTGACTACAAACAAAATGATGCCATGAAGAAAGACAGAATAATGGGTGATTGAACTTTAAAATAAGCATTTTTGAGGAAGTCTCGTGTATTTGTGATTGATCATGAACAGTTGTTGGTTGTGACCATGATCAATTAACCAGAAATATAAATTCAACAGAAAGGTTACCGTATCAGACATTGGTGAAAGAGTCGTCGTTATTCCTACTGCAGAATTTATATGGACATGATTCTCACAAAGAAAAACAACAGATGTGCACGGATGATGTTAGATGTCATCTATTTCTGATTTCCTATTTGACAATAAATGCTTGAAAGGCACGAACACACAGAGACGGGGCAGACTGAAGTCCCATCCAGAATCCTTTCATTCTCGCACTAAATCCTTCGCTTTTATCAGTTCTGTTTGCGCTATGTTTATATTCTCTGATCAATACACGGAGCTGTTGTGTCAGATGTTAGTCCTGACAGCTGACATGAGCAAACTGATGGGATACAGAGGCAACAACAGTCAGCCCCCCTCATCTCCTTGTTTCTGACCCAGTTGGAACTGATGAGTGCAGAATCTCAACAATGAAAACAGAAGTGACAGAGGAGGAGAAGGTCACGACGCTCAAAGTAATCAAAAGAATAATCTCACAATCTTTCCTTCATGTTTTCATCTTCAATTCTGGGGTTTTATTTTGTAACTGGGAAAAAAAACAAAAACATCTTGAGTTGATTTGTATCTTATTTGGTGTTTTATATACGAAGTTTGTTCAGGAGATAAAAAACAGTTTTTTTATAGGAGGTATAGTTGTGTTGAATCTCCTTTTTTCAGAAATAGTGTTAGTTTCTAATGCATAGTTTATTCTAGTTCCTACAGAGTTGAATGAGTCAGACTAACATCTCATTGTAAAGGTCAGACTCTTTCAGGGAAATAAATCTGAGTCAATTCATGAGAACAATCTAAAACTAATTGATTACTTCCAATGTGTCTGAAGTTTAAAAAAAGTTTTGTGCCGATAAGCGGTGTCTTTCAAAAGGATAGAATGTACCATTTAAACTTTTTCACTTTTCATCAGATCACAAACTTCAGTGTGTTTGCTGGGACTAAGTGATCCGAGTCGTGCTCTGTGGCAGAATGTAGAGCATAACTGAAGTGAAAATACAATATATATATGTGTGTTTGGTTTTTAATGTCAGGCAGAAAATCTTGTTCCTTTCACGTTTCGGGGCAGATCTGCTGCACAAAAATAATACCTGAAAGTAAAATCCTGGTGGTGTCAGTTGGTCTTGATCCAGTCGAGTCTGACTGAACCCCGGACCCAGACACCGGGTGTGGTCCAATACAAACGCCACACAAACACAGGCTTCTTTCAAAAAGATTTGTATTTATTCTGTCACACCTGAGCAGTTGGTCTCTGCAGCTGTTCCAGAGTTACCTTGGTTGTCATGGCTGCTGTCAGACTGATTCTCCTCTGCTGTCCTGTCAGTTCATGAGGAGGATCGGGTCTGGGTCGGTTTGATGCTCTCTCATGACTGATGGACTCCTGCTGCATGAGATGTGAAAAGCTTCAGATTTTGTTTTACATTATTTGGATGTCATTTCCTCATCATCTGGTGGTGCCCTGACTAATTTTCATCTAAATTACAATTTTTTTTTTTACATTTGCCCTCATCAAATATTTATAGTTATTCATAGCCAAACCAAACACATTTAGTTTATTTTTATTTTTTCATTTCAAGGGACAATAACAAAAGGCCAGCCACACATCGTTGCAAAGAATCTATTAAAAAAAACATTTTATATTTTAAAAGAAAGATAATGTAAACTCTGATATTCAATTCCCTCTCAGTTGTTGATGATATCTTGAACAAAGTGCCTCTACCTTTTCCTGACCTGGAATATCCATCAGGTTTAAAGTTTGTTTTAGGGGAAAAAAAGAGTTAGATTTGTTTTATCTTCTCATGAAACACCTACAGATATAACTATCACTTTCTCTGTAGTTATTGCAGATAAACTGTTACCAATAGGGGGCAGTGTTGTTATGCAGTGCTGGTACTGTCAGCATGTGCTGAGTATTGACAGGTATTACAGAGCTGATTAACACAAAGTTTGCTGCAGTTGAAACTCAAAGGGGAATCCTTGCATCTCAGTCCTGGACCGTCTGAACACGGCAACCAGATCCAGAGCAGCTGGAGGAAAGTGTGAAAATAAGAAAGGATGGACAGACGGACGGATGGACAGATGGACGGACGAGGGACTGAAACACTAATGAAAAGAGAATATTGTGGGGAATTGAGGAGCTAACAGTGGGGTGGTGGATAGCAGAAAAAAGGAGAGTTTAGTGAAGAACTGTACAACTCCTCACTGGGGGGTCGGAGGTGACACAGGACAGAGGGAAGAAGGAGTAGTTTTTCTACAAATGTGAACTCCATATTTATCAGGCCAAACCATACAGTGCAATACCATATCACTGGTCAATCTATCCACCAAATTGCTATAATTTCCTTTTGTGTTGTATTTATATTCTTTGTTTTGTATTTAATTTGTATTTTTTTGTATTCTTTTGTGTATGCTTACTGTGTGCCACATTTTTGCCTGTGAGCTGGTAACTATAATTTCCTGAGGGAGTCTTCCCAAGGGATCAATAAAGTCAAGTCTAAGTCTCTAAGAAACTACAGATTCAAACATTGTGGAGATGAAATGTTTTTATGTTCCTCCCTCTCAGCTTCATTCTCTTCTACTTTTCTTTCATTCTGTTTTCCTCCTCCTCTCTCGTCCTCCTGTGTCCCGCTCTGTCTCAGGGAGCGGGAGGTAGACATTAATGAGTGTTGTGACAGATTGCAGAAAGTTATCTGCTTCCTAATGCTGCTGACGGGGACAGCCAGCCATGTTCCCAGCATGGAGGGAGAACAGAAGAAGGAATCAGCCCTTCAAAACTTTGGTTTTCTGTCACATCCCCCTTTGTTTGGCAGTCAGTTACTCAGTTTAACTCTTCCATCCTCTTTTCTCTCTTTATACCCACATTTTGTATTTTCAAGTGTATTTTATTCACATTAGTTTGTTTTATTCCAATCCGTTTTAGATGTTCCTTCTTCATTCTGACGTCTCTCACATTTGCCCAGGAAGTCGTCTTGACCTTCATTTCTGCTCTGCTTTCCACTTTTTATCCATAATATTTCTTTGTCCAAAAGTTTTGTTATTTTGGGATTTCTATTGTTCTGTCAGTGTCCTCTACGTCCTCCACTGTTCGTTTTTCTCCTTTGTGAATAAAAGTGTCTCTCAGGCTCCTATTGCCTGTTTTTATTCATTGCCACGTCATCAGGAAGTGATCAGTAAAGGTTGTTGTTCTGGAGGGAAACCAGACGGATGTCAAAGCGGTCACCCAGAGTTAAATTAAGTACGAACACAGCACTAATCCCACAGTGTTTTCACACCAATAATGAACTACAACAGGAGTATGACAGAGAGATAAATTGCTGGGAGAAAAACATGGACATGTCACTAAAGTGCAAACAGGAAAACAATGTTTATGCCAAAATAAATAATAGAACTGTAGATTGCAACCTCTGGATGCAATCAGACAGAACTGATGAGCTTTAAAACTTTTAGAATTGGAATAATATAATTAAAAATTATATTATTCAAAGATACAGATTGTGTCAGTTGGACTTTGGACCTGCCAGAAAAGGTAATTGGTGCAAATGGAGAATTTTATCTTCAAGTATGAACAAGAAATATTACATACAAATCAAGTTGCTTATACAATTAAGAATGTTTTTCATTTCTCTTTCATTTTCTAGTAAAGTAGAAACACTTCTGGCCAGAGATTTTTACTCAAACTCCGACTTTCGTGCATTTAAATCTGCTTTTAGTAATTTATTGTATAAATACAGGAAACCATGCAAAATCTTTTTTTAAGTTGTGCTTCAAAGACCCCTTACAACTAAAATAATATGACAATTTCATTTGCTTAATTACTGTGACATGCTCAGTTTATTTCATGGTTAGTCTATTTCAGGGTAGCCTACCTTTGCTGCCAGGAGGTTTGCTGCCAACATCTTTAAAAGCAGAATGTCCAGTAACAGTTAGAGGCTGACAGCTCAAAACGCAGGCTCCTCTTGCTCCGAAGTGCAGCTGTTGTCCTTCCTTTCACTGGTATTTTCAAAAGCTTTGCTCTGACCAGAAAAAGTTGATTGTTCTGGTAACAAACTGAAATCTGTTGCTAACTTTATGCAACTTCTGGGTCAGTAAAGGGATGTTTGTGCATCTTTCAAGTTGATTTCAGTTGCGTCCTGCAGGTTACAAAACAGCCAGGAGGTCTGAAATAAGTAAATAGATTCCCTTTTTTATCGAGTTCTTCTGTTTCCATTGTTCACTCAAAGGAAAAGATGCTTCACCATCAGCATGGTGTAAGTTTGGTTAAGTTTAGGATCAGATGACCGCTTGTCTTCGTGAGGTTTTATGTAACTCAAAAATAGAAAGAAGTCATTAGTGTATGGAGCAATGCCTTGACTCTTTTCTGTTACAGCCGTCATGATTCTCTGTGTGTTTCTGTCACATTGATTGTAGAATAACTTTTGTGCTTAACTCAGTAGCTGCAAACTGCTCTGGTTATTCTGGTCCTGTGTTGTTTGTGCTGTTTTGACTGAACTGATGTTCTGACTGAACACACTCGCTGTCCTACAAATCGTTCTTTTCAAAACTTGTTTCTAAGTGTTTTTTTCTTGAACTTTAACATTCAAGAACTGAAACTCTTAAATGTTTACCATTTAAGAAAAAATATATGTTATATTTCAAACCTCAATGCTCCAGTGTTAATAAAGCATATCTAATTAACGGGACCATATTCCTTCCTAAACCCAATGAACCTCTTGCTGAGGCGTACTTGATGTGTATTCATCACAAACGATTGCGTCAGGCATTTTAGGAACTAATTCAACAGTTGTGTTGCAGTCAGCAGACACCTTCCACATGGCTAACATGCTGAGTGACTTATCCATTCATCTTGCAACAGCTTTTGTTTGAAACCAGAGAACCTATTTTCACTGCATGAATTACTACCAGATGTGTCATATTATATGTATAGATTTCCACTCTTAGCACAATGATAGTGTATGAATAAATCAACCTAATGTTTTGATTCTGCTTCCCAAAGGAACATCAAACAAAATGATATGTGATGTTGAAGGATGGAATGTAATTGGAGGATCAATGACTCTGGACTTCACTTTTTTGATTGCTGTATTAAAATTAAATTAATTAAAATACTGAGAATGGACTGAGCTACCCAGACCAAACAATAACTAAGGAAAAAAAGAAATGACAAAACTACAAATTTGGACTCTGACATGAATTGTATTTCTATCTCACAAGAAAATTTTAAACAATGCAAAATCTTAAAAGTAATATCATCTTTTCCTGGCTGAATAGGTTAACTATCTCAAATTATAAAGACATTAAGCTCATTATGCAAACAGAATTTCTTAAATGAAAAAACATACATGAAGTCATCTTAATAATAATCTGCTGGTGGTGTGAAGAATGGCCAGTGGAGCAGAACAAATGGATGTGAAACAAGGTTTAAAAAGTGAAATCTGTAATTAACCGAGTGGTTAAATTTATAAATGGTTTGGAATATTTCCACGGAGGTGCAGGTTTTGTTCAAATAAATGGAGCTCTTTTTCTGATCTAGTGTGGTTCATTTATCCCAGTCTGAGATCTGCGACCTGGTGGGAGTTCAATCGTTTGTTTGGGTGACTTTCTAATATGTCTTTTCTGTGATTTGGTTAACAGGTCATTTAGTAACAAAATGATATTTCTTACAGGAACATCCCTGACTTGGACTAAAAGAAAAACACTGGCAGTAGAAACTCAAAGCCTGAGACTGCCTCCACTTTGACTGGCAGATGGTTCCTGGTAAAGGCAGACCAATGACAGCAGGCCGAACCTGTAATGAGCACTTAACAGCACAAGGCAAGAACACACACCCCACCTCCTTAAAAAATGGACAAAAAAGAATTCTGGGAGATAATCACTTTCAAGGTTTCCAGTCCAGCTTCCAGATTTGGACTCTCTCAGGAGCAGGGCTCATTAAAACATGCCAGCTGCTGTCATAGGAGAAAATACCTGATATAAACCTCACCCTGTGACCCACTTCCTTACACATGCCTTCTGTGGATGGAAAAATTCCCATATTCACATCTGTCATGGAAGTGACACAAACACATCAGTATGTGCACAACTTTTGTCCTTTCAACTCTTCCATGAACAAACAGTGACAACATATTTTTACCTTAATTCTCTTCTCTTTGTTGCTCTTACTGTCCCAGACATAAACACACACATGTACATTGTGTAGACAGTTTTTGCTAAGATTCAGAAGAGGCCTGGTAGCTGTCATAGAACAGTACGACTGGATGATTCGTTGTCGCACAGAAGTGTGACTGGCTGACGGATCGATTGACAGATTTATGACAAGCCTGCAAGACATCCTGGGAGAGAAAGAGAAGAAGTGACAGAAAGAAAGAGACTGGGGTGATGGAAGACAAAAAAGAAATGAGCCGAGGAAAGGAAACTGTTGGGTTAGCAAAATAATGTTTCAGAAAAGAAATAAAGATAGAAAAAGAGAGGAAGACTGAGAAACAAATGACTGAAAAGAAAGAGGGAAGTCTTTGAACAAAGTTTAAAGAAGCATCTTCTGATTAAATTTGCTTTATTACATCCGTCTGTGCTAATTTCAGTATCGTTAGAATTGGCCATTAAAAGCTCATTTTTGAGCACACTGAAGAACTAATTATCTCAAATGGATGTTGACAACTTTAGATCATTCGTTAAGCTCTTCAAATCAATGGTCCATTTAAAATGACACCAGTTACTGTTGTTGTTATCCTGATTGCTCTTCCACTTGCATCAGTACCTCCAGATAATTGATTTGAAATAAGTTGATCTAAATTTAATGCTTCTTATCTTTTTTCTTTTCTTTTGCATTTTAAAACCATTAGTTTGTGAAAATAAACAGAAAGACCTTATTCTTGACTTAAATGTCTAAAAAACATGTTTTTAATGAACTGATCACATTTAATAGCAGTTACTATTGGGAGTGTATGTTTGCATGGTCGTCTGTCTTGTGTCAGATTCTAAATAATTTGTAGAGATTGTTCTTTTATTATAGTACATCAGGGTTAAATCCATGCATTTCTAGTAAAATTATCTTTATTGGCATAATTTATCATAACCTTAGTTGTGACAACAGTGGTACAGGCATAGCATTGTTTCTGTGTGGGGACAATAATTTCAAAAGCATTATGTTAAAGGGGAAGTATTATGTACTGTCCAAGCACATTTCATAATTTTATAGCACAGTCAAGCAAATATGACCTTCAGTCGTTTATATCAAACAAAATTTACTGGACGTTTGACTTTCCTATTTGACACTGTGAAATTGGTCTCTTTCCAACATCCTGACTGCAGCACATCATCACAACTACGTTCATCCATTTCGCCGTTTTCAATGTTCTCAGTTCTCACTGAAAGGGGTGTGTCTGAAGGAATTTGGGTTTTTAAGTGACATTTATCCAAATACATGAAGTCATTCAGTGGGAAATCAGAAGACTTTATGCTGCAGCAGAGCTGATTTTCACACAAACACTCTGAACACAAGAGGGTCAAGTGGGCAGAGTGGATGACAGAACAGATGAGATCAGAACCATAAAAATATATTATTACTGTGAATTGGTGACTGAGTGGATCTAAGTCAATGTGAATTGAAATTACATGTGCAGAGTTCAGGCAAAATAGGGCTCTGTGTGTGTGGCTACTGAGGGAAACAGTGCCAATAAAGTGTGTGTGTGTGTGCGTGCATGTGTGTGTGTGTAATTACAAATGTGAATTTGTGAAATATTGCTCTCATGTGCTCAAACGCCTAATAACTAATGCTGCCGGCTCGATGGGTGGAGAGCAAAGCAGCGATCGGAGTCATTCTTCACCTCAAGGTTGGCGCTGCGGACACACACAAACACACACATACATCAAAGATGGACAGATTATTCTGTCATGGTTGAACTGTATTAAGTCAAAGTCTTCATCAGCTCCATCAGCTGGATCACTGTCATGGATGCATCAGTCCTGGACACGCAGATCCCTTCGTCTGCATTCCCCCAAACATTGGCATCTTCAAGAAAATAAAGAATCTTAAGAAATGAATCATTCAAATATACAAAGTCTTTCTTTTATATCTATTTTGACTAAATTCTTCCTTCAAGTCTATGAAAGTTACAATTTATAATTAATTCCTTCCAAGAAGCCCCATCTTCTAAAACCAATGATCTTTGACATGCAGCGTCAGGAAGCCACTGGTTCAACACAGTTGGTGCCCAAACCTTTACAGAAAAAAATTTAAAATAAAAAAAAACACTTTCTAACAAAAAATGTTTGATAAAACAACATCAGAGGAATTATTGTAAATCAAAAATAGGTTTTGTGTGTAAACTTTAGTGAAGAAGTCCTAATGTTAATGTTTTGGCCCAGAATTTCTTTGCATTCCAAGATATATGTCACTCTATCAACGCTTTCTATATTAGCCAAGTTTGCCAATTAAAACTATGCAAGAAGTGTTTGACAAGAGAAATATTTAGTGTTTTTATGATTCTAGTATTCTAATACTCAGCATTGTTTTTTGAAAGGCCTGGCATCAATGAAAGTCTGGCCCAGTGACTCTGAACCGGCTGCAGGCACAGAAAATTAATTCAAGGTCCCACAGTGAGCATCCCTGCTATGGAGCCTATTGAAATAAATATGTCTGGTGAAGGAAAATATTGTTTGGGATTAGTATTAACATATCTAGTTGTCTTTTTTTCTGCATACTTCGGCCATTTTCATCGCATCGGATTAAGAAAAAAATATCATTTGACACTCATTTTTATGAATGCTGCAAAGTAACCATACTGCTGCTCATAATGTCAAATTAACTTGCACCAATTATGACTCTGAAACACAACAGCAAGAATTCACTGATCACTTCCTGTTTTAATTTGTGCAGCATTTTCCCTTCCTGTGATTAGAACAGCTGTTGCCTGGTTTGTCCCTCCTGCGTCAGATCCAGGCCTTCTTCCTGGTTCTTACAGTTTTCCTGGCTGCTTCCTGGTTTCTTTTCACACTCCAGCTGATTTCCCCTGCTTGTGCTGCAAACATCATCTTATATTGAGTAAGTAACTTTTTTCTCCATAATCTGTTTCTAACCGTGCTTCCTGTGATTCAGACCAGTTCCACTAGCTTCCCACTTAGTTGTGTTTTTGCAAAAGCCAATTTTCTCTCATTTACCTTTCAGCAGCCAGAATTTAGATTTATTTCATAAGTTTCTTGTCACATTTTTTTATGCTTTCAAATATCTCTAGAGCCTTAATTTTGTAAGCTATATGTCCCAAAAATGATACAAAATAGAGCTCTGCATATCACACCCAGGCTGTGTATTTTCTCTCAACACACTTTAAAAGCTGCCGCTGTTTCTCTCTTGGAGGTACTACAGACTTGATATGCTGAGTTTGTGCATATCTTGTGTGCTGTTGCAGAGGTGGTGTGCACTGCATTGATAATTGTGAACATGGAGTGTTTGTGCTGCAGGTATTGATGGGATTTTTCTGAGAAAGGTGAGACTGGAGTATCTGGAGTTGGCTCTTGTTTGGAGTTGGCTCTTCTAGTTTAAGAAGCTATGCTTCTTAAACTACAAGTTTCAAAGTGAGGCTTTTTCATGAAGACTCATTTTGATGGAATTTGGGATCATATGTTGAACACTAATATTGAATGAATGCGTGCAAAAGGTTTCGTTGCATTTAAATATTTAATAATCCATTCAATTCATGAAAACAAAAAGTGTTTTCATGAATTGATGAGTCATTGAATGTAAATTGTTTAAGCTGCAGGATGTAAGGAATGAAACACGACTGCAAGCTGACGCAGTTTAAACTCAAAGTATGGATCTTTCTTTTCTACTACTCTGGTGAAATACATAAATATGCCTTAATTTGGTGACTTCTTTGCATCGGTGATCGTTCTGAATTGCTGTTATTTTGCTTTTTATGAGGACTGATTTTTTATTTTTATTTTTTTGCACTAGAATCCTGCTCTGAAAGTCTTTGTTTCTGGAGTTGTGTTTAAAACGTCCTTTTAGATCCAAGTTTTGTCTTCCTGTCTGTCCTGATGGTTAATTTTAAAGCCGGCAGCGTGTGAACACTGTGTCCTGCTTGTGCATCCATTAAATTAAATTACTGGTGTCATTTTGTAGCAGCCTGTGTGTATCAGCTCCTGTGCAGTGACCCCTAATGTCACCTGTATGCACAAACTCTTGCATCCATAAACAAACATGTAAGCTCATTATAAATTAATCAATGTGTCCACATTCTTGTCAGTACAGTGACCTTAGTTCATATCCAGGCTTTTTATCTTGAACAGATGTAAGAAAGTGTGAGCTTTATTGGGTGTTTAATTATTCATTAGTTTTTCCGAAAGTGTGGAAACTGATTACCTGCCTGTAAGCCACCAGTTGCAGCTACTAACACAAGAACCATGCGAAAGTATTAATAGACAAAATATGAAGGTGTGTCTGAATATTTATATGATCCCTGATGTAGTGAAACTAATAGTTATATATAATATATTAAAGTCCAGCTGCATGACAAAGGGTAGAACCTTATACAGGCTTTGATTGTACTGTCATTAGGCTAAGATCTTTTTCTTTTTCTACTTTTTGTTTTATAGTTCATGTTTTGCTTTTCTGCCATCATTTTGATCTCAAAACGACCTTTTTATAGGGCGAAGTAATGAAAATGTAAGAATTAATAGGATGAAAATCTGACATTAGTATTCTCATCCCAACAATATGTCAAGATTGAACCACAAATCCTTACCAAGTGATTTGGTCTAGCATCTAGTGCAAGGCAGCCGTCCTCATTTTTAGGAAAAAAATACTTAATGAAGGTTTGAGTGACTAGAGAGTATTTGTCTCGTTTCTTTATGGCAAAGCAGAACTTGTCTTCTTTTTGCCTAGTTGCAGGTGTGAAACAGCCGTCCTGTTTTCTTCAGAACCAACATTAAGTAGAAAAGGTCAGAGAAAAGAGCTGACATGGATCTGTTGTCAGCATGGGGCGGTGCTCTCCTCCATGCTCGCCTGGATATTGGCCATGTTTGATCATTATTCTGCTTATTCCACTTTGAAAAACAATGATTCTTGGACTATTTAAAGAGATTTGTATTTTTAAAGGACTGAGTTTTTGAAACACTGAGATGGCTTCCCAGGCTGTTTGTTTCCAAAAGTATTCATCAGTAAATAATCAGTTTAAATTTTGTGAAAATTTGTCAACACCAATGAAACAATCACCTCATACGAACCCACATGACTAAGATCTTGGTAATCAGGTTCACTGCATGAGATTCTCCGGCCTTGTAAGCAGCTTGGGAAGCAAACCTGCAACCTTCCTGTTTGTGTGTCTGATATTTACAGCTGCAACCCTTTATGTGTCCTGACAACAGTATTAATGTTTTCTTTATTGCTTCCTGCTAAATTTCTGTATAAATCCTGTTGGTATTTATTAATCAATCTGGATGTTCTATCACTCCTCGATATATTGACAGCAGAAATCCAGCATCCTACCTCAGAGCGAGAGTGGCTGTCAAAGAACTGAAAGATTTCCCATAAATAAACAGAATCAGGTTTGAGGAATTTAGTTAACAGATTTTTCATCTGACCTGCCAGTAAATCCTGGGAACCAATCAAGAAAAATATAGATACTTGGCTTGCTTACAAAAGCACTAAGAATCACAAAATGTTGTGAAATTTAACTTGATTAAATACATCTGATGCAAAACGCAGCTGACAGAATAATTGTTGTAATGTAAAGTAAAAAATGACATTTTTATGGTGACAAAATTTCGCGATCTCAGACCCAAAAGTTAATTGTGTGATGTTCGGCTCATGGCCGCATGATGAGGATCACTGCAGCCAGACGTCCTTTTACGCCTCACAATGCTGCCTGGTTTGTATCTGCACAAAGGTGCTCTACATATTTTAAGATGTACTTGTCATTTTTGTCAAAATACATAGTAATTTTGACAAAAATTACTATGTAATTTTGTAAAAATTACTTTGAAATATGAAACTTTCATATTTCAAAGTTTCATGGATAAGTACCATGAATGCACTGTGGTAATTATCCCTGTTGAGTAAAAACATATTTTCTTTTTTCTATACTTCCCATCAGACTGAAGGACTTCTTTCAAATGAAAGCAGACATTGTCGAGTGCTGGGTTGAGGTCACACCTGCTGGTTGGTTTCAAACAAGCAGTCCATCTGAACAATCTGAGAGGAAAGAAACCATTATTAAAAAGCAGCTATTATTGCATTAAATTCCCCTCAGAGATTTAACATGCCACTTAAAGGACAAAACAGAATAATTCTCCACAAATTACATCCTTACCAGGCATTCATGTATCCCAGAAAGGATTTAATGTAAGACAAACCAAATCTAAGCATCTTGAATGTGGCTTTGGCCTTTTAACTCTGAGAGAGTCAGATAATATCTACATGAAATAAACCACAAACAAGACTTATTTTAATTATAAAAGATGTGATAATGGAACTCGAACCTCAGTTGTAGTAATTGATGTCAGTTCAGTGTTATAAGACTAGATGTGTGAGGGGGGAAGGTGGGGATGACACTTGCCGCTGGACTCTAACATGATTAGAAAGGTACATGCTATTATTACGTTCACAGCAGGATCTGCAGGGGAGTGGGATCTGACTATGCTAATCACTGCTTGATTGGATTTCACAGAGAAAGTAGGAGGTCAAATATTTCAGGAGTAAAACAATATTATTCCTCAGGTGTGAAACTGCTAATCTGAACAATGTTGTTATAGAAATCGAGTCAAAATCAAAATACTTTGTGCAAATCTGTTATTTTGTTACACAGCAGTTACTAATTTTAACTTGCACCCTCAAAGAATTAGTATGAACTGTACAAGAACAGCAGTAACTGAAGATTAAATCGGCTTTTTAAAAAAGGCAGCAAAATGTGATTTTACATCCTTACTAAGACATATTCATCAAACCACGTTGCTATGTGGAAGTCAGTGGTTTAAATTTGAATGTGCAGGTCAGGAGTTGTAGCAATGATGCAATCTCAAGCACTCAGCTGCCATGTTTCCATTCTCCTGGTATAAGATCATTTTAAGCATTTTGAGAAAGTCCATGAAATATCCACAAAACGTACATTTCATCAGTGACTATGCAGAATTATATAAAACCTTATTGCAAAGCCCATCAATTTTCTCCATAGTTCTATTCGGTTCATTGTTAATGCAGGTAAACAGATAATTGGCAGGTTCATTATAAACATATAAAGCATTCAGTGGTATGTAGCCTACTTATCGACCTCCTGACTAATCCTATCTATCATCAAATTTCTAAAATACTGCAAGACCTGGAAAGGCACAGCTCCCACCTGCTGGCCTTTACCTCGAGGTACGACTAACATAGCTTATTTTAAAGAAGTCCATGCCAAAAGATAAAGTGCATATGTTTCTTCATGTGTTTGCAAGCTCTCATGAAGAGTCCTTTTATGGACTTCTGGCTCATTTGCAGTGGTTCTTGTGTTGGAAAGTCTGATTCTTTAAACTATCCATTCCAGCAGATCTTTGATTTGAGTTTTTCAGTTAAAGAGTTTTCTTGTAAAATGGAGTAGAACATTTCTGCATTTCCAGCTTCTTAACAATTATAGGCCTCATTCCACCATATTGGCATATTTTCGTTGTTTCAATCATCCTTGATGACACGTTCAGTTGGTAAAATATTTCAATCTTATGCTAACAAGAAATAAAATAGCATAGTAAATACTAGTCATTTTCTCCAAGGAATCCAAATGTAACATCAGAAGGACAATCTTTTACAAAGAAAATATGTATATACTTCAGTTAGGAGCAAATTGAATGTCTCCAGGAATGAGAAAAGTTGAGTTTCTTAAAAAGCTTGGTCTTTGGTTTGTCTCAAGTGAAACAGATTTTCAGCGTGTCCTGGGATTTATGTGTAACACCGTTTAGTTTAGTTATATAGAACTGGTTCACACCACAGTGTCACCTCAGGGCACTTACTTAAAAGCAACTCATGATGGACAAAAAGGGACTCACTTGTGCCAAACTCCAGGCAGCACTTATTGTCATTCATGTGTGCAAACCTTTCTGCTTTGAGTGTCTCAAAGAGCGTTGATCGACATAAATTTTAATGCAAATGTCTGCACTGAGGAAAGCTTGGAACACCCATGACATACCCAATAGCTTTCTCCAAAAACTAAAGATGCTCTTTGTTGTGGATTGAGGAATCCCATTAACCTTTGGGAGCTTTGTACTTTTAAACTGAAGTCTTTGTGTTGCCGGGTGACGGTTTGATGATAATCGCTCCGGCTTTGGAGACTTATCAATATGTCAAGCCGGTTGACAGAATTTTCATGCCAATTACGTCTTTTGGTTTATTTTTGACATATTTTTTGTGTTTATATTTGCATGTGCTTTTCTGAATGTATCCGTTGGAAATGTCACAGACTTGGGACTGTCTGTATGTTGATGATCAGAAAATCTCATTGGTTGCATTTCCTCATTTAGCCTCAATGGCAGTAATTAAAATGCATTATCAGAAACATTAATCTTTTAATAACAAATACCTGAGAAATTTCAAAAATATGAATGCATTTTAGTATGTGGTAGTTTAGTTTAAAGGGATTCTTTAAATCTTGACAACTCCAAATGTTGATGAGACGTTTTGTCTTGTCCATTTCCGATCAGTGGAACAGAGATTCATGTAGTTTTCAGTCTCTCTCCTCCTCTGGGTTGTACTTTTCTGTGAAAGCAGCTCATCTTTATTGGAGGCTGTAAATGTGATTGATCTTACAGGCTTGGTGGTGATTGATTGGCTGACTTGTATTCATAATTCAGCTTGAGGAAAGATGAAGTACATTTTAACAAAAGCTATTGGACGAAGTCTGAATGAGATTGTATTATCCCACTGACATTTCAAGTCTTAATATTTTATCCCAGTAATTACCTGAACATACTATTTGGTTTAATTTTGCCAGTTTCTGACAGGTGAGTCCACAGTTATTCCCTTTAAATGCACACATGCACAAAAGCAGCATCTACTGATCCCTGCAGAGATTTCTGTTGTTGACACAGCGCTAAAGTCTTTGTGAAGCCTATATCCCCTTTCACCTTCAGTCCCAAATCAAAGATAAATAATTCCCTTTCAAAGATGCTTTTTATTCCACAACCTTTTCTTTTCTCTGGAGCTGGGCTCAAACATGACGCGTTTCTTTAGATCTTGTACTGACTAAAATGTCCAACTCGCCCTTCTTCTGCTTCCTCTGTGCTTCTTGGCATTGCTGGTACAACAATGGGCTACAAAACTGACAGTCGCCAAGGGTACGACGACAACAGCTTCCCAGTGTCACCTTGGTGACGGCTGCTCAGTGATGGAGGAGGTTGTTAAGTAGAGGCGACGTGTGATACTGACACAGCAGGGAGAACAGTACCGGATGCCAGCTTCCTCACTGTTGACATTGAGCCCTTTAATGCCAGGTGGAAAAGCCCGTCTGCCATTCGGTTCCATTTTGAAGCCATCTTAGTTAATTCTAAATGAAACGTGTGTGTGACAGCCCAGAGTCTTTTTTCTGTCCTGTTTTTGGCAGTTCAGTGTAGATGCAGGTTGTCTGCATCTACAGGGCTGATCTCTTCTCTGAAGATTGTATCCGGATTGACTTTATTAAATCAACACAGCATCAAAGTGAGCAGGCCACAGTGAAGGAACTGTAACCCGTGTTTCTAGGCCGTGTTTCGACCATTTGGACTATGTGTGTGTGTGTAGGTGTGTGTGTGTAGGTGTGTGTGTGTGCGTGTATGTGTGTGTGTGTAGGTGTGTGTGTGTGTGTGGGTGTGTGTATCTGCACCATGTTTCCTGTGCAAACCTCTGGCATTTGTAGTGACTTACCGTGAACGCTGCAGTCAGGGGTGATCAATTACACAGTCACTCATAATAAAAAGGGAGAAATGCCAATAGCAATGAATTGACCTTGGCCACAAATACATTAAATTCAAAAGTCGATAAGTTTTGCTGACACAATACAACTTACAGCTCTTGTCACTGGTTCAATTGTCCAAGCATTAAAGTTGCAGGATGTTTATTTTACAAAACTGTTTTTTAAATATTTATTCGAAACTGTTACGATGTTGGAACAGTTTTAAACAGTATGAGACTGATAATGTGTTCTCCCAGTGCTCCTGCTGCCATCTGCAGAAATACACTGCTCAATCCGGAACAACCAATCAGAGCCAGCAGGAAGCTTTTATTCTGTCATTCAAGTGTGTTAATGCACTGCTCAATGTAATAATGGTGAAAAACAATGTACTTTTCCAGCAAAACTCCATCTGCCATCAACAATGGCCAACCACTAGCAGCACATACACAAACATGATTGACAGTCCTAAGACCTTTCTCTCATTGGCTGTTGGATCACAGGGAGAATCAGAGGAGCTTAATTCTTTTCTTTTTATAATTATCTGTCTCATAGTATATCGTCCCAATATAGCAACAGCTTGAAAAAACATGGAGAAAACATAATTCATGCAAAAGTAAATGGTTCATGCATAATAATTAGTATTGGAAAGGTTTTCACTTTTATTAACATTTTGAAAGAAGAAATTTAAAATTACAAACAATTGTTGAAATGTATTGTTTGGAATTTCAATATGCTTTACAGTATTACCACACACACACACACACCCACACACACACACACACACCCCCCCACACACACATACACACACACACACACACACACACATTCATACACTGATTCACAAAGTGACCAGCAACTTAAACCAAAGTGTTAACCTCTAAATGACGTCTGTAACCTGGAGATCTTGAGAGGAAGGGATACCTTTCAAATTAAAGGTACGCTCTAAAGTTTGTAAAAAGCCTTTAAACCTTTCAGATTTCAGCGTTGCTAAATTGACCAACTAGCACTAACTAAGTAAAGTAATTAGATGAAGAATCATGCATCTAAATGGTTCTTGCTTTCATGTACTTTCATTGCATTATGCACAGTGTGATGCAGCAGGACATATTTTTACCTCTCTTCACTCTGACGTCTCCATCGTTCTTTCATCCCGTTTGGAGGGAAATGTTTTGATAAACATAAAGTTGTGAAGTACATTTTTTGCAGTGGTTGTGTTGGAAAGTCTGATTCTTTAAACTATCCATTCTTACACTTCTTATTTCCGCTCTAATTAAAGAAATCAGATTTTCATCACAGCCTTTATTTTCAGCAAATTCTGCATCTTACTCATCCTCCTCGATCTCTCGTTTATATTCATCCTCTTCATTGCTCTTAAGACTCTGCAGTACCACTCAACCATCTTATCCCACTTTATGACACCTTTCATTTGAAAAGAAATGACCAAGAGTAGAGAGATGAAAAGTGCCCCATAGTATCATTTTAACCCATCATTCCTGTCATGTTTGTTCTCTAAGTGTAGTTTGTCCTAACCTTACCCCTTAACAGTTTGGTCTGTCCATATTACATTGATCCAATCATCTGTTGATCCATTAAATCATCCACTCAATCCCTTTCCTCTCAGCGCAGCGGTTCCTCTTGAGCCATTAGTAGCGATGTGGGAAACAAAGCTCTGCCTCTAGCCTGGTTGATGTCCTTCTTGTACTCTAAGTGAAAAATATTCAGCAATTTCTGAATAGAAATTGGCCAATGGAGCTAATGGGAGAGCACAATCCACTCAACAACAATAAAACAGGGGAAAAAAGCTCCCAGATATCAGCAGTTATCTTGATGAGTCATCATAAGTCTGGCAAAATACAAAGATGAGGATTTGCATTTTTTATTTACTTTATGCTGTTGGAGGAGAAGCTCTTTGTCTCCCCAAAAGCTTTATTTTTCTTGTTTCAGTTTAGACCTGGCTTGTTCAGACCCTTCGTGATGCAACCCTCTCTTGTCCATTTCTTTGTCCAGCTTTTATAAATCACAGTTTATCCACAGGATGATTTCTCCTACCACTTATTTCCATCCGTCTCCTCCCTACGGGCATTTTTCTGCTGCAGAGGGCCCACTGTTGCTAATCACTCTTGCTCAGCCTTGCCTCCAGCAACGATTAATGGGTTTCATTTATGCTCATTTGGAAAAACACCTGCGACCAATCAGAGAAAAGCTATGAGTAATTACGCCCATGCTTGAGATGGTGTGAGGTGCTGAAGACATAACTGTAACTTCACTTGTTTATCTGTCTGCGTTTCCATGTGACTCCCATTCGAGCTGCAAGTAATTACACTGATTCTTCACTTAAATATTTAATGTGTGTGTGAGAGAGAGAGAGAGAGAGAGAGAGAGAGAGAGAGAGAGAGAGAGAGAGAGAGAGAGAGAGAGAGATGTGTTTGAGAGAAAACTGAAGAACGAGGGAAATAAAGGGCTGCACTTCTGGGCTTGATGGTGCATCTAATCACTCAGGTTCATCACAGGAGCTCTGTGTGTGAGAGTGTGTGTGTAATTACTCTGATACATCACCTGGACTAGAAATGAACGTGGCTGCAGTCCCAGTGGGGCCGTTATAGTTTGTGTCTCTGCACACTCGTATGGAAACAGACGGAGTGGATTTGGGAACAAATGTGGATCTGTTTGTGAACTTTTATTTCTCTTCATCTATTTGTCCTTGTGTTGTCAGCATACTAGTTCAATGGCACCTAAAACGAACCAGTTCAAGAGAGAGAGTTCTTCCACTGGAAAAGGCCTACTACTGAGTCTTTCTGGACTTATCCCAATTTAAATGTTTTATCTTTGTGCCCTTCAGCAACGTATGTCTAATGTGCGTTAAATGTGGCAACAGTTGTTGAGTAATGGATGAGGCACATCATGACATTCAGGTGTGCGTTCCACTTGAGGAGCTTCCAACATTATTCAAATGCCCGTTTTTGGAGCGGAACAGATCCTGGACGAAGGAACACCCAGTGGAAAATGTCGGCTCTTTTCACCATCCTCTGCTGGGACCTGTTGTCTGCTATGTTGCTGCTTGACTCCCAGTCTGTCAGGGGCATATCAACACGCTCTCCAATGCAGCTCAATAGAAGGCTGTGAGGATGCATGCAGGCGGAGACGTTTCAGTTTCTGCAGAAAGGGCCGTCTCTGCTGGACTTGTTTTGTGCAGCAGCAATTAGCAAACATCTGGTTTGCTAATTGCAAACGAGTCCTAAGTGCAAACTACTTCGAAGTCCAACACTCCAGTTGTAAATGGCATAATGGACAATCACTGTTGTCATGACGTGGTGTAGGCAGAAAGCTGGAAAGAGTAGGAGCATTTTAAAGAAACAGAGACCCCATTTTAGTTATTTTTGACACGTGCAGCATTGTTATGATTTACAGTATCATAGTTACTTGGTAGTGCTGAGAAACGGCACTATATGCCTGGAAAATGCGTACTATGACCCCTTTAACTACACAAGTGGCTTCTTACAACTGATGCACAGAAAACCAAGAAAACTTTGTCTGAACAAAGAACCCAACTTAAATATGTGACTGCATGAAATGAAAAAAGTACATCTTCCTCAAAGCGTTGCCCTGGAGCAACTCTCCAAGCTGAGCTGCAGGAGTGTGCAGGCTCCTTCTCAGAGTCCACAACTTTATGTTTAGAGATGAATTAAAACCACAACATATTGGCCTGTTGGTTTATTCTCCCCACTTCTTCCTCACTTTCCCTACTGTGAAAGCTTTGTAGTGAAGACAAACTCCTTCTGCAGCCAGCAGAGAGGCAGGCGAGAGTCTCTGAGGATTTAAGTAAAGAGCAGCTGAATCAAAATCAGCCCCTGGCTCTGAGGTGTACCGCTGCAGGCTCAGTCCTGCAGGGATTTGGAGTGTGTGTTTTCCTTGCGGAGCCCGTCATGTTGAATGATTGAACTCCCAAACCTCCTTGGAGTTGCTCTCATGAGACTGAGAACGTGTGCGCCTCACCACTGAGACAGATGGATGTTTGTGTGGAAATTTTTGGGGAAAAAAGTCTGACTTAAGAAAAATATTTTGTCTGTGCACACAGAAAAAAGAAACTGCCAGAAAATATTCAAAGGACTTAATTTCATGCAATGTATTAATATTTAATAACCAAACAAAGCTTTTGGTTTCCTATGAAGGACTTTTCATCTCATGCAGCAACGTCTTGGTATTTTTATGCATGAGCCTCACAGTATTGTCCTTGTTTTGACTTTCAGACTCGAAGCACCTAAAAAACTTTTTATAAACAGATTTCCAAATGGACAAACATTTATTCACGCTGCTTAAATGTATGTTGAGGATGACAAAGAAAAACTCTACTTGTATTTGAAGGTTTTCCTAAGTTGTAAAAATAGGCTAATGTTGGATTCTTTCAGGAAAAGGTGAAATGAGGCTTTGCTTTAAGGTTTTTTTTTTTATTCCGTTTACATATCAAATGGATAAATAATTGGATATGTATCTGCAGTTTCTGATTGTAGTACAGATGAAACTGGGCTGAAAGGAGAAGCTCTCAATTTATTGTGCAACGTCAAATTTATTTTTCTTATAAATATAATATGGATTACGTCTAAAAGAAAGAAACAGGCTTCCTTTATGCCATCATATTATAATATGATGATTTGATACAATTAATTTCATGTCCTTTTTTTAAATCACAATATCTATAAAAATATTATTTAAGCTTGCAAATCATGAAACATATTTCTTCGCAAAATTAGTTTAAAATTTTGCGAAATTAAAAACCTTTCATTAAATGGGAAATGAAATGTTTTTAAACTTCAGGTGAAATAAATGTTAAAAATATGCTAAATAAAGGATTTTTAAAATCCCTTTTTGTAATCACTCTGCTGCTTTCTGCCATTTTCCACTTCTGATTCTTCAGCTTCTGATTGCAAATACAATTTATGCTAAATGATTTACATTCATGAAAGTGAGCCAAACTTCCTCTAAATGGATATTTAGAAAGCTTGTTGTTAGTCTGTGTCAAGCTTATTTGATTTTAAAATGAACAATGAAAACAAATATGGGAATATCCTTTCTGCATTACATTTTGAATAGTTTTCCCACATCATAACATCTCTGACAAAAAGATAAAATTAGAATCAAATGAAGCTGTTTTTGGTCCTTCCTGGGATTTTCACATGATTTGCAGACATGTTGAAATCAAGATACCATATAGAATCACCATTGACTCGCGTATTAATTTGGTGTAAACTAATGATTTTAATGTTTTGCTCAGTGGAATCAGAGTGTATTATTTCTTCAGAGTGTATTATTTTCTCCAACCTGCAGGATTATATGTTCTATATCTGTTATTCTGTGGTTTGATGGATGGGAGACTAAACAGTTTTATCATTTTTCCTCCGCTGCCACGCATTTCTTCAGTCTTTTCTTTTATATCCTGAGTTATTTCCATAAAAGCACCAATTTCTGGTAGTAAATCAAAGTAAATGAAGGAAAAAAATTACAGGAAAGCGGTCTAATTTGTTTTGCTTGGTCAGTGGAAAAAATCTTCCACACGCTTTAAAAACATTCCACTCCTGCCCTCTTCTATGTGAGAAAATGGGTGGACTGCTGCCACAGGGACAATCTAGTCCTAAGTGCTCACAAAAATGGCTTTCTACAGGATCTACTCTCCTGAATTTCTAAATCGATGTGGAAGGGGAAAAGTCAATTTTCACCTGAGGTGGCCAAGCAAAGCTTTTACTGGAAGTAAAGTTCACATTCCCTTCATTGAGTTTTCCTTCAGAGCAATTCCCATGAACATCTGCTCAGTGATGTTGTGTTCTAGCAGATCTCTGCAGGCTCATCTTCCAAACAAAGCGTAGAGGTGTGAAATGACGCCTCAAACACGTCTCTGTCACTCAGGGCTACAGAGTCAAACATCACACCTGGACGGAGCTGCAGCAGGTCATGTGGTCCAGCATATTTTGACATTCTAGTACATTTAAAAGGAAAATAACTTCAACATTTTCTCTAGAATATAATAAAAAGCACAAGTTTAACTTCCATGGGAGGCTTACAAGGAGAAAACCTTTGCTCTCTGAGAAAAAGAGAAAGTTTGCCAGAGAAATATGGAGGATATGCCGAAGCAGCTCACAATCATAGCTCTTAAAGAGCCGAATATTTAATGAGGGCTCCACGTTTTTTAAAAAAAAGACTTTATATTGAAGTTTTTCAGAATAACCTTCCACAGTGGACTGCACCTTCTTGTATTTGCAATCAGTTAAAAGCACTAAAACATTTTGGTAAGGTCAGTAGATGTAAACATTTATATTCCTGCGTTTGCAGCAGGAATTATCAATGGTGCCAAAATTCTTAACCCTGGGAAAAATTTCTAAGGATGAGCAGATATGCCAGCACATATTTAAAATGGCAAAGTTAGCAAAAAATGTGTAAATCAGCAGAGTTGAAAATGGGTGTACAATCTAGTCCTAAGTGCTCACAAAAATGGCTTTCTACAGGATTTACTCTCCTGAATTGAAACCTTTATTTCAGTCAATTGCAACCCCTGAAGATATGGAAGTTGTCATTTCAAGTCAGGAATCTGTTTGTTCAGAAGATGAACATCAATATTTTCCATCATTCATGGGTTTTAAAACAAGAACATTCCATCTTCTTTAACACCTCAAGATGTTTCTGGAAACCTTTAAGATTGTATGAGACAAAGTTTTACTGTTTTGAAAACAGAAATATTTGCTTGGGAAATATTTCCTACTGGACATTTTGCTGCTTGTGAAATATTTCGGTTAAAGTCCATTTCATACTTTTTGAGTCATCATCAGTGGTTTATGAGGGCTACACTTGGAATTAGTCCAATTTTTATCTGCCATTTCAAAGGTGAAACTTTTCTTTTTATAGTTTTTACCTAAAATTTCTACTTTCTCTCCCAGCTAGAAAATGTTTGGAATGCTTTATGTTTGCTTTGATCAGCTCTTATTTTTCCCCGCAGTAGAAAATCCACTGAGCGAAAGCTTCCAAGTTTTCTTTTTTATTACAGGTGTACAGTATAATACTTGTCCATTAGTTATGATAGATGTCTTGGATGCTTAGTCGGGGCAGAGAAAGACAAGAAATGAGAGCATTCACCTCCAATTACTGTCATCCAGATAAAGTGCTCACAGAGAACAAAGTCGGCGCTGTGCCCTTTCAACAAGCTTAAATCAATTAAGACAGAATGATCAATTTACTTCAGTAATTAGCCTGCACATTAGTGGTTATTACCATGAAACATATTTATTCGATAGTTCTCCTGCTCTCATTCTCAAAAGTTATCACCTTCTGTATCAAGAACAGTAGTTCATGTTAAATGGGAAGTGTGCAATCCGCTAAATTAATTTAATTTATTAATTAATTAGACAGCTTTAAATGAGTCAATTAATGAGTCAATTATAGGAGAACATGCTGGTGTGGGGGTAGAGAGTGTCTCATGGGTTTCAGGGGTTTATTAATAACAGGGATTTTTACGTTGTGGCTCAAAGGAAACCTAATCCCTCGCTGTCTCTGTAACCCAGAAACGCTTCACTCCAAGGAGACGCTTGGAAAACTCAAATCACTGGTAAAAAAGAAAAAGCATCACATCGTTTGTGTTTTTTTAAAATAATTTCTCATTCTCTGAACAATCAGATACACGGTATATTGTTAGAATTGACATGTATTTATTTTTAAATCTGCAAAAACCTGTGAAATGCCTTCAAACTTTTCTCAGTGAGGGAACCAACGATGCATGATGTCACAATATGTTCTGCTTCTTATCATTGTAAGGTCTGTTTTATTGACAGTCATATTGTTCCAAGTCTCTGAAGTTGAGCAAACTTCTAGTTCACACATTGCTCTGTTTCAGTTATAATACTGGAACATTATCTGCAGAACATGCACAATGATCAGGTTTTCTTTTTACTCCAATCAGAAACCAAGCTAAAGAAATAACCAATAATCATCACACTGGACACAACTATTGATTCCAAAGACAACTTTTGACAAATTCACATCAATATATGAAGAAAAGCAGCATCTACACAACACCATTGTTGCTACTAGAAACACACAATTCACACAACATCTAAAACTGCATTGAAAAGCTGAACTCTCACCTGGGCTTCAGGTTGTATGGTAAAACCAAACATTCTGATCTTTGTGAATGATAAAACATCACTTCTAATAACTCAAGATGTTTTCACCACATTGATACTTTGACACTTTTTCTAGAACAACGCCGATCTCTGTCTGGTCTCTGATGATCAGCTCCAGTAACGACGCCTCAAGATTTACAGTTTTTCCCTTTAGTGACAAGTGTAAAATATGGAGGACGCACTCAGTCAGTCGCTCATATGGACTGCTGTGTCGGTTTGAATAACTGCACAGCGATGGGTGAGTGTGAGAGGCTGGCAGCAGTGATGGCAGCTGATATTTGACGTGTCGGGGTTCAGGCCTGCTGCTCTCTATGTGCACAACAAGATAAAGTTAAGAAAAGTTCACAGATTTTTGTGGAGCCCAATAATTTTCTCTTCACTTTTTGGTGACTTGCTTTAAGAAAATCTTGTTTTGAAAAACCAATGTTTCTCTGCTGGGAGATCCAGGTGTCGATTCTTTGTCTCTTATTTCCATTTATATTACACATATTACACTAGAGTTACTTCTGCATTTAACCTAAAATTACATGTACTCTGGAATGTTATCCTCCATATTGTTTATCTCCTTGTTTTTTATTTTAATTTCTAAAAATTATTTTATAGATTTAATTAGGTGCCTTTCTTACAGCTGTAAGAATAGCATCATCATTGCTGCAAGTAAATCCTAAATGCACATGAAAATGATAACAGAGGTTTGTTTTCTGCTTTATGTCTTGGATCTGCTCTTGTGGAAGCAAACATGTTGGATACTAACAGGAAATATTTTGGAATCGTCCTGAAGTTCAGGATTCTTGTCTTAACGGTTGGCACATATTTCCAAATGTCAGAAGATTTTACCTCTGCTTTCAGAACTGATTGGACTAAATCTGTTGCACTTATGCACAGCACTTGTATTGTTTTAAAACCTTGTTGCTCAGTGATCTTTCTTTGTGTGTTTGTGTGTGTTGGCTTTGTGAGAGATCCTAAATTACGGCTCATTTGTGGAGGTGGAATCTTTTGATCTGCTGCGGTGCAATACAGAGAGGTTTGCAGTCAAAGTCATTTTACGACAAAGTGTTTATTCCCCTAATATTTTCTAACAGCACATGTGAACACACAGATACAATTTTATGTCTTGTAAACACAAACACAGGAGCACAGCAGTCTTCCCTGCCACCAGGGGTTGAGTCGGTGTTTGATGTGAGAGGAGGCGAGTTATTACGGTTTGAAATGTCAGTGGTGCTGGCAGGTACAGGCTTGTGTGTGTAAATAATTCTAAACATGACTCTTATAAGCTGACTGTGTGTTAGGTGGGAGCAACTTCATCTCTGCCTCCTGTTTTAAGATGGGAACTGCACAAACAACTTGGAGTTTCTGATAAAAAACTAAAAACAAAAACAGATTTTTGACTTCTGGGGACAAAAAAAGCAGAAATCATCCAAGATTCATGACATAAACATTTGAAAAGCTTAAACAATAACAGTTTTTTCCAGGTACAACATATTCACAATCTTCTTCCACTTCTAAACTTGAAAGATGCCTGTCAGTATTTCCACCTGCAACCACCAAATTCTTCTTTCTTGTAGCCACAGAAAGTCATTTCTGCCTGTTGCCATCAGGCTTCACAGTGCCAAAGTCTGTGCTAATGATTCAAATGGTTTCTGAGCTCATTTATAGTTTATTAAATTAATTAATTCAACATGGGAGTTTACATCACTGTGCATGGACAATAGTGTGTATTGTCAAGCAATTGCATGCGATTGCTTAATTATTTGTTTAGATCTGGTCAATTTATAGATATTGTACAAACTTTATTTATAACCTAAGATGAAGTAGCTTTCAACAAATAAGTAATTTCCCCTTGGGGATCAATAAAGTATATGCTATTCTATTTTAAGTCATAACTCTACATTTGGGAGAGCGGGACCGCCACAAGAAGTGCAAAAGCTGTGAACTTTTTTTTTTTTTCCTGAAGTTTGTTGCAGCAAAAAAATTGAGTTCATATAAAGTGATTTGTTGGATGTCAAGGAAATATCAAGCAAGAGCAGCTTCACAGTAAATGGTTAAATATTAATGAGTGAAGTGGTTTGATTTAAAGCATTAGAGCAAAGTGAGCATCACTTCTAAAAGTCTCCATTTTGTAGAGTTTGTCAAACTGTTTCTGTCAAATTTGAACCCCTCAGAAAACTTCCCTTTTAACATCTACTGAAGGCTTTTCTTACTGTTACTGATCAGGCTTCTTCACCCATCTCCATAAATCTCAATGCAGCCGAACGAGAAGCGTAGCGACACGTTCACACACTAACGCTTGGCCACAGATGGCCAATCTTTCTATTTTTTTATTCCATAAAAAAAGGATATTGATGAGCTTTTCATTTGCATAATACATTAAAAATTAAATGTAATGGCTTCTGAACCAGCAGTCAAACACTTCATTTTAAAAACCGGGGAATAAATTATGCTTTTAATGCGTTCAGCATTTACAATCCTGCCATACCTTCTTTAATGGGAAAGTTGACTTGGGGAAACTTCTGGGGAAAGTTAAGTGGAACTTTTTTTAAAAGACTTTTGTTCAGATATTAAATACAAAACATTACATTTTATTAATGGGAAAAAGAAATGTGGGAAAATGATTTCTCAATTTTTTTAGAAATTACTTGAAAAACATGTGAAAAAGCCCTTTGACAGCGACGCCTGATTGGAATGAAATTCAGGATAAAAATCTGATAAATGAGCTCATGCAGTTCAAGATGCAGCAACATGTAGATGTTACTGTTACATCTGCTACTGTGTGTTTTTACATTATTATTGCATCTTGAATAATAAACAAAACAATGGCACCTTCAGTACCCTTCATCTTAAACAGTCTGTGGTATTTACTAAGATGAACTCAAAGAAATTTGTATCAGGAAGCTGAAAAATTAATGAGTATTTTGCAATGTGTTCATTTTTAATTAGGTTTATTAGCAATATGTATTGACAGAATAGTCTTCTGTTTGATGGTTGGCCTTTTTCCACAAGGTACTGGGAAAAACCTTTTACATAAAGTCCAATGTTTGAAGTTGGAATATTGATCCATCAAAAAAATGTTTTGCATTTTGGAAAAAATGAGTCACAAGGATCCATGAAGCATAATGAATAGAAAAGGATAAAAATGTCAAACTCTGTGAAAGGGATTGAAAAAGTAGAAGTGGAGCAAATGATGGAAAATAGGTTAATTGGTTTAAGGAAAACGGCTCAGATTCCTGTGTTTTCCTGTTTCTGGAGCATTTCTTTGAGTCTAATGTTTTGCCTTTTCCTCCCTTGGTGACACCTGTTTCATGTTTGTCTCATCTTTCTGTTTTGGCACCTTTCTGTCTCTCGTCATCTCTTAATGAATGCAAGCCTCAGTAACACAGACTCACTGGAGACCTGCAACGGGCAGACATGCAGCGCTGCACATCCACTCATGCTTACACACGTCAAACATTTGCTGCAAAGAAAAGCGAAGACTAACGTCTTTGCAAAGATGAATGAAGGTGTTGAAAGCAAATGGACGGTTGTGAGAGCAATGGCAGGGCCGGCCAAGGCCACGCCCCAAGGCCACTAAGGGCCCCTCAGTGGAGCTGATTATTTATTTGTTTTTCCCTTTTTAGTAATAATTTCTGTTATTATAATATCAAAAACACACAATTTCACCATAAAGTGATTTGTTTTTACAATAATAGATATTTGATTATGTTTGTAGAAATGATTACTTTATTGATAAAATAAATAAATTGCTCTTGGGGGCCCCTGGAGGCCGCTGTAGGTACCGCATGCTTCGGTATCATGAGCTGCATCCAAAATTAAAGCTCCGGTCAGAAGTTAAGTTAGCAAAACTATGTCTCAAAAAAGGACTTAAACTTCAGGGAGGGAGAAAAGAAAGAGGAAAACAGAAAAAAAATTCATTTGAAGACCCAGAACCAACCTGGTACCGGTACCGATCCACATTTTCAGGGGAGAAAGACTCACTTGCTATAAGTTACATCTTTAGCTATTGGCCTAATGCTAAAGAGAAATGCATTTAATTAAAGAACGTCATGAATGTGTGTGTAGAGCTGCACCGATGCAACAAGTTTACAGCAGGAGTGTGAAAGATCCAATGATGGGGCTGCTGATTGCAGCCGCTCCACATTGTTAGCAGAACTGCAGGCCCCAAAACCACATTTCACTTTCCTGTTCAACATGGGAGTTTACATCACTGTGCATGGACAATAGTGTGTATTGTCAATGTGCAGGTTTTTGTGCTTTGGCATCACAAAAATAATACCAAGGTTCTTTATTTTATCACCTTTAGCCAATTTGATGCCAAATGATTTACGAGGCAATTTATTTTTAAAAGAATGGTCCAAAGACGACTTCTGTCTAGAGCCACCCAGAGTTTTGTCTTAAAGAATCTGAAGTTTCCTTTGCTGACTGGATTCACCAGGATTTATAAATAAATGAAGTTGAGTATCATCAGTAAAGTAGAGGAAATTTATCCTTTGTTGTCTGATGAATTAATGTATTGGGTTGGTCCGACTGATTACTGTAGGCTTATGGGTTTTTTATTCAGACAAATGTTCTAGTAAGTTAAATTATTTCGACAACTACCCTCTGAGCTTAGCTTGTTTTTATGTCTTTATCTTCCACTGAATCTCAATTTAATCATCGTTCAGTCCCAGGAGCGAGTGTGTCAGTGGTTTAATGTAGCATGGAGGCAACGCTTGGAACAGTTTAACACAGATTTAATGCAAAGTGTTTTGTAGTGTATGGGGAAGAGCCTGGGTCGATGGCACACACTGTTTCTTTAAACATCATTTAACCCAAGACTCCTGATGCTGCTCTCAGACCTGAAATTGTTTCTCTTGGGATTGGCCAAAAAATCAATCAAGCAATGATTGGATCCCATTCAAGTGTCTTCGCCTTGTAAAGGTCTCGTCATGCTCCGAGTGACATTCTCTATCCACGCATGTTTGTCAAGTTGTCCCTTTCCCCTTTTGGTATTCAGAATCCACAGTGACTCCAGGTCCTGATATCTCTGGATTCAGAACGGTTGTGCTGAGAGTCTCAGTTTAGATCATAGTTATTAAAATTTCAAGCAGCATAAAACATCTTTAGCAAAGAAAGCAACGCACATGCGGGAAGGTACAAGTTGCACAATGTGTTTTTTAACAGCATAAGTTGCATTGAATGTTTGTTTCTTTGGAACAACAATTAACTAAACCTATTAAGTCCAGAGGCGTAAAGGTGTAACTTCAAATGAAATGCATGAGGTACAACAAAGAGCAGAACTCTTCATTTATATTCCTGAGTCTTGAAGTCGTGTTTCGGCCTGGTAAGTCTTTAAAGTCATTTATTTTTGTCCTTGCACATTTTCAGGAATGTTTGTTGTGGCTAAAGCCAATTACAGCCACTTAATGAGTTTTGTTTCGGTATAAAAAGCCATTTTAATCAGAGATCAACTTGTAAAAAACATGGCAAAAACCAAAATAAAAATGCTGGGCACTTTAATGCTAAAAGCCTCTTTTTTTCCCAAATGCTGAGTCCTAATATATGCTGATGTTTTTAGAAAATCTTTTCCTCTCTCTACTGTATCTTAGAATAAAACAAATCGCTCAATTTCCTCTGCCACTCAACTGAAAAAAACTTTGTTCGGCCTCTCAATTTGTGATTTTCTGCCAGCTTTGAAAGCAGGTCTGGGTCTTTTATAGACGTTTTAATGCAAACTTCTCAAATATTGAATGCAGAATAACTTATTTTTTTATTCTAAGGTTTCTTTTGAGCGTGCAACTGAGAGTGAGTCTGCTATTGAAGTGGGACTGAATGATGCTTTTTGGGACTGTATGATGCACACAGCCAAAAATATGCAGTTTTGAAAAGCTTGATTTAGGTGTTTTTGTGAATATAAAAAGAATGTGCTCAATATTTTTCTGTTTTTCACGCAGCTAAAATTGACACTCAGAAAGCATGGGGCCACAAAATTGACCACAATTCTGGCTCCTCATTTAAAAAGAACAAAATTTGAAAGTGGAACAGTTTTCCTCTTTCCAGTAGTGTTGATGGTGTTTATATTCAATATCTGGTGCTTGTAATCTCTAAAGTATCATTTCTGCATCTATTTTCTGCACTTAAAGAGCTCAGCATTCCCAAAACTATACTTTGTTATAGATTTTGCTTTGGTGAGAAAGATGTGATTCAAACTGAGACTAATGGTGATTATTTATAAGGAAAGTCTTTTTTTTTCTAAGAAACATTGAGTTTAATTTAGACGAGACCTGTAATAATGAGCCAAAACGACAGGGTGGTGTTAGAAAAAAGATAAAAAGGCCAAGGAGACATTAAGTGAGGAATGTGGAGGTGAAAAAAGGTGAGCTGCATCAGGGATGGAGGAGATGAAACAGACGATGGACAGAACATCAGATAACATGGAATAAATCAGTCATAAAAGACGACGGGAAGATAAAAGAGGAGATGAACACGGCTCAGGCGTCTTGTTGGTGATTTGCTCTGTCAGTCAAACTCATCTCAGAGTCGAGGCCTTTGAAATCGTTCCAAACGGATCAAGGTCCCTAACTGGCTAACACTCTCAGCTTTTAAAATCACACATCCTTTTATATTTCTGCTTTTTATACTGGACATTTTATTTTCTCCACAGTGTTGCCGATAAACAAATGAATGACCTGTAAGATGAGCAATCAGACTTGTTAACTGAGTACATTTAGGTTAGAACTAGTCCGCTTTCATTTCTGTTTTCTCTTTTATTTAGAGTGCCAAACAACACAGTGATCTCTCTTTACATTTAGTTTCATTCCAGTTTCCTTATTTCCAAGTTTTTATTATAACTCAATTTTTAATTTGGAGGACCACAACTGTAAGTAATTGCTTTTTTAAAAACATTACAACCAGGTAAAGAGAGCATAAAACATATTACTGGAAACATTTATTGTTTCATGTTTTTCCTTTTGAAATTGCATCTATTAACCCTGGAATTTCAACCATTTCAGCCAAAAGAAGTAGAAATCTTAGCAATGACTTAAATCTTTGAAAGTATTTTTTTCTGTCTTTTTATTTATTAATGTCTTGGTGTCTTTCTTACTTTTTCATAATTGTATCCATTAATAGCAGATAGATGGAGAGCAGCATAATGGAATTTTTAAGGATTTCAGGCATTTTGGCTCATTTCTTTGATTTTCTCCATTCTGTGCCCTCAAAAAACCTTTTAATATTAAAATATAGTTTTTCTATAATATTGCTGTTTGTAAGTGTTCTGGAAGCTGAGCTTGCACCGATCCATCTTTTAACTGAGGATCTTTACTATTCCTGAAAGCTTTAAGTCCAAATTGAATGGTCTTAATTACTAACTAACTTCACGTCTCTGAAAGATCCATGACTGAACTGCAAACTGCAAAGTGTGGCTGATTCGATGTAAAATTCTGGACTGAGATTCTTGCACTTTATGAAACGAGCAGTGTGTGAAAAATCTGTTTTATTCCAGTCACTCACTTACTTGACTGCAGAAAATTTATTTTAGTGACACAGCAAGCAAAATATTTATATTTTCACTCAACAGTGAAAGAAACCCTTTTTTTGAGTGATGCACTGAGAACCATGTATTCAAACAACCAGCCTGCCCACACAGGTGCTTCACCTCCCGGGGCATTTTGAGGCTTTCGTGGGACTGAAGGCGTCCAGTTCAGGTTAACTGGCCGCCTTTTTACTCTGTACGCCGAGTAAAAAGGCTGAATTCAGTTGTTCAGCCTCAACATGGGCAAAGCAGCTGAGAGGAACAGAAATGCAGTAACATCTGCTGCCAAAAATAGATGGTTTTGATTTTACCTTTTTAAAAAGAAAGCATCCTTTTCCCATCCAATGTTACTTTTGACTTTAAAAATTAAATTATCTACAAATCTATAATGCACCTTTTTTAGATGTCTGAATATATTTTTAACCTTGTGTTTTCCAAATCTTTTACATTTTTTTTCTTGACTGTCTCTTCCTGTTTTTCTTTTAACTCTGACTGCTGCTGTTTTTTGTATGCCACATTTTTTCTTTGACATACAGATTTTATACATGATTCACTCTGAAAGATACGCACAACTAAAAGGCTGAAATCTTCTGTATTTCAGGTTCTAGTTCTAGTTATTTTATTTATTCCTCTTTATTCTCGATTTTGGAGCTGAACTTGTTCGTAAAATGTTCGTTTTTATTTCCTCAGTCAGATTCCACCAATTTATTTAAAATGTAATCTCTTTCTTCCTTCTCCATTGCAAATGTTCTCTCTCCGATGACCTGCCATTCAGAGCTCGACCACAATAGTTTCAGCCTTTGGATTACTATAGTGGGGCTTGCAATGCCGTCATATGATCAGCCATCTGGGGCTAGCTGCCTTTTAGCTCCGAGTTAGTAACTTCCCAACAGGTTTGGTTCAGAATGCTAAGCTGCAAAAAATACTAATCCCCAACACTGGCCATTGTTTTAGTCTGACTGCATCGGCGCTAAAAGCGGCTAATTGATGTTGCCGCCTGCTTGTCAAAGCTCCCTGAGGAGGATGACCATCATCTGTCTGTGTGCAGAACTTGCCAAAATGTTTCCAGGTCTAAAACGATCCACTCCTGGAAGATCTAAAGTAAAAAGGCACCAAAGCCAATGACGCTTTATGCATTTGAAGCCACGTTTAACCTGCGTTTGTGTTTGTTTCTGAGCCGCAGATTAACATGATACCATCTCTAATGGTTTTACTCATAATACCATGAATTTTTCAGTTCCATTCAGCAGTGGCATGGATTGAGGACATTGAAATTGAACGTTGAAATAAATGAGTGACTGTTTTCTTATGTCAGCCTGCAGCTCAGACAAAAGCACTGATAACTGCATTCAGACAAACGATGAAGGCAGATCTGAGATGCAAACACAATCCCTTAACTTAACACTAGCTGCAGATAAATGGCTCCCAAATGAAGGCAACTTGACGGTGTGATAATTAAACACGAGAATTATTTTCACCCGCATCAGCAAACAACGTTTGTGTAAGGATTTCTTTGTGTGTGTGTGCGTGTTTGCGTAGGTGTGTGTGTGCGTGTTTGCGTAGGTGTGTGTGTGCGTGTGTGTGTGTGTGTGTGTGTGCGTGTTTGCGTAGGTGTGTGTGTGCGTGTTTGCGTAGGTGTGTGTGTGTGTGTTTGCGTAGGTGTGTGTGTGTGTGTGTGCGTGTTTGCGTAGGTGTGTGTGTGCGTGTTTGCGTAGGTGTGTGTGTGCGTGTTTGCGTAGGTGTGTGTGTGTGTGTGTGTGTGTGTGTGTGTGTGTGTGTGTGTGTGTGTGTTTGCGTGTGTGTGTGTGTGTGTGTGTGTGTGTGTGTGCGTGTGTGTGTGTGTGTGTGTGTGTGTGTGTGTTTGCGTGTGTGTGTGTGTGTGTGTGTGTGTGTGTGTGTGTGTGTGTGTGCATACCAGCATGTATGAGAGTTTAGTTTGTTAATCAGGTCATAACTCGGATATTTCTGCTGTTTTTGCTGCAGACATTGTTTGTGTCTAAAAGACGGTGAGTCGTAGGCAGAGATGATTTGGTCTTGGACAGATTTAACCCCTGAAACAGTTTTTGGTTTGTTTTGATGATGAGCTTTAGATAAAACTGAAACTGTTTGTGAATAATCATTGATCAGCGCAGAAAACTGACTGGATTCTGCTTTGTGTCACGTAAGAAATGAATAAATTATCCCACAGTCATTTCTCTTCCACAACAAAATAATGTCTAAAACAAATTTATAACTGGGATCTTTTCAGAATTTGGGAAAAAAAAGGATCAAAATCTGATGTTGAAAAATGATGAGATGAAGGACATAAAATGTGGGCAGGATCTCACCATTTGACTGGTGTCCAAAACTCCAACATTTGTTACATTTTCAGCTGCTGCTGTTTATCACACTGCACTGTATCAAACCCTGTGAGCAGCCTGTTCCCCTCCTCGCCTGGGGGCGCTGCAACAAATGAAGGAACCAGTCTGTTCACACACAGAGCTTAAATAAAAGTTAGTTAAATATGAATGAGATATTTGCTACCTTTGACAAAAAAGCTCAAGTCTGAATTGGTGTAGCAGTTTTGCTAATGATGCAACTGATAGGATTCAGTTCATGTGGGCGGAGCTGCTGTTGCTCCGCCCACATTTTGGACCGAACCATTGTTCTAACAATGCTAGGGGAACCTAAACATTTAGTCTTTTCTTTTTTTCTGAAATAAATGGCAGATTTATTTCAATTTCTTTTGTCTTTTAATGTTATTATTTTAATTCAAATGTTTATTCAATGATTTTTTTAAGGGGAGAGACGATTCTAGACTTTTCCTAGATTGGGGGTCCAGACCCCCCGGCCCTCCCCACCCCGGGATTTACGCCTCTGAACCAGAGCCAGAGTTCACTTCAACCAGACTGAGGTGTGCAGGCAGAGCAGAGTTAAATTACACATTCACACCTCCCTAAATGAACTGGACTTCCTTGGTAAACAAGCTATAGAGTTCAGTTAATGGGACTAAACACTAACATCATGTGAATAACTTCACTTCTTAAAGCCAGTGTTTTCAGGTGGATTCTGGAATTTCATCAGAAAGCTGAATATCCCTGACTTTCTGTGAACAGTGTCCTGCAATGTGTTGCATCTGATTTCAGCAGCAAGAGATTTAGTCCTTTTTTCTTTCTTCAAATATCATATTTGATGGAATTACAGCAAGACAGCAGAAAAGCTTTTATGTGATATCAGATGGTGTTTGTATTTGAGCATACAGTTATACTGTGAGCTTAAAAATGACT
Source organism: Poeciliopsis prolifica (assembly GCF_027474105.1). Lineage (NCBI taxonomy): Eukaryota > Metazoa > Chordata > Actinopteri > Cyprinodontiformes > Poeciliidae > Poeciliopsis > Poeciliopsis prolifica. The sequence continues at coordinate 658,716 of NW_026562489.1, forward strand.
AAAGTTTGATGTGCAAGTTTGCTCGCACAGAGATGGGAGATAATATGATAAAATTTCTTCCTGAAGCATCTTGTTTCTGACACTTTGACTGTGTGAAGATCCCACAAAGCTAATCAGGACCAAGAGTCACCTGGCGAAAACGTTCTGCATGTGTGTCTGTGGAAAAAAACCAGAGTGTAACTAATAGAGTTAGGATGTTTGAAGAAAATCATATTCAGAGTGGAAGATTTAATCCAAACCTGACACAATATGCTTTCTAAGACACCGACACACACTTGCATACTTGCAGTATGCAAATGGCAGACAGACTTCTAAAATGGCAAATGTTTACCAAGATGAAAGGTTTGGCTTATTTTCCCCCTTCTAAGAGGATCCGAGCCAAAATGAGCGACTGCCAGCAAATTTCTATATAAGCTTTTGCATGTGTGAGGCAGGAGATCTGACTTCTTTGTACCTTTACACTTACTTGGCAGGTCTTCAGATGGTAGTGTGCATTTCTGGTCCATGTCATTGCTGTGACAAGGACAACTTTGCACTCGCATCCAAACCAAAAAGTAAACATAATTTTCCATGTTTATTTCTCCTCACCTTGCTGCCTTAGGTTTAGCCTTAAGATGCTTTTCTCTCTCTCCTATTTACCCTGACTAAGAGGCCCGTGAACTCAATTTGGAAAGGATTTCTTTCTTGAAATCTTACCAACTTGAAATCAATTGAAACTTAGCCCGGCCGGATGTTTCCTAACACACGACACAGAGAAGAAGAGTTAAGAAGGTGGACGTTCTGTTTGGTCATCAGGTGTGGCCATCAGTCTTTATGGGAATACTTTGTTAGAAATCAATGAAAACTGGCTCAACACAGCGTTGCACCTTCATTGCATCATGTATGATTGAAGCGTTAAAATGAAAAATGAATGGCTGCTCGGAGAATTTGTCCTTAACCTGCACAAATGATGAGAAAAATCTCTATCAAATTTACTTTTTCACCCTTTAAAAAATTATAGATGCTCTTGAACAGTAAAATGTATACTTTACTAGGAAATTCAGCCCAACTTTTAATTTCTTTACAATTTTGAACATATATTGGCACAAAGCTAAAAGACATCGTTCATGTTAACACTAGCTGCAGATAAATGTCTAGATTTAAGGTTTTAAATAAAAGAAGAAAAATCTGGTATTTCCAGCTTTTAAAATGCATTGTGCATGTTGAAAAACCGTGCAGCTCCTAGTTTCATCATCTAATTTGACTTGATAATGAACAAATATTAATTTGTATTGCACATTTCAGCAACAAGGCAGTTAATGAATGCAGCTGAAATTGCCAAAATTCATCTCTTCAAACAATTCGGTGCAAGGGTCGGTGTGATGGGGAAAGTCCAGTCAGTCATCTCACCGCTCAGGTTCTGTGTCCCAAACATCCTGATCCAAAATGTGCAAACTAATACTGGGTTACTGTCACAGTGAGATGTTTGCTGTCAGATCACTCAGTAAGGAGGAAGTCAATGCTCCAGAAATAAAAAAATAGAAAAAAAACTGTGCATAAATTATATTAATGCATAATATATCTTAAGTTGATCTGCTTGTGTAGGAAAAGGAATTTAAGTTTTCCTGAAAAAGATGACAAGGGAAATCCAAATTCTCATGGAAAGAAGTGATTTTCTTTATTTATTTTAGTTGTTTTAGTTAGTTAGCAGCTTTCCTGTGGCAAAGTATGGGCAACCAACTGATTCTTAAATTGTAAAGTGGAAAAGAAAATGAATGCACATAAACACAATAAAATAAGTAAACTGGAGAACAGTGAATACACAATGTCAGATGAAAAATCTTCAAAATACACTTCAGAATGCAGTCTGTTAGATTACACAAACAAACAAACAAAACATTAAATGCAAATTAGAGCTCGGATCTAAGGAAGCGCACACAGAAACGAAGACAAGCGGTACAAATGTTCCTCCCCCAACCCAAAAAGGAAACCATTGTTAGGCAGACAAAAGTCAGAGCCTTTGAGGATGGCTTAAGGACAACAGCACATGAACGCGCACACACACACAACACACACACACACCCACACACACACACACACACACACGCCAACCCACTTTAACCCGTGGAGGATAAATGCAGCTTAGCGCAGTCAGAGTGTCAGGGGGTCTGCCGTCCTTAGCGCGCTGGACAGACGCTTCGCTGACACAATATCCCTTCGATGACATCATGTAATGGATGCTGCAGGCACACTTTACAGCTTAGAGCTGCCTTATTTAACCGCTCACACTAAGCTCCTTTGTGGTGATCAAAAAGAGCAGTATAGGGTAAAACCAGCAGGAAACGTCCTGTTTCGATGATAGCCCAACAATAGCCCTATGCTTAAAAGATTAGACGGCCATGATGCACTGCAGACAAATCTAAGTGGAGAATTTTCTTTCTTTCTCCCCGCCGCAATCCCCGTTCACTCTTTTTGTTCTAACAATTATCCTTTTTGAGATTTAGCTCCTCTAAATGCATACATGTTCCAATACTTGGGCTTTACTGCAAGATCTTGCGCTATGAGCTAAGCTAAAATCATTGAGGGGGCTGTGGCAAGAAATGTCACTGTTTTCCCTCAACGGTTTTTGGCCTTTTTAAAAAAAAAAAAAGCACACAAAAGAGACGACTTGGACCATTGTGTTACCTCTGTGAGCTCATGAGGCTTAAACTCCAGCTGTGCATGAGAAGCGTGGAAGCCGAGAAGTGATGACTCTTCGTGTTTATAAGATGCCTATTGTTGGCGTAAGCCTTCCCGTTCTTGTTGGGGTGTAGCTGGACTAAAGGAAGGTCTGTGGTGAGACTTTAAAATCGACACACTGCCTCAAAGCTCAGTGAACTTCAGCTACTTTGTTAAATGATGGGCATAAATTTAACTCTGCAGATATGCAAATGTGGCACCTGAAAGGCCTTGTAGATGTAATTGCAGTGAAAGTTGTGGACCCAGAGGGACTGAATGCAAATGCACTTTTCAGATTTTCATCTGGAAGAAATTGTGAAAAACACTTGTCATTTGCTTAGCCTTTGCAGTTATTTTCATTTTTGATCTATCAAGTAAAATCCCAATAAAATTTGTGTTGCCCAAAATGTTTTTGCCTTGTGATTGTCATAGTCTCTGAAAAATATATCATTTAATCTTCTCTAAACATGTTTGAGTGAAAATTAAACCAAAAATAGTAACTAGTAATAGTAAAGTGAGTCAAAATGGGCAACATCTTAAAATGAAATTTGTTTTGAGGGGACAAAATCTATTTGAAAAACCAAATATCCTAGGGGTATAAAAGCTTTTGCAAACTGCTGATCATCTTGCAAAATGTTTGTGAATATATACTTGGTCAAATTTAGCAGTCAGAACTCCACCATTTATAAATGCACATTGGCAATGCGCTGCCATAATTAAACATTTTCAAACATGGCCGTTAACGAGTTCTGGGGTTTGCAGGATTTCTTTGCCAAACAATAAATATTCAAATGTGGCAGAGAAGTTAGAAGAAAAAAGATATGAAAAAAATGCTAAACAAATGTCTGTCTACAGAGCATCATGATGGATCAGGCTGCCTGGTGGTTTTGTTTTCATATCATTAACACAGATTAGAGAACATCCAACGTATGGAGACTATATGTCACCAGAAAGCCTAAGATTATTTTCTTGGGACGTTGTTGTGGACTTGCTGTTATTTATCTGAAGGCCTTAATAAGTAAATGTCATCTTCTACAGGTTTGGTCCAAACTCTGATACACTGCAGCTTTAAATGTATTAAATATTGTCACTCAAAATTCTGATGTAAGAAGTCTGCGAGCAGGTTTCTTGAATGTGAGACTTTGTTAATTGTTGTGTAAGTGCTGATTGAAGCAGTTGTGTTTTTGTTGCTAGCATGTCTGCTGCAGGCTGCAGAACTCGTTCTGTTGCTTGTCTAAACTCTGCCAGGCTCTTGGAGTGGAACCAAATATCAAATTCTCACTCATAATAAGAAAATGAGGCTAGTGCTGTGAAGACGAGCTCTCAGTGGAGCTGTCCTCATCAACATCATATTTAGGAAAGCTGCCATGTTTATTTACCAGAGCAGAAAGAAACCAGTTGGTTTCAGTCGTCCTTAATTCTGTTTGGTTTTAAACGTGTGAAATAGAGCGACAAACTTCAACATTAAATATTTGCCAAACTTATTTCATATTACAGACAGGAACACATATTAGCAGCCACTATCACAAACCACAATTACACCAGATACACATTACACCTGATTCATTGTAAGGCCAAGCTTTTAAACAATATTCATGGGATTAAAGACGAATACTGAGCAGAAAAGAGCTTAAGACTTCAACTATACACGAGAAGGATTTATTTCATTTAATCAGAGAAAATAATATGCCATTATAGGCCTGACATTTGACTCAGGTCACATGGTTTACTCCTCATGCAGCAGGAGAACCGAGCCGCTTTGCCTAAAGACGACTTTTCAGGTCTGACTTCAAATCTGGAATGAGATCAGATCTTAGTCAAAGACACTGACTTCATGGTCTTTGAGTCATTTGGTTAATTATTTGTCTGGCATGTTGCTTTGATACGCGCACATATTTATCATCATCAATGTCTGAAAGTGCAACAAACGGCCCTGCAGCAGCTGTTGTCACCTTTCTACTGTGCAGATTGTTTTTATGTTGTGAAAGAATCTGGGGATGTGCATTGTATACTTAATACTTGTCCCCGTTCCAATACACAGGAAAGGACTGTGTTTGCAGGCTTGAATTTTTCTTCCAAATGAAACATGATCATTGTGTGAAATATAAATATAACATTAGAAATGAAGACATGTTGTATAACTTATTTAGGAAATGTAAAGCTAGAGGAGAGATGCTTTTTCTCCTGCAGCCTTAACAGATGAACTGTACTTCTGCCTGCACAGACACACAAACACATCAGTTGTTAAGTCTTTTCTTTGGAGGTGAGATGAATGTTACAGAAAACATCAAAAGTTTTAAAAACACAGGTTTCATCTATTTGTATGTTTAAGATGCAAGAATGAGCAGCGATCAATTCATTTGAAAGAACTGCATCAATCAGATTGAGCCTCTGGATTAAGAAGCACAAAATCCAGACAAAACATAATCTGGGAAATGTCAACATAATGCAAACAATTTAGGTTTTTGAACAGTAATGTATGAATATTTTTCGCTTTTTTATTAAACTTTCAGATTCAATGACATCTTGTTTGTTTACAGCAGAAGATGAAAATCTTTTGTGCAGCAGTAGATGCAAAAGTTTCAATAAGGGACATTGTATGTAAATTTAGTCCTTATAATGAGCATCGCCACGTCTGTTCATAGCTGGGCCTCCTGGCTGTTGTGCATTGGTTCCTGTTATTGGCATCCTGGATGTATAAAAAATCCTATTTACATTTCAGTCAACACTGAGATGATCAGGGAACCGCACCAGAAATAAAAATAATGAATATTTTTTATAATTATGGAATGTTTCTGTTCCTTGTTTAATTGGCACAGTAAATTAAATGGTTGCTTGTTGGGAACCTGAGAGATGCAGAAAGCCGGGGGCAAAATGAGGGCGTGACTCCTTCAGTTTGAAGATGCAGGGACAGAGTGAAGGTTGAGCAAAGCGTAACGATAAGCGAGTCATGGACAATGATCCCAGAGTCACAGAAAGGCTCTTAACTGTGACTCCATTTTATCCCGTCTGAAGTGAAGCACCAGCATCGGCTCTGCGATGTGTACAAACTGTATTTTTATTCTCAGTGATTGAGTTTCTGTTCACTGGTCAATAAAATGTAATCCAAACTGTTGAAGTAAATGACAAGCAGGTTTGATTTTCCCCACAAACTGGGTAGAAATAAATGAACATGGTGGCCACTCGGTTGCACTGACCTGCGCTGCTTTCATAGAGAAACATGAACAGATTTCTGATTGTTTTGCTTGTTTCTGTTCATCTGCAAATGAAAACAGAAAATATTGTTCTACCAAAACCTGGGTTGTTTGAGAAAGGGACAACATTAGAGCCTTGTGAAGGGATGAATGATTTTATTGTTGACTGATAAACATATTGATCAGTTACTGCTAGAAAGGCCTAACAGTGTTACCTATTATGCTAGAATGTGTCCACTGGCCTCATGAAACATTAAATGAGATTTTGTTCTGGTCAGTTCCTTTCAGACTGAGACGTTTTAGATTCTCCGTCACTTTAAATCCAAACAAGATTAAAATAAATGGTCAAATTCCCACTTGTCTCCTTTCTGTAGCCAGAGATCATTTCTTGCAATGAGCTTCCTGATATTTTTTAACATTGTGCAATAAACAAAACAAAAAATAATATTTCCATTTATGAACATCTAAACTCTGCATCAACTTTCCAATTTTTAAAAAACTGCAGATAAACTGCTTATTGATTCTGAATATTGATGGAAAAAAGTTTTAGCTTCCAAGAAGTGAGGAGACTCACAGTGATTATAAATAAACTATTTTATCCATCTTCATATAGATACAACAGTTTCAAGTCAAACTGTAATATGTACTCATGTTGAAATGCGATATGCTGCCATGCATGTAGACAAACACCACATGCAACCTCAGCTCTCCTGACTCCCTCTTCCAGTTTTCAGTCAGCTTGGCAGCATTTGGATAAATCACTTATTGCAGCACAAACAAGCGATTTAGCTGTTCTACCAATTATTTTAATGAGAACATAAGCTCACCCAATTCATCTGAGCCGTGTTCAGAGGAACCCACAAAGGGAAGGAAAAATACTGACGCTTATAGAGTTTGTTGGCTCTTTTGTTTCGCCTCAGAAAACTGGCTGTGAAACAAAAAGCTGTTTTGTTTACATGTCAGATTTATTGGAATGAAAAGTGCTGCTGAAAAAAACTTCTGGATGTAAACAGGAGCTGGAAAATGTTGCTTATGATAGTCGACTTTTCTAAATAACTCAGAATATAAATGTCACAGCAGGAACATAAATTCACAGAGTTTTAGCATTTTCTCAAACTGAAACTGAGACTTTGAGTTTTGATACCTGAAGAAATAAAATCTCAATTTAGAGTCTTGAAAGCATAATTTAGTTTTGTTGTCAAACTCTGGACAACACTTAGCATCTTTAGCTTGAAATTGAACTGCCAGGCTAACAGTCATTAAAAAATCTTTAAGCATATTCTGTTCCAGTTTGAAAAAAATAAAAATGAAAAGATAAATGCAGCCTCTCGTGTTCACGCATCGTGAGAGAATAATTATCTGATGAGTTGTTCACACAAAGTGCATAAAATGTTTGACACAAAACTCTCCAGAATGAATGGACCTGGAAACATGAAGCCATAAGTGAACATACACTGAATAAAAACATTCACTTCTTTTTTATGATATTTATAATCAAACCTTATTCTGGCTCAAAGTATTGCATTCACTAAGAAAACCCCTTTCTCTATTCCTGGACTTCTTTTACTCAGGATATCAAAATGCACCTTTTTTATTTATTTATTTATTTTTTACATTGGAGTCCATATTTCACACAACCACGAAATCAGAAACACACATGCAGACACCTTGATCCACCACGCCGGAGTGTCTCTGAGAGAATCGAAGATTAAACCAGTGCAGAGGCAGGAGACTGAGAGGGCTGTCTGTAAAACTGAGAAATATTAAAATCCTTGAATACTCCCTTCTTCCTGTTCCTCACAGAAAAAGAAGCAAATATAGGAGGCAGAGAAGCAGATGGCCTGAGAAGAAAGTATAAATTTAGACAGAAACATTGAGAAAGTGAAGGGAAAAGGGCCGACTGGAGTGATGAGGCAATAAAGGCAGAAACACGAGATTAATCTGCAAAACACACATCGGAAAAAACAGAATATTCAAAGAGGAAGATCATTCAACAGAGAGGCAGGAATGAAGTCTGAAGATTGAGCTCTCTCCTGCTGTTACTAGTGGAGGCCTGAGAGATAATTAAGAAGGCAATCTGTGGAACGGCTCATCATTAAACTCAAGATATTTTAGCACGTATTAAGTAATCTCTGACCTTTTCTGACCCTGAACTGATAAGAAATGTAAGTGAACAAACCTTCCAGTATTTCTCATATCCAGATTTTATTTTTTCTTCTCCGTACTTCTGGTATCATTCATGACCCAAAGGGTTTCCTTCCTCTGCTTTATTTATCATCAGCTGTTCTCTTCTTATCCTCTTCTCAGGTTTAGTTTAATATTCTCTTTTCCTCCATCACGTGTCCTTTCTGTTCATCCTTTCCGTGTTTGTCTGCATCCCAGTTTTAACCTCGGCCCTCACCTTCTCTGGAGCCGCTCTAATCCACGAGGATTTTCATAATGACAGCCAGCAGACTCCCAAGGCCTTGCGGGCTTCACGCTGAATTAGCCTGTTAACCACGCACACGCATATTTGAATAAATGAACACACACTGAGATGCCAGCTAACGAGGGAAATCCATCAGCCACTAACAGGGAGCGATGCACCGACGAGACCTTGTGGCGAAATGACGTCTGCTAATCGGGAATGAATGCTGCGAACACAGGAACGGCTCTGAGGAGTTACGACTCCTTTTGATTTGAGACGGTCATGAGGGGCGTCACTCAGGATGACTGGGAGAGACAAACTGGGAGAGACAAACTGGGAGAGACAAAAGAGACAGACCGAACTGGTCTCCATGAGGCTGTGTGACATCGAAATGAACCTGAAGCATGAAAAACAAAAATATCTTCTAGACCTTGGGGTGATTTTTAAATGCAGGTAAATTAATCATCTCATTAAAAAGGATCTATGTTTTTGTTTATTTAGCTTTTCCATTCTCATTTCTAACGTGAATGAAAACTGTCAAGTGCAGGTGGAAGAAACGACGCTTCGTATTTTGGTCAAATTGCTCGTCATGAGACAGTAGTCTGTGCTGTACATTCATTTGTGTCAATGGATCATATTTGTGTGAAGGAGTTGGTTTGTGTGTGTGTGTGTGTGTGTGTGTGTGTGTGTGTGTGTGTGTGTGTGTGTGTGTGTGTGGTGTGTGTGTGTGTGTGTGTGTGTGTGTGTGTGTGTGTGTGTGTGTGTGTGTGAAACCTCTATCTCCTCAGTGCAGCTGGATAGTACCAGATTGCAGCAGAACTATAAATAGTCTCTGAGACACACAAGGAAGGAACACACACCATAAATAAACGTTGATGTTGAGCTTGAACTCAGTTCGCTCTGCCAAACCTGATTAAACTAGAAATAAATCACTCCAACACACATCTGAATGCGTGAACACGTACACACTTTGTGTGTTCAGGTGTTGTTGGCCTTTCCTGTGGCTTTTGGATGTTTGGAGGTGGAAACAATTTGACCAGTGGCATTTGATCTCGACACCTGAAGGCAAACATCTGATTCCAAGTTAAGTAAATGTCAACAGTCCTGTAAGACCTGTTCAATCATTTCACCTGTCTTTCTAACGTAACGTTAGTTTCACATTATGAGGTTTAACAGTTTTACTTTGTAAAGGAAAAAAGGCCCAATTTTTATGGATATTGGATCCAGTTATTTCTTGTTTCTTGATTTAATCTCTTCCAGGACCGGCATTAAATATATATATATTTCCAGATTTTATTCTGTCTTTCATTCTCTAAAGGATGAAACTGTCCACATTTTTTCACAGTAAATAAATAAATCGTAGTCACATCTGTAACAAAGATTTTCAGATTTCCCTGTCTTGATTTGCCTCATCCACAACTCTGAGGAGATCAGATTTTAATATGAAGGTTGCACAATTTCCCACATGTCATGAGGAGGTTTGTCTTCTAACAAGTTGTAGAGTTTTGGGTTTTGCATCGTTTATGAAGTAAACAAACTTCAATTTAGAAATGTAACATTTTAGCTGGGAAAAATAATCATTTTGAAAATAGAAAATCTGTGGGAAAATGTCATTTGAAATTGAGGAAAACATTAAACTTTGTAACTGCTTCGTGCTGATGGAGAGGAAACATACCAGGGTCTTAAACAGGAATTCCTGCATTAATGAGGAGGAAATAATGAGTTCCTGTTTCAATGTCTGAATTTCATTAAGCCGAGTAAATCGGTGCTGCCCTGGTGTTTAATAAAGATGTTGTGGAATATATGCAGAAAGTTCACATTAATCTGATAAACATAATGACATTCAATCCATTAGGCAAACAGCATGAAGGGCTGAACTGGGATGCCTCTGTTGGGGTTTGGTTTGTCTGTTAACTTAAGTCAACACATTGTTTACTGGTGGGACTGTTTTAACCTCATTAGCCTCAGACTGGCCGATTAACATTTTGCTCCTGGGTACAGAGAAACAACAATTACCGATCGTTATCAGCATTTATTTAAATAAGGAAGCAGTAAGTGCTTTGTGTTAGCAAACAAAAGGTCAGAAATTAGCAGAGAGAAAAGCTGCGTGTCTGTGTGTTTGGCCTGTGTACAAGACACTGCGTAGTAATCGGTATAATTACATAAAAGACTATTTATATATTCTATTCTTTTTGCTGTTTAGTTTTAATAAAACTTGCATTGTTATGGTTGTAAGCAATAATAAACGGTTTAATTTAATGAGATGGGGTTTTTCATTATAACTGCATGATTCAATGAGTGAATAATCAGTGATTTTAGTGAGCAATAACACTCTGTGTGTCCTTACAGGTATTATCGTGTAATTGAACATAAATGAAGATAATTAAAAAATGAACAAGATGTCAGAAAAAATCTCTTTTATATAAAAATTTACATTTGTAACAAAATATCTCTAACAAAAGTTTGACTGCGTATCAAAACAAAGCTCTTGCACTGGACTGACGAGGACTGACCAGATTTCCCACCCAGATAACCCAGATACCCCGGCTTGCCCACCCAGATACCCCGGCTTGCCCACCCAGATACCCCGGCTTGCCTCCAGCAGCCCCAGAAAATATGTCACAACACATTACTGTAGATTATGATCCACAAAGCAGAACATAGACGGGAAAAGCCCATCCTCAGCATTGATGAAGCATTGCTGATATTTATACAGTTCACTGGTCGCTCCTATTTGAGCTTTTAAAACATTTACAAGTCTTATTTTATTTTTGCAAAAAAGAGTTAGAATTAAAAGCAGAAAACGCAACGGAGATCCAACAAATCCATCGCTGTATAAATGAATGAAATTTTCATGACTTGGTGTATTGCTCTATTCTGCAAGTTATGCAAAAAGTACATAGCAGTAAATCACCAGCACATTTACAAAAACTATTTATTAAAAGAGAGAGCATTTATAAATAGTTCAGAGATGAAAAGGAATTGGAACTAAACCAACTGAACGTTTTTCTGTTTATGGAAAAATAAAGAAACCAAAAAGAGACAAATATTTACATTTTATAAATATAACTATCAAGGTATTGGGTCAGTAGAAAGCTGATTATATGCCCTGCTTTGTGTTTGAATATGTAACTATATGAATAGTTTAGCTCTTTATGTTGAAGCTAATTGGCTTTTGAGGGAAGGACGAGACTCAGACGTTTTTTCTTCAACCTCCTTTTCATAACTTTGTGACTTGTTCATTTTAAAGCCTATATGGATGAACTAAAGAAAACCTGGTGGAGGTTTGGCTGACTGCAGTACAGGATGGAAAACATTTTATTCAACTCCCAGGAAATCTGAAAAAAAAAACACAAAATCAAACTTCTAGGCAACAAACTGGAACACTTAAAAATAATAGAAAAAAAATGAATCTTCATGCATGTCAACAATTTCCATGAAAGAAGTGTACCCAAAGCTCAGCTCAGCTAATTAACAACAAAAAGGAGGCAGTGATGTGGCAGGATTTCACTGACAGATCCCTGTTTGTGTTGGAGTGTGCGCCGCTGATTGGACCTCAGCGCTCACTTGCTGCGCCGCTCCTGTTGTGCTGAATCACAGTGTTTCTGTGTGATAAGGGAACAACAAGCTGAATGCTAACAGGATGATTGAAGATGGTGGTAATTAGTGTCTCACGTTCGCTTTGGAACGAGATCTGTTAGCATGTGGCATGCAATTGTCTGCACCCGTTGTTGGTGGGCAACATGTTGTGTTAAAGTATACATACGTAAGTGTGCTTCAGCTTTTGCATTCATTTCCCCGACTGCATGTGCTTGTGAAGAAAAAACTGAGCCGTGCTCCCTTTTGAATTCTACAGATGTTATCTGGGTGTGCATGTGGGAGGATGAAATGTAAAGACAAGCGGCAGCAAATTTATCTCTGTCACCGTTGTGCATCTTTCAGATTGTTTGCTGATTTTAGTTATTTATCTCTGTCTCCTTTTCTGTCTCTCTTGTACTGTCTGTGAGGCAGGCTAATCTCTTTTCACATTAAGACACAGCATGTTAAAGCGTGGAGCTGCACCGTGTGCCAAGATTTGAATTAAGTTGTGAATTTGGTAATGAGCAGAAATGCTTCCTGCTGTAAGCGGTCGTACGTTTTCCTTTGAGAGGTAAGAAACAAGCAACTTTTGGAAGGTAGCTTCGCACAAATTGAATTTCAAATTCTTGACAATGTAGAGAGTTGCAAGCTTTCGCTTTTTTATGGAATCTGGTCTTTGGTTGCAGGAAATGTGCAGAAGCTCTTTTCTTTTTAACTAAAAACACACATTTGCTGCCAACTGTGCCTTTAATTCACGTAGCTGTTTTCTTCCCTTACTTGATCTATGGGTATCATGTTAGGGGTTGTATTTGTACACAATTACAGAATAAAATCTTATTTTTGCTCATTTCAGTCCAATATCTTATTGTTTTGTGTTTTTTTAAGAAACTTGAGTCATATCTCCAAAACTCAGAGGAGAAACCGATGCTGTTTCTACATAAGAATCAACTCAGCAAACAACCAAATAATGATCATTTTTTAAACTTTCTGTTTTATTTTGGCAGTTTTAGAGCTACACATTCTCCAACTAACTTTTTAATGCATAACAGGAGAAGGAATTCAGCGGTTCTCCAGTATTTGAGGGGGTTCAGACTCACAAATGCTTGACTCCAGCAGAACTTCTTATTTTGATATTTCAAACACCAAGTGCATCTTATTAAGCACTAATATGTGCATAATTAACACTACCGCACTATCACAATGTTATTACATTTAAATTTGATTCACTTTTTGAATAAATAGGTCCTGTCATGATTTTATATGTCATGTTCTGGCTCTCTGAGAACATTTACATCGTAGCATCAGTTACTCTGATTCTGCTCTGTAACATCACGGCTCCATCCGCCAAACCAGCCGGATATAATGCTGGCAATCTTCATGAGACAGAAATCTATTATAGGGCAAATTGCATCTTATGTACTAAACACAACAGGACATAAAGTTGCTTTGCTGTAAAAATGGAAAAGCCTCGTTATAAACGGCAGTGGTTTCGTGGAACAGAGGAAACATTTAATACCAACAGTGAGAAACTGATCTGGAAAAAGCAAATTACAAAAATCAGTTTGCATTAATTCTTGTCCCAGAAGGTTTTATTATTTTACCCAGGAATTATTAAATTATTATTCTGGAAAACCCCAGAATAAAAATGACTTTTTAAATAAATGTAATTTGTAGAAGTTTGGAAAGAGTCTTTTTCCACATTCAGAGACGATTTGCCTTTTATCATCTTTTCCTTTCTGGATGTCATTGTTCATGTTTTCATTTTGAACTCTAGTCCAATAACTGCTCCTCTCTATCAGAAGATCTTGGTAAAAGTTGATCAGCTAATGAACTTAAAATTAATTGAAACATGATTTTTTTCATCATTAGATTGAAATTTCAATTATTCTGGTTTCCAATAAAAACCCAAACTTGTATGCATCAGAACATTTTCATGTTAAATAAGATTGTTAAAAAACAATATGGAAAGAGGAATATGCTCTTGATATTTGGTTTGACCTCCGTATGCATGAATTACTGCATCAATGCAGCGTAGCATGGAAGAAATCAGTCTGTTTTGTGTTCAGGAAGCCCTGGTTTCTGTGACACCTGCCTACAATATCAGATTGAGGTGAAATAATCCTTAGATCTTTAACTTGGACGTATTTTCATTGCTCCTAGTTTGGTGACTTGGCAGTCTGTCTCCTGCCCTTTGCTCCTCGGGTCCATCATTAATGCAGAGCTCAGCTGAAGCAACAGCTGTATAAAAAGCTCCAGACAATGAAGACGTGTGTTGGGCTCAGAAGTGGACCTGGCTCCTGTGAGAGGAGTGATAGTGATGGTTTTAGCTCTGAACGTTGGCCTCTTGTGAGCGAACGCTGCCCATATCAGAGGATGGAGTTTGGTTATGTGTTTACTCTGAAAATCTCATCTCCTCTGAATCAATACTCCATTTACCAAAAGCTCACAAGACTCAAGCTGAGTAAGGAGTGCCGTACTGCTGTCTCTCGCTCCCGCCTCTTCCACGCCTGGTTCTGTGCACTTTTCTTTCATGTTCTTTGTTTTTTCTTCTTTTTTTGTCTTGTCTTTCATTGTGAGACTTTTTTCTGAAACTCAGTTGTTTAGATTTTTGTCATTGTTATTGCACCGCTTTCCTTTTTCAATTGTACATTTTCCTCGCTGTTTGTTCTCTTCATCTGCTCTTTGGCCTGCATCCTGATTTATTTCTGCTCTTTAATCTCTATTCATTACTTCCTGTGTTTGATTGGTTTCGTCTGTCTTTCCCTCCCCCACTTTGTCACTTTTCTCACCTTCTTATCTTTCATTTTTCATCAGGTTTACATCAGGATCACATCTTTTTCTTTGTTTTAGCCTCTTGTCATCCTTTTCACATTTCCTTCGCACTCCTTCATAATCCCTCCATCCACTCCTCATGTTTTTCTCTCTGAAAACCAATTTCCCCACAGGTCGGGTGGGTCTTAGTGCACACATGTGTTTGTGCGAGTAAAGAGCCAGCTGTATTAAACACTTAGCCTCTTTCCCCTCTTGAGTCGAGACAATTTGCCCGTTGCTCAAGGCGAGAGGAGCGAAATGGCTAAATGACATTGTGCCATTAATTTAATTAGCTTGTAATTGACATTTTAAATGCTTCAGATTTAAATTAGCTGGTCTCGGCATCGCAATGGAAGTCACAGCAACTGTGGAATTGATTAAACCTCTGCACAGCAGCAGCGAGAACAAGACCTGACAGGGAAAAAGAGAGCACATACTGTACTGTGACAGAGTTAGAGATGTGAGCGCAGTGGTGAAGGAGAGTCAGGAAAAAAAAACAAGTGCAGCTTTTGAAACAGAAGAACAGTTGTGAGATGCAAGCAGGAGGTGAAATAAAGAGGTGAGAATGAATGGGAGATGGAGAGGAAACATCGTCTTTCCTTTACCAGATGTTACGAGTTCAGAGGTCATTTGGCTCCAGAGGCCAACCGGTTCTTACTGCTGTAGGACCACATCTTAAAAATACCAGTAATCAAATGTTTGATTTTGTTTTAGATTTGATCTGTTAGGTTTTACTTGCTGCAACTTTTGTCATTCAAAACGTTTAAGGTCCAAAATGTATTTCTGTCATTATGAAAACATATCAAGAACAGGAAGTGTTTGTTTCACATTAGTTCCTTAGTCATTGTTTTTCAGCTGTAAAGTTTTAAATTCAAGCTTCAGATTTCTTTTGTGCTAATACACAAATTATTTTTTATTTAATATAAAGTGATAAAATAAAATATTATATGTATAAAACTGTAAGAACATATCTGTGGAAGGAGCACATGCACATCCCAAGGGCATGTTTGATTTGCAACTGGCTGTGTTTACTTTTCCTCACATGTACAATGTGCATGAAGGTCTGACTGAAATTGCTGATCTGAAAATATTGGTGCAGGAGCTCTGTTATTGAATGACACACGGCTGAACAAGGTTTTGAGCGCTCTGCAAAAAAAGCTGAGCTGCAACAAACTTTAGCCTCAGGTAATTTGAATGCTACAGTTACTGCAGCCGTCAGTGCAACTCAGGAATGTCATTCACCGTTAAGAGGATCTTTCTGCTGAGCGTGCAGGAAGGAACATTCCCAAACAACTCCAAGATGCTGGACAAGCTCTCTAATTTAACCAGTAGCTTTGTGCTACCATCTAAGTCTAGGCTTAACCTTTCAAAATGCAACCCAGCGCAAATTATTTAGTTGTAAGTAGAATTACATTTTGTTATTTCTAATATTTCTTTATTTTTAGAGAGGAGTTGCATCCACAGAGGTTGTGGATGTCAGAGTTAGAAGTTGTTTGGTGCAGCTCACCAGATCACATGACTAAAACATGACTGTGCAAAGCGTCAAATGGTGTCGGCTTCAAACTGATATTCAAAAGGGTTTTAAAAACTATTCAATTATAGTTCAGAAAAAGTGATTGATCAATGGTGCGAAATGGAAACCAGATACTCCTGTGAGCCTCCATGAGACAACGAGGAGGCAGGAGGGAGCGACGCATTGGGAGTCAGAGTGTGTATCAGCAATGCATATTTAACTGTGTGTAGAGGAGTGTAGTGTGCCAGAATGACTGTCGATGTCAGCACTTTCATCTATTTTTTAAGAGAGCTCTTCAGATATGGAGACACACACACACACACACACGCAGGCAGGTGTATCAGTGTGGCGCCTGTTCTCTCTCCTGCACTCTTTTAATATTCTTTCAGCTGCACTTTTTCAAAGGAAGGTCCATCATGAAGACAATCTGTTTGATCTGCTCACTGCCATCATCATGTTGCGGACAGATTAGAGAAAAAATATTCGTAGGCCTTTCAAGGCTTTCACAGGCACTTACAACTGAAATTTTGGATTGTTGATTGGTTGAAAAATCATAATTTGCTTTTTCTATAACAGTAAAATAGTTTTGAGAGAAGCATTTTAATTTCTAATGTGTTTTAATTGCGATTTAATAAAAATCATTTGTAAAATAAGTGTAAACATTCATTCTTCTTTTTCTGTCAATCATTCTGTTGTAGAGTAGCCGCCATGTTTTACGTGCTGCACCGTCGACCTCCTATCACTTGTTGCTAATCACAACTTGTATGATGCAAATAAATTTTATTATAGTTTTGTAAAACATAAAATTTCAATGAAGCCAAAAATGACTTCAGCCAAACAAAAACTTATCAAGAAACTTCAGTGCTTTTAAAAATTGGTTTGGTTCCATTTTGTGAATTTATTTTCATGATTCCAATTTACTTAATTTTACGGTGAGTGGGAAAGCAGCTTTCTGGTTCCATGAAGATGTAGCACCAAGAAGCTCAGCTGCAGCGTCTCCCTGGCGGAAAAACAAACAGGTGGAGACAGAACCACAGTGTTCACAATCCTCACCCATCAGCCCTTTTCTTAAGCGCCCAAATGTCGAACCCTCAAACTGTGGGCTGAAAGATGGCCGTCTTTTGGCCCGCAGGGTGTGAGAAAACAAAAACAGCTTAAAAACATAATATAGTAGAAACAGAAAATGACAGACAGATCACAATAAACCAGACCGTTATGTTTAATCCTTGATTCATCTTCATCAGTGTGAAGTAACATCACACTGATGTGAAGTCAACACATCAATCAAAAAATGCATCATGAAGAGGAAAGAAACATGTAAGTCACAGGACCTGGAAAAAAGAGTAACTGTTTTGTCTTTTCTAACCAGACTCACTATAAGGTCCATAGAGTCTCAGCTTTAACTGTTGGGCTGCAGCATGTTTGGGCTGCAGCATGTTTGAGCTGCAGCATGTTTGGGCTGCAGCATGTTTGGGCTGCAGCATGCAGCATGTTGGGCTGCAGCATGTTTGGGCTGCAGCATGTTTGGGCTGCAGCATTTGGGCTGCAGCTTGCAGCATGTTTGGGCTGCAGCATGGGCTGCAGCATGTTTGGGCTGCAGCATGTTTGGGCTGCAGCTTGCAGCATGTTTGGGCTGCAGCATGTTGGGCTGCAGCTTGCAGCATGTTTGGGCTGCAGCATGTTTGAGCTGCAGCATGTTTGGGCTGCAGCATGTTTGGGCTGCAGCATGTTTGAGCTGCAGCATGTTTGGGCTGCAGCATGTTTGAGCTGCAGCATGTTTGGGCTGCAGCATGTTTGAGCTGCAGCATATTTGGGCTGCAGCATGTTTGAGCTGCAGCATGTTTGGCTGCAGCATGTTTGGGCTGCTCCAGCAACTTCTGAATCTCTCTCTCAGTGAAATAAGGGATTTCAGATAATTTGTCAATTGTTTTATGATCTTTCTCAGTTTGTTGAGCAGAAACGATTGCTTCTTTAAGATGTCTTTCATTGTGTTTAAGCACAACTGTGCGCAACAGAGCAGCAAACTGCCATAACTGCAATTTCTTTTATGGGTGGTCAAGCTGATGATGATCAGTTTCATCAGCAGCGAAGAATTGGTACTTTTCCTATTTAAACCTTACAAAATATAAGCTATAATGAATTATAAAGACATTTGAGTTGTGTTCATGCAAATGCATTATGTAAATGCATCTAGTTTTGTGCAGAAAGTCCTTGAACAGATTTTTCTTGTTGTGGATGTTTAAGTTCCAACATGGCGGCACGCCGAGCCAAGCCAATTAAACGTGTCGTTCCTAATACTCACAGATTGAGCTGCAAATTGGTTGTAAATGGCTTTTGCGTCTGTCTGCTGTCATCACCTACTGTTTAATGTATGGGACCAAACTGCAGCTACAGCTGTGGAGTGCATTGATTGTGCCAAAGTCTAAATAGGCAAATCGAAGTGCAGCAGCTGATGAGCAAATCACCAACGTGAGACGAGATGAAGAGATAAACAGGCTGAACATGATTTACACCAGCGGCAGCAGAAACAACAAGAGTTTGTCCAGAATGAACTGGACATTCTCCAAAAGGTTTGCAACCATGTGCTCGGCTGTGGGATCAGAACTGATTTAACATCAGAATGTCTCACCGAGCGCCAACGACTTGCGGTGTTTTGTCACTTTCATTATATTGTTTGAACCTCTTTCAAGTCTACTCTAAATTATTGCAAGAGACCACAGAGAGACAGTTTATCTACACAGAGCAGTGCTTGTTTTATTTTTTGCTGCAAAGCTGGCTCTTTATCTCCAGTTCAACAGCTCTCCTTGAGAGAGGGTTTGTATGTTTGCAGGAACCTGCTGCGGTTCTCAGCGATGATGTATCCATAACTGAGCCAGAAGGATGTGAAAAATGTGCATCACTCTGTCCTCAGCAACGCGACTGTCGACCTTCTGTTCTGAAAAAACAACACAAGTTTTCTCTTACTGCAGTTTAGGAACTCTGACTTAGATAAACATGTCCAGAAATAAAATCAGAGAACATATGTGGCCTGAAACAGAAGTCTGTGCTTTACTATGACAGTTCTTGGATTCAAGAACAACTCCAGCCAGATAGAAGAGAAAATGTGAGAAGGCAGTGATGCTGCACGAAGCCGAGGTTGGCAGGGATGCTGTCTCTCCAAATTCTGTTCAATATGCTCAGAAAAATAATGTTTTCTCTGTTTAAGTGTTTGAAATACAGCATTAAGTGTTTTTATCTTCTGGGCTTTTCATTTTATATATATCTGATTGTCCGAATAATTCTTGGAATATTCCAGAATAATGCTCCACTCAGAAAACCCCAATGTTGTTGCGTATTTTCCAGGCACTGGTGCCATTTATAGCATTGTTAGACCATGTTATAACCATCACCACTTTCTTCACATTCTTAAATTGACCTCTGTCTCTTTAAGAACCTCCTACCCTTTCTGACACCCCCTTTCAGCACTTTGTCACAACAATGCTCCTCCATGCTGACGTTTGATGCTGTTTGTCAAATGATAAGACCAGCAGATGCAGTTCAATCAATTGCTGCTGCCGCTAGTCTAGAGGAACTGAGTGGTTCTCTGTGGAGCAGATGCTCAGCTTGGAGACGGCGGCTCCCAGGTGGAGTTTTATGGAAACCGGCGATGCGTTGCCAAAGCTGACGTTTGGCTTCCCTGAATGGTTGCCATGGGAGATTAAAGGATTTATCAAACATGTATGAAAGATTCAACGCTCCTCTGCAGGTGTGTGTTTAATGAGGGAATGTTGATTTTGCATAATACCCCCTCCTACCCGTTATCATGCTGCGCTCAGAGTGCAGCCTGAGAAAAGGAAAAAAAAACACTTTCCTTAGCGATCACAGTTTGCCCTTTTCTCCCAAACTTTGATCCGTTACTTTTGTACGTGTCGCACGATAACGGGTCAGGACTGGGTTGTTCAAAGCTTCCTGACACACGGAGTCCAGCTCAGCCTTCAGCTTGGTGCTTTGTTTTAGAATAAAGTCCATTTAATCTTGAGCAGAACTGTCTGTGCCGGGTTTCGTGCATCAGAATCACCCATCCTCTCACAGGAAACGAGCCCGACTTACTGCCGGCAATACGGACCAGACTCTGACACCGCTCATACAGGAACCTGACAGCCTGTACCAAAGGCCCGGTACCCCACACTCCCAGAACCTCCCCACTGGGCTCCGTGAGGGGCCCTCCATGAACACGATCATCAATACTTTAACAAAGGTTCAGTTATTCTTTCAGTGGTTTAGTCAGCTTTTTATTCCTTTAATAAATCAATCATTTGAACACTGCTTCATGTATTTGCTTGTCTTTAACTACAAAATGAAGTTTATCTGAACGTTTTAGGTGTGATAAAAAAGCAAAAACAATCAATTTGCAATTAGACAAAAATTTGCAGTTTCACCCTGAAGATGAGCAAAAACTGGAGCAATTCCTACCAAAAACACGGTCGTTCATGCTCTTCAATTTCATAAACACAGACAGAAAAATGAGACATTTTCTAACAGGCACAGAAATAGTTCACAGTTTTTAAAGGGATTCTGTAAATCTGGATTACAGTGCTGATAACGAGGCTCCTGTTTTTCGTTCACCTTTGCGGTCGAAGCCGGACCTTTCCACGTATCTGTCAAGTGTTTGAGACAAAACGTGAATGTTGGGATGCAAACCTGCTTGAGCATCTGTTGATTGCAGTGGGATGGAAAAGCAATTGCAGATGTCTTTCTAGATGATAGATCCGTGTAATCAGCGTCTACAAAGGAGCAGCATTCAGAATAACAATGTCTTAGCTCCACAGCTTGTTATCATATAGATAGGACAAACACATGCCACCTTCATTGCTGTAAATTTGTCTGACAGAATGCAATCAGCGCCCCGCATCTGTTCGAGGACATCAACCTCTTCAGCAGGTCTCGGTTATGGACCAGCAATAACGTGAAGCTGCAATCCAAACATGAATGTTAAAGGATGAAAATGGTTTTATCAAGTCACAGAGTACAACTGTCTTATTCAGCTTAAAGTCCTTCAGATTTTCCAAGAGATCCATCTCTGGTACCTGTAGGAGATATTTAGAAAGCTACTTGGTTTTCCATTGGCTGGAAAGCAGCCAATTCAGAAGCAGCATTTATTTTTAATAATTGGGTAATTAGGATGACTGTGGATATGGGCCTCTGCACATTATGGTGTGTTTGTTGACTGAACAAGATGGGCAGTTATAGGTACTTTTAAAAACTACGTTGAAAAAATAAACCCCGAGTGTCTCACAACCCGCATTAGAGTACAAGTCGGTAACACCAGTATTTTAACAAAGTACTAAAGTAACATCCACTGACCTGCATGTCCTAATACTTCTGATAATGCAGAAGAATTGTAAATTGTTTTTTTATTCTTATTTAAAAAGTAGTTTATTATGAGCTTGTTTCTGCTGTCATGGCAACCTGACAATAATTTAGGGTAAATTCAGAGGATGGAGAATTTGGAGACTTTATCCTCAAACCTCAGTGATGCTGCCAGGTAAACAGGCTGTGATCCGTCAGGGACCCTCACTGGTCTTTTCTCCATCTGTCCCATTTTTCTATTACCAGCAGCTGCAGGAGGCCTTAAGAGGGAGACCGGGAGGTCACCGGGAGGTCACCGGGAGGTCACCGCGATGTCGCGTCCCGTCTGCACTGCTGAGTGGACCCTAATGTGGATGGGAGAGACTGAATAAGGCAGGAAGAGGAGCTGAGTAAAAAAACAGTAGGACAGTAGTAAGAGCATTATCTCCCCAAACAAGCCAAAGAAAACAGTTCTGGAAGGATGTTGCTTTCCTAAAGACATCACTGCAGCAGGAAAGGTCAGGGGTCATTCCTTTTTTATCTCCCTCTGTGTGTTTGTTTGTGTGTGTGTTCACCTTTTGCAGAATTGAGTAATCATCTGTGTAGCGACATCTGGGCATATGTGAAGGATTATGCATATATTAGCATATTTGTGTTGGGCATGTGTGCTGTGATTCACGCAGCAGGACGAGGGGTCATGTTTCCACCTGCCGCCATGATGCTGAGGGCATATTTGTGCAGCAGGGTGTGTGCGCACATTAGTATGGGCCGGAAAGCACCTAGCGGGGGACCATAAGGTGATAAGTCAGGCTTCTACTCTGAATTATAATGATGCTGTCCTCGTCCAGCTCCCTGCTGGACACCGTCCGTCCTCCAGCAGCCGCAGCCCTACTGTACAGCTCACCACCTCGATCCATTTCTGTGACCTTCCAATATTACACATGGCTTTAGCAACAGGTTTGGTGTACTGTGCTGCTGTTGCTTCTAGAAAACATGAAGCAACCTTTAGCTGATGGACACGACTAACTTACTGGTACTTAGTAAACTGAAAGTTGTTGTCTACATTGAACAGTGTTTGTGAAAACATTTCAACACGACCGACATTCTGATTTACTTTATTTGTTTTTTAAACATGTTGAGAGAAGCTGCTCCTCTAACCTCCCAAATCTATATTTTTAGAAAAGGCTACATTTGAGGGGAAAAAAGGTCTTATTGTTCTGCTCTCAGCTGCAGAGCAGAACTCAGTTTGATTCGGTAACCATTTAAATGTTCATCAGATCGGCGGCTTGATGGTTGTTCAGGAGGCTCCACTTCAAGATGTCTGGTTGCAGCCATTTTCTTTTGTCTGAGCCGCTAATGCAAACAATAAGTTGGGGGGGCGGGGCCAGCAGCAACTCATTTGCATAATAGAAACAGGGCTCTAAACAGCGCATTCCTTAATAAGCTCAAAATAGCCACTGATCAAAATTTGAGAATGATTTTATGTGTTAAATGTAGTAAACATGTTTTAGAGCAGTGGGTCTTTAAAAACATGGTAGTATAAATTGTGTTTTTGTCATGACTCTATGTTTTATCATGAACAACTCCAGGACACATTTCTTTGAAGAATACCAGCGCATAAAAACTGTTTGACTTTTTACAGTTTTAGAGAAAGCAGAGTTGAAGGCTTATCAATCCTCCACAATTTTACTGAATAAATCAGTGAAGTCCATTCACATCCAGAATGAATCGACACAAATCATAGACATACATGGTTTCTGTCTGTCTTTTATTGTTGTTACCTCCCTGGTGAATTGCTTTGGGAGAATTAAAAACTCAATTTTCAAGATAAAATCTTTGTGGTTTAATCTCCTCCAAGTTTCAGCCATCCCAACTCCACAGAACAGTGATATAAATTGCGAACTCACACATTGATTTTAACATTAAAGTGTCTTTTAATGTTACTATAGACTCTACAGAGAATCAGCATCTGGATCTGATGAATCAGACTCTGGCCTGAACTTTTATCAACATTTATCTCATCTTTTCAAATCTTGCCCTTTTCCCTAACGCTTTTCATCTTGCATGTAGAAATAATCATTTTGAACTGATGCTTTCCAGTGACCCAGCTGTGGCACCGTGTTCCTAAATCACACCAACCATCACATCCAGAAATAAGGAGGAAATTCTTCCTCTATGGAGGAAAAACTGAATCTCTATTTAGTCTTGCAATAAACCCAAGAACGTCTCTCCTCTTCCTCAACCAGAAATTGCATCCATTCTATTTATTTATATATCTGCTTCATTCTGCATTAAACTAAATATTTAAGATCCATTGAAAAAATATTTTTCTTAAATGGATCAATTCTTCTTGAAATTATTTATTTATGGAATCTCATTTTAAAACATTTTAAAACATTTTGTCTTACATTACAAAGTGTTGATATTAACAATGGGCTCAAACTGGAATAACTAAACTAATTATTTAACCAATTAAAACATGGATCTGTTTGATATGCATCCAGTGTAGATTTGTTTGTTCCAGTAGTTTAGCACACAGGCTAATTATTCTGGTCAGACAATTAGCCTGTTAAGCTTAGCATAGCTGAACTACATACAACTCCATTTTAGCATCGTTATGCTAACTCTAATGAACTGTTAGTTTACAAAATGTAAACAACTATTTTTTGTGCAGTAGTCTGAGGAAGCTGCTGTTTCTTATGATTAAACATTTTGCAGTACATCAGTCAGGATCTGGTGGAGCGAGGCGGTTAGTTAACCGCTAACCTGCCACCGCGTGGTCCGTGTTTGTGATGCTACAGTTCCCTCTGTGGTTGATGCTCCTGCACAGTCTGAAGTGAAGCAGTGAGATCCCAGAATGCTTTTTCCTCTATGCTGTGATGAAAGCATCCAGTGTCGGATGTTCTTTTCCCCGCGTTTCTTACAGGATTACAGGATTTCCTGACAGTGATGGTAAAGACAGATTGAGGCAGGTTTAGAGTTGGCCCATTGCTGTTCTGCGCCTGCTTCACACGTTGTGATTTCCAAATCATGATGGCTGCTCTTGCACTTCTGGATTTCTGTAAACAAACAGGATGAGCTGCTGGTGGACTGGT
Organism: Poeciliopsis prolifica; assembly: GCF_027474105.1. Classification (NCBI taxonomy): domain Eukaryota; kingdom Metazoa; phylum Chordata; class Actinopteri; order Cyprinodontiformes; family Poeciliidae; genus Poeciliopsis; species Poeciliopsis prolifica. The sequence goes on from NW_026562489.1 coordinate 683,340, forward strand.
CTTCTGCCTGCTTTTCTGTCATGGTGCTACTTTGCACCATTTGTGGTGTAGGTGAAGAGGCAGTCCTTAATTTATTATTTAAAGCCTTTTTACAGATGTAGCGGGTTATACTCACTGACTTCAGTCATCATCAGTGAAAGACCTTTAGTTTGCGTTCAGGTGTAGCCGTGTGAAATTAGTTTTAAAACCTAATTCCAATCGCAGCACCGCTGGAGCACGACAAAAAACCTTGCAGCAGTAATAACAGACTGAATGTCTTTTACCTTTGCCATTAGGAACACAAGACAGCATTATTGACCAGGGCTTCTTTCAGCAGGACAACACTATTATTTCAGAAAATGACATGAAAGCCAGATAACAGCAGGGCGCTCATGTGTCTCGTGTTTTGGATGATCTGGCTGTGACAGGTGCATCATCTGCCTCCTGTAGAGTCTGAACTGTTCTGAATGTCTCGGCTCCTTCCAGTCCTTCTTCACAACAACAGTAACTTCAAGGCCAAGAAAAGAATTTTGGAGGAATTTTTTGGATTATTTGCAGAAAAGAGACATAATGTTGATTAGTTAAATGCTCCTTTCCCTCAATGAAGTTTCCAGGTTTTGATACAAACTCCTCTGTGTCTCAGTAAAAAGCTTTTCTTACCAAACTTGACGCCTGTGACCTAAAGGACGTCTTCCTGGACAATTAAGGCTCCTCTTTTGGGCCACTGTGTATTTTCTGGCTTCAACATGAATTCAGAGCAAAGGAATTTATCAAAGTGAAATTCATCTCCACTACATCAAGAAACTTTTATTCATTTAATTAAAGTTTATTTAGGAAAATAAACTTACAACCATGAAGCAGAAAGGGAGAAACAATCAAGTTATGTGTCAGTTTATAGCTTTACATCCACAAACCCGACCAATCACACTGCACCATGCTGGCCCTAATAATCAGCAAGGAAGAAATGTTTTTGTATAATTCATCTTTCAAACAAAATTAACAGAATAAACCCTCATGCATGGAAGATGAAAAAACAAACAAAACACACATCCAACTAAAGTCTAAAATGCATGGAGTGTTTTGCAGAAGCACACAGGGAGGCAGAGTGAGGGCAGGTTGATCTGACTGGAGAGGGAATCATTTCACCCCATACTCATCTCCGTCTCCATGATTATGCCTGTCAGTAGAAATGGCAAATAATGGTGGCAATGTGCTGTGAAATGAACCCCTATTATGTGTGTGTGTGTGTGTGTGTGTGTGAATCTGAACCAGAGAAAAGGACCAACTGGGCTGTGATGGTGTCTCTAAAAGAGGGGAGGAGGACGACAGTCCAGAGATGTGATTGCTGGCAATCATCCTCTACAGGTCATCAGAATGTCAATCTCAAACACTGAAGCCCAGGATACCCACGAATAAAAAACACACACACACACACACACACACACACACACACACACGCACACACAACACACACACACACACACACACACACACACACACACACACACACACACACACACCCATACTAAAACCCCTTTTTGATCATGTCAAAGATCATGTCTTAATGTTAAACTGGGCCAGTGTGACATTATTGGACATGAAATCTCAGCAATGCCAGGATCTCCTCGTAAAGCTGACCTATCTTGACCTTATTCAGGGCTCATGTTGAGTGTGACTTTCATACTTGATGCATACATTGGTGCAGTTTTCTCCAAAAAGAGCCCTCATCGAGTGATTGTATAAATGATGGCACAAACAAACCTGCTCTGCAGAGATCACCTTCCAAAGTGTCCATTTTGAGTTAATGGTGGCTCATGCGATCTGTGCCACGTTAGAAAAACGTTAGAAAAACGTTAGAAAAACGTCATCCTCTCACCCAGTTCATAGCCTCAAGTATAAACGTAGCTTTACAGGTTGATGCATCAAAATCCATCTGAATTTTTACTGGTAATGCATACAGTTATTTAAAGGTCGCTCCTTTGAATAATCCCAGTTCAGAGCATGAATCATACAATACTTGTTGACGTTTCCCACAAACCATTTTGAATCAAAGCTGCCAGAAAAATTGTTGGCAAGTTGATACAAGAAGTGAAAACATTTAGATCAACTGCTCACAGACCACTTTCAAGCCTTTATTTCTATAAATTATGATGATTTTCCACTTTCTACGCCAAAAATGAAACATTTTCATGTTTAATACCTGCTTTAAGGTTCCATCCATTGTTTCCTGGTTCTTTGGGATGGGATGGCGGGGGCAGCAGGTTTAGGAGGGAACATCCCTGTCCCTCCACTGCTTCCTGGGGATCCCACAGTGTTCCCACAGTGTTCCCACGGTGTTCCCATCCCGGTCGGGATGCCTTTTCCCTCCAGTGAGTTCTGGATGGTCTCTGGCCTGTCTTCCCAACGGGACGTGCTGGAGGCGCTCTGCGGTATCCTGACCAGATTGTAAACATATAATACAGAGTCTGACATTTACTTTACTTCAGATGTTGACATTTAGTTCTGTTTCAGAACGTATTGTTTACTGACTGCAGTTTATTCTGCATTTTATGGCCAGTGCCATTAAATGCTGAGTAAATGTGACTTTTTCTTGTATCTCTCATCTATTTTTTGTTCCAGTCCATTCTATCTTATTTTCCTAAACCTCTTTGTCTCAGAGACTCACTCCTGTCCACACAAATCCACACACACAATCATTCTGAACAACAATTACTATTGAAGGGTTCCTATAGGCCAATACGCTCCGTTAAGCTCAGCACGCCTAAGTAATCTCTCTGAAATTAGCGCTGGATGCTCACTCGCGTACACACACCAACACACACGTACAAAGGCTTTACTGTCAGCTCTCTGACTGAAAATGTCTGGCTGCACGCGCTCTGTGATACTGAGCTCTGTAATGGGAGTCAGTAAACTATGCACAAAGCCCCGTCAAGGAGCTGCATTTCCAGACAGTCTGCCTGAGTAATAATCATCATGGCTGTCAGTCTCTAACAAAGCAGATAACTGCAGAGGGAGACAATTAGGCTGATTTCAGTGGCGCAAACGTTAACTTCAATTCAGCACACCGGCACTCTGACTGTAACTCAATTAGTACATCATTATATTTACCTTTTCCATCTCTCCAACTTCCTCAGCCTTAAATGTTTGATTCTCCACACCGTTTGTCAATCAGATGTTCAGCTGACCAAAGTTGGTGATTCAAAAAATTAATCTAAAGTAGAAATGCAAACTCATAGTTTCAGATATTATATAGTTCACTGATTTTATGGAAACTCCGAAATGCTGTTGCGTCGTTTCTTTGACAGTCAGAGAGAACAGCATCAACATCCTGATGTTATACTTAAACTGTTTCTGTTACTCTAATATCATCTAATATTTAATGCAAATTCTGCTAAAGGTTTAAACACTGATTGAGTTTTTTGCAGTCAGTCTGCAGGGATTACCAGGTTTTATGCAAAGTAGGGTTTTTTTAAACCATAATTTTATAAAACATTTATTTAGTTTTAGAATAAGCTGAATTTTAGTGTTTTTAGCAACTGGTTAATTTTGCAGATAAATGTTCTTCAAGTAGATTTATTATTCTTATTCACCAAAAGTTTAGCAGAGTAATGTTTCTTAAATATATCAACTGGGTGAAATATCTAAGAGTTCTCTCAGAAATATGTCGAAACACAACGACACATCTGGCTGTTCTTCATTTCATAGCTTAGCTGTTTTGTAATTATCCTAAAGATGAGGAAACCCTGCAGTTTTTTTCTTGTTTCCAAACATCCACGGCGCCGTCAGCACAACCTTTTGCACGAAGCGTCTGGTAATTACTCCTCTGTGTTCATTTTGACAGCATTCATACTTTAATTAATGGCCGTCCTGGAGAGAATGAAAAAGGGACTGGATTTGACCAGAGCAGCTGTTCTGTTCGTTCACAACCACATCCGGTGTCACAAGCGTGAGCAGTCAAAACATCAGATGCTGCAGCTGCCGTCTAATTAGAGTTATTCTCTTAACAAGTTTGGTGTTTTGTTGGTGCCTGGAGGCAGCAAGAAAACAAAGCAAAAGTCAAGTGAAAATAATTCACAAAGCTGTCAGCTGAGATGCAGAGGCATGGATTCTACTCCAAAATTGTAATTAAGTCACTTTCCTAAAACAACCATTAAATTATTGTTAATCCATAAAATCTACCTTTGTCAGACAAACGTTCAGTCTGTTGCATATTTTCAGTAGTTTTTGATTAAACACTTGTTTTTGTAACTGAACTGAAACTCTTTGAATTCCACAACACATCTACATGTTAACGTCGTCAAAGTCAAGCTAGCATAACTGACCTACTTCCCTCTGACTCGGACATAAACAACAACATCCACCGTTTCTTAAAGCTGTAACACAGCAAAAGGTTGTTCTACAAAGTGTTGATCTGAAAATAGTGCAGAATTTAGCTCAGATTTCCTAGCACTACTGTGTGTTTATCTATCACATAAAATCTAACTGAAGTTTACACTTTTCCAATGACAGGGTTGGGTTAGGATGCCCCACTCTGCACGCCGCAGACAGACATGTTCTAAAAGGAGATCCCAAAGAATCCAGAAGTTTGCATAGGTCTCCCTGAAATCTGCTCAAATGTTCCCAACACGCCTGGAGGGGACGTGTCTGCAGCTGAGGGAGCACAAAGATTCAGAATAAGAAGTGCATAAGAGCGTCAGGCACATTAGAGGAATCAAATTTTCGCAATGAGTCTAAAACCGACAGAGGGATATGAATTGGATGTGCTGCAGACTTCCAATAACCTTGTTACACATTTCCAGGGTAGAGGAAATATTAATAACCCTGTTTGAGTGGAACAAATATATTATAGTAGCAGTGTGGACCCCTCCCTCTCAGACCCAGATAATGACATTTCAGTGAGAGCAAATGAAATGGGCCAATTTTCAAACTCATTACAAAGTCGGCTCAGAAAACAGGAAAGTGAGTAAAGAATGGGAGCTGATAGACGGTGACAGAGAGACGTTGTGGGTTTCTGTGAGCCGTTCGTGGCCCGGGTGAGGTGTGTGTCTGTGTGCTTTGAGGATACCTTTATTTGATGTGCGTGTGAGCATCAACTGAGCCCAAAGCCGAACTGACAGACAGCTCCCTCTGTGGGGCCCCTCGGTGTTTCTGATTGATCGTCATAATGCCGAGGTACAGGCCCCGTCCTTGGTGCCTATGCTAATCGCAGCCTCATGCATATTTATGAGCTCCTTGGGAATCAAGCAGCTAAATAAAGGATGAGGCTGTTGGCTTGGCGCTGCGGTGATCACCGACTGATTGATTAGAAAAGCAAAAAAATCACCCTGGAAAGACCAAAGGTTTTATTTTTATCTTAGGGAAACATAATGGGAGTGAGTGCATGATGGTGGGATGCTAAGCAAACTCCTGATGAAGTCCAGTTGGTTCGACACGACCTTTCCTTCAGTTTCTTTCTTCATTGTGTTTGACTGTGTCCCCCTGATTGAACCCAGTGAGTGATGAAATATTCCTTAACCTGGTTTATTTTTCATGACCAAACTTTTCATTTTTTTTCTGTTTGACAGTCCTGCTGATCCGGAAGCGAGTTGCTGAATATAAAACATGAAATTGTGCAGATTGACTTTCTTCTATGGGAGCTCAGACCTCAGGTAGGTTCTTGTATTTTTAATCACAATAACGCTGCTTCTTAAAAGCAAATGCACTTTATAATTTGTCATGTCATTTTGAGTTTGACTGATTTAAATACTTTGGATAATTCTAATGAATTATCACTTTAAAAAGTTTGATTGTGTAAAAGGATGAATAATTTTTAAGTGGGCTTGAAGAACGTATTAAAAGCAGGTAATATAACTCACAGTTGGTTAGTTTGATGGCAACAGTGGGAAATAGCTCAAGTTTGATCATTTACTGTTATTATTGCCAAACTTGTTGACATGTTAAAATCTCCTGGTATCACCTCAAGGTAGCGGCATGGCAAGATCCCTTAATCTTGTGATCGAGCCGGGAATCGAACCCAGGACCTTCTTGCTGTTACCAACTGCACCACTGTGCAGCCATATAAATTTGAATCCATTCTTGATATTTTATTAATACATCAAATAATTTGGGTTAAAGTTAGTTTTATTTAGCTTCAGTTCAAACTAAATGGCAACTTTACAAGTTGGGTTAATTTGTAGTCAAATTCAACCCAGGCTACATTTGCCTAAATACAATCTAATCTTATATTTCCAATCTCCTGTAGTCAGTTAGCTGACATCGTCGCTCCTTTGGTAATGATTCATGATTAAAGTTAATCTGGAAAAAACATGAAAATATTATAATACACTGTTAATGAAACTAAAAAGGAACACAAGCAAGATTCCATTCAGTGTTTTGGTCCCTTTATTTACTGTTAACCACATTTCAAACAACTAAACAACCAATGAAAATGGCATCACCAGATCTAAACAGCACTTTGCTTGACAAATAATCATCAGAGTAAGAATTTTACAAAAGAAATGTACAAATTCAGGACAAAACCTCACAATGAATGGATCAGAAACAAAATATAGTACAAGAGTCGTGAATCAAGCACATAAAGTAAAATAAAGCTTCTGTAAAAATAAAAATGGGAAAAGATTTCTGTCATTCCCGCTGTCTTCAGTATAGAACTGTTATAATCTGTCTCAATAGGTCCATAATAAGTCCAGATGGACTCAAGCTGGGGGGGAAGGAGAACGGAAACAAAGACTGTCATATTCTTTTACATGCTTTGCAGAGTGAGCTTTGCTGCTTTTTTGATTATGAATATTTTTGTTGATCAAATCATTCAATTATGAGAAATTTCTGAATAAAATAACCAACACAGGAGTGAATTATATACTTTCTGGTTCTAAAAAGCTTAAGGTAAAGTTGGGTTAGGAGGAAAATCCCCGTTTCAGTGTTAATGTTTTAGATTTCAGGAAACAAGAAAAACAAATACAGAAATCTGACCTCAAATGTATAAAAACGCCTTAAAACCACCACAATTAGTAAAACAAATATGCCAAAATGAAGAAGTTATACGTAGATCCAGTCATTTCAGTAATCACAAAGTGTTGTGAAGGAAATTCTCAGCTACTCTTCCTTACAAAGTTGCTTCTGTTTAAATGTTTGCAGACATTTGTTTCTCCTAGGTTTTTTTTTAATTCAAGTTGATCAAGTCGTTCACTTGTACTCAAAACTTCTCGCACTCACAATTAGTCTCTGCTTGGACTTTGTTCGCTTACAAAACAAGGAACTGCCTTTTGGCACAGTCACCTGGCAACTTCTCAGCCAATAGAATGACAGTGTTGTACCATTTGTTTCCAGTAGAAGGAAACAAAAGCACCCAGCCACACTGAGTAGCCATAGTGTGGCTACTATTGGTTGTAGCAACCTGCGCCACCCATTGGATGTAGGGAGAAACAACGGCCTCACCTTTCTGTTCCATGTTATACGAAACATCCACTAGCAGTATGCTACTGATCGTTAACAGCCTACTGATATTAGGCAGGAGTTTGTTCACTTAGCTAACTCCCTACATCCAGTGGGTGGCGCAGGTTGCCACAATCAATAGTCACCACACAGGCAAACCCGCTAGAAGGAAACAAACGCACCCAGCATGGTTCCAAAGTCAAGCAGACAATGTTTCTTAAGCGAGCAGAGAGTTCAAAGGTTTGGGTAAATGTTCCAAGATTTAAGAAAGACATGAAGTCCTGCTTTCAAAATGAAAACGTAAGCAAAAGTTTTGAGAACAAAAAACGTGTAATCCTGCTTTCAGACTGAAAACGTGTGCTTTATAGTTAGCACAACTACGGTAGCTAAAATGTTAGTTGTGCTAACCTGATGCTAAAGCGCTAACTAGATTTGTATATGCTCTGGAAGAATTACAATTCCTGAGCACAAATTTAATGTTTTCATGATTTGCATGTTGTATAATCCTCTTGAAGTAACATTACTTTATTATGTTTCTAATTTGAAATAGTTTTTAGGGGGGAAAAAGAACGTGGGAGAGAAAACCGAACCATCTGCAACGTAAACCGTCTGTGTTCACTTCAAAATGAGAGCATGAATACAAACATCTACCAACCTGAAGAATTTGTAACAGTCGGTAACCTAAACTTCATTCAACTGAAGGTTGGAAAGTAAATTAGCTTTAGAATTTATCAAAAAAAATCAAATTGCACTAAATGTTTTCATAGTTAGATAAAAAGCTTGAGGAAATATTAGCTCTGCTATTAGCGCATTAGCAGACGTGAGCGTGTCACTGCTGTCCCCTTTCAGCAGATGGTTGACTTCTGCATATTTTTGAATCATCTTAGATCCTGGTAAAGACGGACATTTTTATTGTGTCCTGGTATGTAAAGTCTGTTAACGCCAACAGGGGGCATCTGTTCCCCCTGACTAAGTGGGAGGGAACAGACACCTGCGGTCTCTGTTCTTGTTAGCTCCACATTTCCCTCATGTAGGTTCTCTGTTGATAGGCTGAAATGATTTTCTACCCAATAAAGTCTGTTTTAAACCAGCTCTCCGTGTTGCAGAGTAAAAATAAATGTGAACCATATCTTTGTCATTTTGATGATTAGAAAGTGGAGGGTTGAAACGGAAACTTCACCTCTAACCTCAGAGCATGGCTTAATAATCGGATGGAAATCAAGGACACTTAACAGAGTAAATTCTTTCTGATCAGACTTGGTGAGCACATATCTTGAATGGATCAAATCCATTCATTGCAAAAAAATAGTGCGAAAAAGGTTTCCTCTCTCCATTTACACCTTTCCACTAAGCTCAAAGTGTCACACATGCAAATGCATCACTGATAGCTGGATAGAAGAAAGACTCTTTCCAAAACAGATACTTTTTTTTTTATCATAACAATCAAGCACCCGCATCCTGTTCCAGCAGCTGAAAAAGCAAAATATAAAAAAATCTTATTTTCACACATGTACAGGCTGTAGAAAAGAAAACACCAAATTATAAATGAATGAAAATGACAAACAGCTTTTCAGAGCTGCAGTGAAATAATTTGTTCTGTTGTTTGTTTGACTGTGGTTGCCTTATCTTATTTACAGAAAGAGAGGACGCACACTGGAAGACTCGCTCTTCATCATGTACCCAGAAAGAGAAGAAATTCAGTTGCTTTGGCCTTCAAACGTAGGACATGTTGATCCATGTTCTGCAGTTATCGTTTTCTGACCTGGTAAAACTAATTTTGTTGCATTAGTAACAGTTTGTCTCAGTCAAAGAGCAAAGGTGCTCTAAAAAATGTGATTTCTTTTATTTTAAGCTGACGTTCATTCTGTAAAACCTTCCAGTGTGCTTCGAGCCTTCAGAGGGAGACAACATTCAAGGCGTAGAATATATCTAAAAAGGAAATACTGTACATTAGTCACATCACAGCCTGGCAGAGAGGAAAGAGAAAGAAAACAAGGGGAAAAAATTGGCTTTTTTTTTTTTAAACATCTCAATGTTTTAACATAATTTTTCTTTATACAAGCATGTAAAGTCCATTGTCTTGCTGAAGCAAATGCACACACAAAACATTGAGTGTTTGTTGGCGGCTTTCCCCCCATCCTCTGTACAGGTCACAGGCACACCAAAAGGATGCACACACACGCTCTCCCAGGTTGAGCTCAGCTCAACAAGAAGCTGTTTTTCACTCCGTGGGTCTCCGGGAGGAGGCGTCTGCAGCGGAGACGCGTCGGATCAGAAGGAGTTTCAGAGCCTCTAAAGCCACTTCATAGCAGAACTTGTACTGTTCCTGAGGAGAAGACAAACCAAAGGAGAATCAGACGTTATTTAATCTGAACATTTCAGAAATTCAACTTGAATCGCAGAAGTTAAGAAAGTGTTAAGCGGGTGGCCCATTAAAACAAGCTCTAAACAACATCAGAGCAGTTTTTACCATCAATGTTGTTAAATCATTGTTTTTGTCTTTTAGGAGGCATCTGTGTTATTTAATATTAGAAAAGAAAACTTCTTGGCTGCAAAAGAACAAGTCTAATCTAAACATGCCAGGGGTATGGATAATTTTGTTCTCTCTCGACTATTAAAAAATAAGAATGAAAATAACAATGAAATATGCATGTTATGTTTCTGGAGTAAAAAATTGGCCTTTGAGGCATAAGTAAGGAGATAAACCATAAAATAACAATTATTGTTTATAAGGGCACAAATGGTCAGTGTAATACCTTGACCAATCAATTGCTCTATCCATGAACTCATGACCTTTTACAAAGTATTGAAAAGTAACTTTTTCACATAAAAATAAAAGCTAATTTAGTGAAGCTCTTATAAGAGTCATTACCTTGGATGTGAACATCCTGACTTCACAGCTCTGCTCTGATTTTTCATTGAAGCTCATTTTCCTGCGGTGACCTATAACTCCGTTTTGTTTATGTTCGACCTTGGCGTTGCTGTATTGGCGAGTTTCGCTCGACCTCTTTCAGCTTCATTTTGTGCTAAAAGCATTTGGTGAGAATGTAAAAAGTTATTTGACTAATTAAATTTGTAGTGTCTCTTTGCCGATAATTCAAGGTTTGGATTGTACAACCATCGGGGATCATAATAATTTAAACATCTTTCATCTGTCTCAATTTGCAAATTAGCTTAAATGTAACACCATCTCTAAATACTAAAGTTTATTCTGATTCTCACCATCGTCTCCACCATGTTGGTCTTGTTGTTCCTCAGTGTCTTGACTGTATGGAAAACGTCCACAATGTTCTGCTGCTGGATCATCTCATTGATGCTGCAGATGGCACAAAACGTTCCAGAACGTCCTCCACCGGTGCTGCAGAGCAGAAGGATGAGACCGAAGATCAGCAACACTTAGAAACCAACCGGAGGCGCCTGTAAGGACTCTGGAAATCATCACATGTCACAGACAGAACAATTTGTGCAAATCATAAGACGATGAAATGAAAAATAGATCTCAATTTTTTTTATACTGAACAAAAATAGAAACGGCCCATGTGTTGTTGCCATTCGGCGTTGGCAACTGTAAATGAAAATGTTGTTGTACAAAAGTAATATTTCTCTTGATTTGTGTATAATTTGTAATCCAACCTGCTGTCAGTAAGCATTACTCAGTGAGTTGGTTTTTGAAGCTACTTTCTGTTAAAATATTAAAGCCAGGAGTGACTCAGCTCCTGTATCCTTAGCTTTGATAGTGTCAAACCAACACAAGCTTTAAAGAATTATTTTTTATTGTGAGGTATGTGTAATATTCCAGTTTTGTTTCAGAAAGCATTGCAGCACCTCAGGTCCTCTGTACTTTGAGACCAGATTTGCAAAGCTCTTCCTTTAGAAATTCTTTGTCTATTCTTGTTATGTTTTTTTTTCCTGCTTTGGGATAAAAATTAACATGAAGGTGCGGGAGAAATAATATTTTAAATACATTGCAAGTGCTTTAGGTTATATCTTGGGGCTAAAAGACATTAATATGATGAACCTAATTACTGAAGAACAAGAAGCAGGAAAGCTGATTTGATTTAAAACGGGTCAGGACTCGAGTGGCCAGTAGGGTCAAGACAACTGAATAACTTTCACACTATAATCAGATATGTATGAGAAAAGTCCAGTACTGTGCATATCTAAAAGTTGCTGCTCTAGAAATCTAATTAAAGCCACAGAGAACGGTTCCTTGCATCTGAATTAGTATTTATACTGGTAATTAGGTCCCAGAAATCAAAAGTTATGAATATTTCAGTTTCCTGGCTGTTGTTTTAGGTGGTGCTTTAATCCACATTGATGTTTTTGGATTACTGATGCTGCTCAGTGAAATTAGCAGAGATAAAGACCAGACTTCCTCTGACTGCTGTTGGGAAAATGAACTGATAGAAACATATAATGCATTTCTAATTTGAACCTCATTCTCTGTGAGGTTTTACAAAATGTTAGTTTAAATACTGGACCAAAAAATAGCTCAAATCACTCAGGGGTCACCGACCTCTGACTTTCACCTTTCTACTATATTTAAGATTAAGTAGCAGGTAGCAAACGCTCTGTAACTTTTTTAAACATATTTTTACCAGCAGCAGGTGGTGGGATCATGGAGATAAAAATGGTGATTATTGTGGCGTTAACGCATCCAGTAAATATAGATTTTGATATTTAATATGGAAACTAAACATCATCAGGCAGCAGAGTAATCAATGAGACTCAACAGGAATTAGTGGTTCACATATTTCATGGTGGTTGAAGTCAATTGGCATCAATACTCTGCAAATGTTTACCTTGAAACCATCACAAATAAAGCAAAAGATCATTTTCAAAGTCATATTAGCAGTGAAATGTTTCTGCTTGTGATGCAGTTTCTACTCTGAATGTCAAAGCTTCTTATAAATCCAGTCATTTTTATACATATTCTATGCAACCAGGATCATGACTTCAAGAGGGTCTTAACTTGTGAAGTTAGTTTCAAACATTAAGCCTTTATTTATTGGAACAAAACAGAATCATATTTTTGTACCTCTGCTTTATCCAACATATTCTTTGGAGACTGAATAATAGCACAAACACAGTGCTACCTTCTGCTATTCTCCAAAGTTATTTGCTTCAATTGAAACATGAAGATCAGTGGGGGAAGAGGAATCGATGTTCCTGCTGCTAATTGAATCATCCTCTTTTATCATTATTACTGATGTTACAGAGGAGCAAAATCAATCGCTTTGTTTGATTAGTCAGTGTCTACACAGAAGCAATTCATTTTTCTGTGTTAAGCTTAAAAATATTTCTGGATTGAACTTTTAGCTGAAAGTGAAACTCTAGCCAAGTGACCTTAACTGTTATTTAAAAATGAATCATTTCTAGATTTATACCTAATTTTATGGACATTATTGACTAATTTGACCTGCAGGACCTGACGGCAGTTTCTGCAGTTGGATCTTATTCCTGCAGCAGTTTGAAGTGGGAGACGTCGCCTGGAAGAGAACATCTTTGGATGGGTGTATTCCTGTTAGGTTTTTTTACATCTGCTGTTTTACTTCCTCATTTGTTCTGCACAGATGGATTTTTTATGGAGCTCGGCAGAGTTTGTGAATTTGAGTGTGTGTAATCAGCCTGTTACCGACAGTGTTATAAATTTGAAAAGTGGACATTGAAGGATTGTTTTACTGCATGAGATGTAGCACAACAACAGAAGCACCTCCAAACAGTAAAGATAAATGATCTGTGTAATTTGTTGCAGTGTTGGCGCAGAAGATTAGTTTTTTTTTTTTTTTTTTTTTTTTGAAGCTGTGCATAAGGATGAAATTGCTATTAAATGAATCAGAACCAAGTTTGTATTTCTGAGCTGATATTTAAAGGGAAACTTACAGTTTTAGAAATATAATAGTGTGGAGCACTTGTTGGCCGAAGAAACTTTTTTTTGCCACAATGAGCTTAGAGAAAATGAATTTAATACATCAGAAAGTAAAAGTTAATGTTTCCACACAAAATAACTTGTTTGATTGTGATTCTGTTTGTTGCATCAGTCCGCCTGGGTTGAGCCTCTTCGTTCTGCTGGGATAACCAGCAGAGGATCTGCACCGTTTGATGTTCATGCTTTGTTTTTCCAATACGTTTTTGGAAACTTAACTAATCCAAATAGAAGTTTCCTATTCTATTAGGTTTATATGTTGTTTTCTAAGGCGAAAGCTGCTTTTCGGGCCCAGACGTCAGAATCCCAGCTGCAGAAATGGTATTGACTACTGATGACTACTTCATAGAATCTGATCATAAATTTTTCCTTTAAATCGTTGGACAACTCCAGCTGCGGCAGTCAACAAACTGCATGTTTTAGACTTTTTCCTGCCTTGGGTGCCTCAACAGGGGAATAATGAATTGTTCTGGTCTGTCCATACAGAAATACCGTTTGAAAACTCAGAAATTAAACTTTTAAAAATGATGAAATTGTAGCTTTACTTTGCTTTGTTAACAGTCTTTTCAATGTTATCAGATGATTCTGAACCCATCCAAGCACTGAACAAATGCTTAGAACAGATAGATGTGTGGAGGTGCCTTAATTTTCTACAGCTGAACAGAAACAGAATTGTTTGGGTTAGAAAACTGTCCAGTTTAATCTGAATAACATTTAAAATCTCTTTAAGTGCTTAAGGAGCTTTGTGTCTTTGTTTCGTCTCCTGTACTCACAGGCAGTGCACCACAGTCCTCCCGTCTCCGCCGTCGTACTGCTCCTGCCACTTGGCCAACCTCCGGACCAACTGGAGGATGGAGCGCTTCGAAAGAGGCGTGTCCTGTAGGCGGGCCAGCCAATGAACTGGAAGTGCTGCACCAGGCGGTAACCGTCCTGTGGCTGAGAAGAAAGGTGGGAATTTAAAAGATTGTTAAAGCAGCAATGACGTGTGTTTCTGTTTAAAACAAAAACACACATTTTTGTTCTAGGAAGCAGCTAAAATATCTAAATCTGTAAAAGTTGAAAAATCAATAAAAAAATATACTAGAAGAGGTCACAAAAGATGCTTGTTTTATCTTTGCTTTGTGATCAAATGTACTTCAAAGAAAATTTAATTTGATTCAATTTATATGTGAATTAAATTGTCTGTTCATCCACCACTGTCAGAAAGCCAGTGGCACAATTAGACATTATTACCCAGTATGGGGGAGGATGTATGATGCTGTGGGCTGTTTTCTCTTCCAAAAATCAGAGCAGTTTAACCTAATACTTGGTGTTTTTGTCAGTAAATGAAAAATATGCTGAGTGCAAAGCAGGATGCCTGAATAGCATATAACTGATAATTTCTCTAAAACAGCTGCTTACTGTAGAATTCATTTCTGCTGAGTCAATCTAGTCAATCTAACAAAAAGTCATCAGTGAAAGACAATAACATGTATTTATTTTATTCCTACACATCCAGACCTGCTGGTTTACTTCTCTCACCTTTTGTCTGTCTTCTCTCTTCCCCACTAATTTGTAAATTTTATATCTTTTTCCTCTTTTTCCCTCTTTCACAGTTTCCCTCATTTGATGGCTTAGTGGTTGGTGCTTCAGACTCTAGCAGAGTGAGATGTGCTGTTACGGCAATGATATGAGCCATTTCACACTACACTGGTGATGTGTTTGAGAGAGAGAGAGAGAGAGAAAAAGAGAGAGAGACAGAGAGAGAGAGAGGAAGAGACAGAGAGAGGAGGTGGAGGAGAGTTCACTAAGCGCTATAGGAGCTCATAGACGAGAGGGCAGCACTGGAGTTGTACCGTCATGGATGAGATGAGAAGGGAGTAACAAAAGGAAGTGAGGCAGATGGAAAGCAGGGAAAGGTGAGGAAAAAGTCTCATCCTAAAGAACGCCCTTTCAAAAGTCGATCAAGGAGAACAACGATCTGAACCAGCTCCACTGCAAACTAGGGCTGCATTTAAAAAATTGCAATAGTAGAACAGAAATATGCGAGAAAGTGAGTAATTTAATTCCTATTTGAAATGAGAAAATTACAATTTTCTTTCCTTACATGTACGTTTGATTATTTGATCAGCAAAGATTGTATCTGCAGCTAAAAGAAATACTTTTAAAAAAACTCAGCCATTTTTATTTTTGGTATTTATTTAAATGCTATATATATATATATATATATATATATATATATATATATATATATATATATATATATATATATATATAATTACTGATCTGTTCTGTTCTTTCATAATTCAGTTAACTATTATGCAGTTGATGAAAAGAATCGATTAATCCGATTAATCATTTCAGCAATATCTCAAATGATGTATAAAATACCTCAGTTTCTTTTCAAATAGAATCATTTTTTTTTCACCTTTGGCATCAATTCTGCATTAAACTGATCTGCCTGAAGCTCAGTTGACTTCCAGGTCAGAACATTTTACCGTATCTCATATCAATAAATTGTGCAGCATCTTTAAACCACATGTGGCGAAGTGAAGTGTGCAGGAGCTGCAGTCAAATGTTCCAGCAGTAACATTGTGGATTAAGAAAAAGAAACAGTGGATACCCGAGCCATGTTGCAGATCCTGAAGATTCGGTTGATGATGTCTTCATCGATGTCCGCTGATATGAACTCCACTTGAATCGGGCCGTAACAGCATGAGTTCTTCTCCGGCCAGTACTGCATACATAACTATAACATCAGAAGAGACGGGCTCTACACTTTCAATGCCTTCAGAACATTATTTATTTAATCTGACATTTTCCGCCAGTAGATGGCAGCACTCCTAAAAGAGTTGTGCATGTTGTACCTGTGCTGCATCCATCTCGTTGAGCATGACAATGGAGGAGCAGTTGTAGTCAAACACCAGCCTCCAGAAGTCCCCCATGGTGTTTGGCAAAGGATGCTGGGTAACGATGAAGGCTGCTGGCTGCTTGTGGCTCTGGAAGGTTAACATGGTCTTTGGGTAAATGGTAACCAGAGCACTGAAGTTATGAAGAACATCAGAAGTCTGTTTAAACTTACATCCATTAATGCAGCGTTGATGTAGTTGGAGCTCTCGCCATCAACAGATATGAGAAAAGGCAGACATCGGTCAGCAGACAGAACGTCCATACTGCGGTTCTTATCGTGGTTCCGGGGCAGTAAGCCCACGCTGCAGTCTTCTGGACGAACTCTAGGTGTCACTATATTCAGCGTCTATCAAATCCATAAACAATAAATTAAATAGTTTCGATCCAGCTAAAAACAACACATTCTTAAATTTAAGGGAAAAGACTTTTACGCCTTTTGTCTTGAAACAAAACCTTTTCCATGGATTTACCTGGAACTCATCTTTAATCTGGCTGGAGTTGGTCTGTGGATCCAGTCTGCTGATATTGTAGTAAACCGCCCTGAACTCACACACTGGAATCGCTGTGTTCCCACATAGACATGCTTCCAAGATGGCGTCATGAACAAACACATACTGCTCCTGCAACACCAATAAGACAGTCTGAGGGTGTCTGTGTTTTTCTGTCTCCTGAGTTGGTGAGCAAACAGCTGCTCAGCTTGAACTCTGTTCCACTTGCTTAGAGCAGCAACAAATGTCACCTGTTGAGTAAACGATGCATTTTTTGGCCCAGCAGCATTTTCAACACTCGATCAAAAGTAAGCAAACCAGGAACTCAGTTTCTGTTTGTTTATGCATATAAATACAGAATTTGCATTCTACTGCTGTTACGGCAGACTAAGACAGAGTTGATGGAGCAGGGAGTGTTGCAGTGCATTGGTCCTTTATGGTGAAGTTTGGTCTTTCTTGTCTGAACCCCTAAACCCTCAGGTGAGAGCTGCAGCAGCCAAAGTGCATACTAATTCACAGCCGGCTGCTTTATCTTGTGTCAGCTCAGTTTTTTGTCCGTGTCCCACACGTGTTTGTCTGCAGCTTCTCGCATTTTCAATTTGCCTCCTATGTTATCGCTCAGCTTCCGTCTCTGCTGAATTTTGATTTGTTGCCCTTCGAGTGGCGAGGCGAGTTTAAAAGCATTATCAAAGTGACCTCTGTTGGTCATTACCTACTTTAGTGGCATTCAAATACACATTCACATGCAGAGACGCACGCGCAAACAGATGAGTGATACACACACACTTTTCTCTGTGCCTTTTAAAAGATTAATTGCTTTGTGTTGTGCGGAGCAGGATTATAATAGAGGCGAACTGCTTCTACGCTGACACAAATTGCTCCCACACATTTAAACAGGCAGGGCAGGATGCATTTAGCTTGGTTTCAAGAGGCGCACACACAAAAAGCTAGCAGTAACAGCACTATTGTCATCATAACAGAGAAACCGCCATGTGATGCTCTGGGTGGCTTTCATGAACCAAACACATTCAAAAGTCATTTAGTCTTTAAGCATAAAGCAAGTCTTCTTTTTCTAATGGTGGAAAGGTTCATTTTTCTGGAAGCACTATTTTCATTAAAGGCACAAATGGAGAGCCGGGGCGGGATGGATTAGATGGGCTTAGAGTAGCTTAGAAAGAAAATGAATACCTCTGTTCCAAAATGACATGGCCAACAGTTGCAACCCGTCTCACTAATCATGACTGATCAGGCTCATTGAGAGCTGCTGAATAAACAGTGGAGAACAATGACTAACTGTGGATGTCGGCTCACAAAAACAACTCTTGAGGAAATCTGTGGAGGCTTTGTGTAGGTTTTTAACAACTTTTTTATTTTCCTCCTACCTCTGTCTGGACCATGTTGACCCGTTGGGATCTTAGTTCACGGATGCAGTTGAAAATATCCACCACTCCTTCATTCTCTGCCATGTCCAGCATGATGTCCACAGCGATGAAGCAACCTGTCCTCCCTGCACCAGCGCTGCAGAGACACATGGAAAAGTTTCAACTCGCTTGTGAGCAACTCATCTAGTTTTATGAAAGATTAAAAAATGTATTTGCTCAAAACTGACAAGTCAATAAACAAGAAATCTTGATCATCGTTACAGCTGGGCAATAAAACAATTACATCTATCATCACTGACACTAACCTTACATTAATCTTTACAAGTTTGGAAAACAACATTCAATTTAAAACTACAAGGAAGTCTAAATGCCAAAGGAAAAGTGTAACATTGTTTGTTATTGGTTTTAATAGTGGTTGGTATTTCTGAAGTATGACAGAGCTGTGGCGCTCCAAAGACGAATTAAGTTTTCCACTTCTTTTACCAAAATCTCATTAAAGTCTACGGGGAAAAGTTCCCTCCTTTGTACAGCTCTTGGGGCAAAACACAAACTTAACAAAGGCTCAAACACAAATACTGTTTTCCTCTGTCATCCACACACAAAGACACTTTAGTATCTCATGCTTTGTGTTAAAGTGACAGAACTGAATAGCAGCACCTGGTCAGAAGAGATGGGAGGCGAGGCAGACCAACAAATGAAAAGATGGAGCGAATGAGTCGAGGAGAGAAGGAAGCAGAACCATGGAACGATGTGAAGATGTTACTGTGAGCGATAGACGCGATCATAACAGCGAGGAAAAGAGGGACAGGTGAAGGGATGGAGAGGAAACCAAAGAAAAGAGGCATGGAGGGACAGGGAAGTGGAGGAAAGAGACCCATCTTTCATCCTGCAATCCTTATGACAGTTTTCAGAGACAGCTGGAGAGAAAACAAGGAGAGAAGAGGGAGAGAGAGAGAAGGAGAGATAGAAAGCGCCTCAGCAGATTACCTGTCAGCGTCTGTGATTAATGTAGAGACCAGAATACTGTTGGGTTTGTGTGTGTGTGTTTGAAAGCTTTGTGACAGGCCAACAGCGTTAGAGTGCCCCCGGAAATTGGAAGTGACTGCCATAACTTCCTGCCTGTCTGTCCACATACTTCCACCACGCTGGTGTGTTTACGCGTCGGCTCTCTTCATTTGTCTGTCTGATGTTTTCTTCCCTTCTCTGGTTATGTTGCACTTTTTCTGCTTCTTCTTACTTCTTTAAGGTGGATGAGGTGCACAAGTGTACATTTGAAATATTGTATATTTGTGTAAGTGAGACATTAACAGGGGAGAAACAAACTTTGAGTAAATAAAAGGCCAAGAAAACATTTAATAAAATTTGCAGAATGGGTTGTTCTGATTACAAGGTCTCTCAAAATTGTGATTTAACAAAACTGTCTTGTCAAATATGTTTGGAGTTGAAAGACTTAAGGTTATCAAAAATAGCTATCTGAGTTTTAACAAACTGCTTTGTGTTTCAAAATTTATATAAAAGTGATTTGCCAACTGCTTGGTCAGGTTTTCTGAGAGGTTTGTTATTTTAAATGCTTGAAGAAAAGGAATCTGCACACTGTGCCCCAATTTCACAACAGTCTGAACTTTCAACAATCCTACTTTGCAGCACATGTTTGCCTTTTTATTTTATATAATAGATGCAACCACTGCTTCACAGCCAAATGCAAAAGAAAATGGGTCAGTGTGGAAAAAATACCAAAAAAGGAAAAATAGGTCGGGAAGAAAAACACAAAAACATTCGATAAGTGAATGAGAATTTGGAAAATAGGCGCCTCTTATAGTATTTTGCTTCCATTATTTACTAATAATGGCTGGGTGTTAACATTTATTTTGTTTAATTCCCTGCTGAGATCTACACTTTGCATTAATACAAGTTTCAATTATTTCAAATGAATTGAGAAATTCAGACCAAACTTCATGTCTGGCAGAGGATTTACTAACTAAGGATTTACTAATAGTCGCCTTTTTGGCGACTATTCTGAAACGAACAAAAAAATATTTTCCCAATGACGATAATTCAATAGTATGTTTGTGTGGGCCAGGATGGAGCACACTGACATGTCCACAAATGTGTTTTTGTTGTTTCTTTTTTTGTCAGTTAAAACATTTTATCTGTGGCCTGCATTACCAGCTCCTACAACAAACCAGTAAAAGTTACGTCTTTGTTTCTATCTGAGAAGAACAGCTTCTATTTTGTCCCTTTGTCTGGAAAAAAGTAGAATTAGTACATGGTTCTTAATCTGCTATTTAGCTCATCTCAGAGTGTTGTGTTACCTGCAGTGTACCGCTATGGGTCCAGCGTCCGGTGGATTGAGGAACTTGACCTGCCGTATGAAGCCCAGCAGTCCCGTGGCGTAACAGGGAACGCCGTGATCCGGCCAGCTGGTGAAGTGAAACTGACGAAGTTCACGGATCTCATGGTGGCCCTTCTGAAAAACATGACGACACGCTGGGCTCAGTCGCAGGCGTTTGCAATGAAAACCTCAGGAAGGATTTCAGCTCCTTGTGAAAAGTGTTGGCCATTTTCTCTCCTGATCATGATAAATGCAGGAATGTCACAAAGCTTTTTTCCTCTTTTGGGGCAAACTGACAAGAAGACGCATCACAGTTCAGGACCCTAATTTACAGCAGGGATTTTCAGGAATACAAGAGCCTTGATGTGTCTTTGGTTTCACATGGAAAATAAATCAATCTAGTGCATGTCGAGATGGCGCTCGGGGCCACTTCTGGGACTGAGCGGCAGGAAGACTTATTGTGGCTCATTTGCTTAATTTACAGGGGAGATTTGGGGAAACTGAAGGCCACTCAAGCTCCATAAAAAAGATTAATTGATTTCACAAATCTCATGATGGTTCTTTAGGGAGAAACTTACAGAAAGAAATGCCATCATCCAGTTCAGCTTCCCAGTTTGCTGCCAAGGAGACTAGCATCCCTCTAAGTCCTTTGGGTGGACAGTACATCAATGTAAAAGTACCTATCTAAATATAACTTAGTCAAGAGGAAAAGACAGTAACTGTGAGGCAAATTTAAAAGCATGCTACCTACAGTGGAGGCACAGTTTTGCGTAAAGCACTGCATGAATACTGGAAATACGATGAAAATTCTGTGACTGAGGATGAAACTCTAAACTACATTTCTGGAGACAAAATAGCTGAATGAAAGAAACGTTTCCCTATGCCTACATATCGGCATTGATTCTCTGTGAATTTCAATATTAATGTCAACATTTAATTTTTTAATAAAATAAAAATCAGAAAAACTTCAAATTATCAGGAAAAAACAAAGTCATAAATTGTTGAAAAGAAATTACAGGAAAAATGTGCTGTTTTTATTCTGATCAAGGAACGGAGGTCAGATGAACAAAGGCTGCAGCCACAGAAGAAACCAGGAGAGGATTAGTGAGCAGGTGTGAAGTGGAAGACTGCCTGAAATGCAAAACTCCTGACAGTCTTCCAGAAAATGACTTAATGAGTTATTGCTGCAAACATGGTGGTCGTAGAATCTCTTAAATTAATGAACTAATCAATTACTTACTGACCCAGTTTTTCCATTTTGGCTTCTTCTTGGTATAATAAATGATAGTATACAATCTGATGTGTTTTTGTTCACTTAAAAAATGAAATAGAACCCAGAAAAGACTAAATTGCTTTTATGAAAGTGTCAGCAGGTGTACTTTCATTTTATTATGATATGGCAACCTAAATCTCTTCGTTTTTATTTTGGAAATACATCTGCGTCACACTTTGGGATTCTATTTCCTTTTCCTCTCGTTCCCTTACAACACTGTGTGCTCTTTCTTTAATTATTCAGAACAATCGATTTCCTTTTATGCTTCTAAACTGAGAGTGGTTTAAAACGGAGAGAGTCATGATCTCCCAAGTTCAGTTTACGCTCTAAGAATAGAAACTGAAATGAAACTGTTGTTATTGCATCCCTCATCCTGGGCCAAGGTAGGACGGGCTGCAGTGGATTTTTTTAGCATAATGATGGCTTGAGAAGAAGCACTGGCACAGTGAAAAGAGAATAAAAGTCAAGAAAATGAGTGCAAAAGTGTAAAGTTCAAGGGATAAATGATTAGATTGAGCGACAGGAAGAAGAGCGGAGACGGTAAAAGGAGGGATAAAAGACAGACTGCAAAGGAAAGAAACGGAAGTAAAAGAAAAGTGAAGAGCGCAGAGGGAGAGGAAGGACAAAAGGCAGCGTAAACCCAGAAAAACCACAAGGTAATTTGATTAGTTGACTTTGCATCGATCGACTCTTCTCTATGATGTTGAAATTACTTCTCTAAATCAATAGGCGGCATAAAAACATGGCCTCAGATTCACAATACTTGGGTTAGAAAAATAAAATAAAAACATTAAAATGTTCGAAGGAAATGAGAATCTAGAATTGCCCCTCGCAGTGAAAAATGAGAACAATTCCTTCAAACATCTGCACACTTATTTTAACTGTTCCTGTCAGCAAATAAAGTAATGAAGTGAATCCATAGTTTTATGAGATTCTATACAACTTTTCAGCGCATTTCTCTTTTTGCATAAACATTTTAATCTTCCGTCCTGTTACAGCTAGACAAGTGCTCTGACTGCCTTGTGAGAGCAACTCAACCTGCCCTTTATAGTCTGAGTATCCTGAATCCTGGGGCAACAGGATGAGAAAGTTGCAACAACCATTAAGTTGTTACTTACACGTTCAGCCTGACATCGAGGAGATTGTTCTGTAACCAATTACGCCTTATGCTATTTCCCTTTCATTTCTCTGCTAGTTGTTTGAAATAGGAGTTTGAAATAGGATAACAATTGTTCAAAAAACACAGAGGGAGCATTTACCTGAAAAAACCCCATCAGAATAGATGTCATGATGGAAAACAACAGATTTGTTGTGTTTATTTTCTTGAGCTGAAACACTGGAAGCTTCACCGGTTTTTCTAATACAAGAATAGAAAAATGCTTAAGCATTCAAAAATAACAACCTTGTAAAACTAAAGTGTTTTATTTCTGGGAAAAACATGAATTGCTCTGTGCTTCATGAAAAGCAAAATGTTCTTCAGTCCTTCGTTCCATGAGACCTTCCTGGTTGTAACAATGCAGACTGCAGCTGCACCTCAGAGCGTTTCCAAACATATTCAAGAACCATTTATTGTTCAACTGACGTCTGATTAAATTTAAAATTAAAACAGACAAATTAAAACCACTGCGCTGCATAGCTCCAGTCAGCTTTCATCAGTGCTGTTTATTTTTAGATTTTTTTCTTTTGATTTCATGGAGAATTTCCTTACTATTTATTAATAAGGTTTAATTAATTTTGATTGAAACGGCTCTCCATTTACAGATTTTTCAAAGACATAATGAATGACTCAGATGTTATAATCTAAAATGTCACTGTAACCACTCCAAAGAAACAAAGCACACCTGCTTGTTGTCAGAATAACAAAGCTCAGTTCTGAAAAAATGAAGATTTGTATTTATTTTTTTTATTTCCTTTATTTAACCAGGTAAAGCCGTTGAGATCTGGATCTTATTTTCAAGAGGGACTTGGGCCAAAGTCTGGTAAAAAATGGAGATGATGATAAAATGTGTTCAGTCTGAACTGCCTGAAGTGTTGAGGTTTTAAATCCTCTCATTTGTGCTCAATGAGAGTTAAAATTCTGCACACCAGGGTTAAAGTTGACAAAATAAAATTGAGGACAGATTTTTGTTAACTGAAATGAATAACTATATTGAGCGTTCTAACTAAAACATACAGAAATCATATTTTTTGTTTCAGTTTTTATGAATCCATCTATTAGTGAAATATTAGTTTTTCCCTCACATAAGCAAATTAGCAAATTAAGGCACAATACTTTCGCCAGTCTGCAAAATGGCAACAGCAAAAGTTGGAAGGAAACCTGAGAATCAATTGTTCAACAATAACTGAACACATTTTGTGAAAATCGTAAATTCTGGAAAATTATTATTTTTTAGAAAAGGAAAATTCTGCTAAGCTAAACTTAAAGGAAATGACACGTGAGGAAATGAGAGCCTTGCTTAGAGGAAATGACACACTGGGGAACTCTTTGGCGCGCAGCATAGATGGAGGCCAACAAAGGAGATCACAAACTCATCTGGGCGCCATGTTGTCTGTTACCTCCTAAAGGAGACATGGACCAGCTGTATGTTGGTATTAATAAATGCTATTCATGAATTCAACTCACTGATTCTTTAACCTCATACATTGAGACCTCAGCATGCAGAACGGATGATTCTCCACACCTCTGTTGAGTATTGATTATCTAATCAATATATACATCATGACAATACTTTATTCTTTTTGAATTCTGCACTTAGAAATTACTCAGTGTGAAAAAACTACTATAATTAATAAAAACTAAACTAAAACTAAACAACATGTGGCTAATAATAAGTAATAAAAACTATCACACACACTAAAAACGAATTAAAACTAGCGAGACAAACAAAGAGTCAAATAAAACTAAACTGTAATAAAAAACCCAAAATTACTATAATCCTGCTGCACTCCCAAATCTTTGGCTTCACAAAAATATTTTATTTCCACACTTCAAAAGTGTTGTTTACTAGATAAATCCCATTTTAATGGATTCTGTGTGATGGTCTGCAACAACAAATGCTTCATGAAAGAAATTGTCTTCAGCTACACATGCAAGACTACAAGGTGACATCTGTTTTGCAGTGAGAAAGAGACACGGTGAAACTAAAGTTGCAATCTTCGTTTCTGCATGTTTTGTGAAAATTCCACTTTCACAGATGAAATGAACTCTTTGAAAATAATGTCTGGCAATCCGTGGAACAGAAATGTTCCTCCCTCACCCACAGCTTTTCTTTACAACTGATCCTGACTCTCAAACACAAGCTACCTTTTGTGATCTTTTCTCCCTCCATCTATTCTGCTCTCTCTCTTGCAGATGCATTTGCATATTTTCTCTTTCTTTGAGACCCTGTCGGCCTTCCTTACTCTCTGCTCAGTTAATCTCTTTGGATGTGCCATTAATAAATGTTTTCATTAAGATCCTGTTCTCATTATTCACTGCAAGTGAAGCAATTTAATTGTTGCCTCGAACCTGTTCACTCTCTCTCTCTGCCTTTGTCTTCTCTTTGCTTTGTTCTTCACATTCAGGCAGTAACAGGAGCTTCTTCAGAGCAGAGATGGAATATTCTGGGTCTGAGTTTCTGCATTCGCATGTTTCATTGCATGCTGAAATAAATGACAGGCATTTCGAAATCAGCTTTCCTTTGAAACTCACACACACCCATCCTACACCCACACACTGAGGTGCTTTGGATTAATGGCTTGCTAAATGCGCTGATGGCAAGGGCTTGAGGACTTGTCTTGATAAGCTGCTTTCGCATGAGTGAAAGAAGGAAGGGAATATGGGATGGGGAAGAAACTGGATAAAGTGCAGAAAACCAAAAAAAAAAAAAAGTGACAAAAGTAAAAAAATATGTTTCACGATGCAGGTATTTAAAAATGTGATTTTGTGGCAATTTTGGTCAGAGAAACATGAAGTTGTCCTGCTTATGATGAACTATTTTTCTGTTTCCTCAAACAGAAAGCTCTATACAGATTTAATCAGGACTTTTAAAAATAACCTTCTTAATTTACCTGCATACAAAGCAAAAAATATTATTACATGTAGAAGCTTTGCTGCAGCGTCTCACCAACTCAAATTTAAGACTTTTAAAGACCATTATAAATAAAACATAAGATCTTTTAAGACCAGTATGAATGAAATTTAAGACTTTCTCGAACCATGAGGAATGAGTAAATTGCAGACATTTTGAGGCCAAAAAGAATAATATTTAAGACATAACTAATGTACAAAATAAAATATGCATTTGTATGAATGAAGAACTTTTGAGAAAGAAATACTACTACTTGTGAGATTAACAATAGATACTGGAACACCTTTATTCAAATAAAACTCCTAAATGGTTAGTACCAAATGTTCTTGGATAAGTTGTAGCAGAAGCAGCAACAACCATTTTCAGAGGAGCTGTAGCCGCACCAGATTATCAAAACTGACATTTCTGAAGTCTGTTTATGGCTCTTGGCAGAAGCTTTGTGCTTCTCACGCTGCATTTGGCTTCCTGCATCCTTAATCCCAACAGGGCCGAGCTTTTTTTGCACAGAATGCATGTAGCATCATATAGGTTGGCAATAAAAGTGAACCATTGGCGAAGGCAAACATCATCCAGCCAACTGGTGATAAATTTGCACTTACCCATGATAGACACAAATAAAGCTAGCTAGTTAGCTAGCAAGGCCACATGCTACCTGAAGTGCCTTGAGTCACAAAATGCAATAAAGATGTCTATCTCTGGCCTGACAGAAAATAACGTAACTCTACATATAACTCAATATTACAAAGTTCTGACACGACAAAATTCAACACCTGTAATTAACGAATTTATGGAAAAAAATATATTTTAAAATGAATTTAAGAAATTTTAAAGCTTTAATTTTAAATACATTAAATTAAGACTTTCAAGACACCCTGCATATAAAAAAGAAGAAATTCAGGATTTAAAAAAATATGTAACATAGAAAAAACTTCCTTTCCTTGTTTTGTCCTCAATCTGAACACATTACCATCAAATCTTCATATTATGTAAACACAGACAGTCAGGGGAAGGAGCAGCTTCACAATCCCAATCGAGTTGGTGAAACCTGCCAGATGAAGGAAGTCTTGTTACCTTTTGGACAGTGAATGTCCGGATGACGTATTCAGCCAGAGGCTCAGTTTCTATCAGGGTCACCTTGATGTCTCCATAGACCTCTGTCTCATCAGGCCAGTAACGAACACATTTCACCTGAAAAAACACAATTTACACAAACACACAGATTTAAGCAGAGCGCCTGGTAATAATCACAAAGCCGAAGGTCCGGCTGCACAGGTACTCTCAGGACACCATCATTTTTAACAGCGCTGAGGATGAACTCACCCGTCCCACCTCCACCAGATTTGTAACCATGACAATAGAGGCCGAGTTTTCCTGCCAAACCATCCTCCAGAAATCCCTCACCGTTTCCTGCATGGGCCCTGACAGACAAAACACACAAAATCAGTGCCGACAGGTGTCTGTCTGTGTGTGTGCGAGTGTGCATGTGCATGCAGATGGGTGCAAACTCATGTTAGAAAAGAAAATATCAGCAGTGATAATACACTGTTACAAACACACAAGCACAACACAACTGAAGGCGCGCGCACACACACTAAACACACACACACACACACACACGCACACACACACACACACACACACACACACACTAAACACACGCACGCACGCACGCACACACACACACACACACACACACACACACACACACACACACACACACACCACACACACACACACACACACACACACACACACACACACACACCCCATCAATCCCACATAGCAGTTTTGGGGGGTTGAGGTAATGGGGTCTTAAATTTGTCAGGGGGATTTTATACAGCAGTTTAGATTTAGGAGGCTGCCGTAACAGCCTTCCACTCCGAAGTGACGCCATGCTGGTGGCAGCAACACACACTTCAACACGCGCACACACACCACCCTTCATCTTGTCATATGCTTACTGCACCAGTTTAATTACCTTGTGTTGCGATGTAATGTCTGGGTCTGTGATAGCCCTGTGAGTCAGAGGGAACAAGGCATTAAAAAGCTTCCTTACCTTCTGGTTACATTTTTGCTTAGAATACAGTAAAACTGATAACAGCTGTGAAGCACAGAGGTGGAGGGCTCATAGTTTGGCTTGAGCAGCTTGCAGTCACTGAATAATCCATGATCACACTTTATAAAAAGCTTCCTGCAGGTCAGTGTGAGCCAAACAACGGGTGAAACAGGAAGAAATCAAAGCTTTGCATTGCTCAGTCAAAGTTCGAACCTCCAACTGACTAAAATGTAGGTATGAAACTTTAAAAGATCAAAACATTTCTGCAAACTTTATTGAAGTGGAGTAACTTAAAAAAACCTTGGGAAACATTCCTACAATATAACAATATCTGAATTTCCAATAAAAGTGTGTGCAAAACTTTTTAATGTCATGCTAATGTCAAAAAATACAATTTCACAATTGTCGTGTTTCTATTCAATAACAAATTCTATTAAAATCAATAGTTTGCTCACACAATAAGTCATTAAAAATCAACCTGGTGATAGAAGTAAACATTTACATGGGATATATTCATATTTCTTGGCACGAGCACCATCAGCTGAAAGAAGATGTCTTATTCAGTCCCTTATTCCTGGGAGTGTCTAAGTTCGCAGCGTTTCAGGAAGTAATAGTCAGCAGTTTTACAGAAGATCTGTGGATTCAACACTTGAACAACAAACTGGTGAACTCTGTGTTGCTGCAAGAAGTCTCTATCCGTGGATATAAAGTGTTTCCATCACAGGCTTTGCAAAATAAACCAATTTCAATACGTCTGAAAAACCACCTCATCCATTCACAAAACACTTATCAAAAAAATTAACTTGTTTCAAAACTGCCATTTATCCTTCCAGTAAACTTTCTGAATTCCAAAGTGCACAAAACATGGCCAATAGAAACGCAGCTTCAGTTACAGGAGGAGGAAACAGTTTCAGATGCTTCATTGCTTAAGACTATTTTGAATCGTGGTTGTTTTATTGATATTTTTATAATTAAAGCATAAAAGTCTCTGTCATGCATTTTGTGGTTTACATTTTTCTTTAGGGTGTTCTTCCTTTTTTTCTATTTTCAAGTATAATTAAATTTGCCTAACTGAAGTGTTAGTTTCTTCTTCCTTTCAATCTTTCATTAAATATGTTTAAATATTGATATCACTTGATTTTTTAAAATTATTTTCTTTTGCTGAGACACTTATGAATTCAAAAGTCTGACTTCAGAAGCTCAAATCAAGAAGCTCAAATTTACCATTTTATTTTCCTGCCTAATTCATTTTCTTCACCACCTACTTGTGCATTTCCCTTTATTCCAGTTCTATTTGTCCTGTTTTGTCCTCCAAACTATCCGCTTCTCTCTGAATAAACCAAGGTTGTTTTTCAAATAATCAACGGTTTATAAAAAAGGATTATTTTTTTCTGTCAGTAATTTTCTAAACACCAATTATTCCATTGATGTTATCCACTGCTCCTCGTTAGACAGATAACTGGACTGAGATTTAATACTTTAATCAATTTTTGCTGCTATTAAAATCCTCCTTGCATTTCTTAATTGAGACAATGTAATGCTCAGATTTCTGTTTTCCACATCCCTCCTTCCTTACATCTTAATAAAAAGGCATTCAGACTCATTGAATGAGAGATTTTCTCCAACAAGTTCATTAGAGCAGTCAATACAATCATGTTGTGCTGTAAAGAGATAACAATGAATAAAATTGTTTAAAGTGAGGGGAATAAAACACGCAATAAAATCAATGATAGCACTGAGGAGGGAATAGAAATGAAGAAAAACATCTAATGGATTTCTAAATGTTACCAAGTTGGTTAAAATGAATCTTTTAGGGGATCATTTAACGCTATGATGAGAGTTTAGGAAGCGGCCAAAGTTTGGATTTTAAGTCTTTGTGGCAGGTTGTCATTAACTGATCCAGACCTGAATCTAAATGGAGGATTTGTTGGTGTGAGCAGATCTTCAGATTCTTACAATAAGATATTAAAACACCAACCTTGCTTAGCTAGTCGTGAGGGATTAAAGTCTTTCTTCCGCCTAAATTTCCCACAATTCTGTGCAATTCTGAATTGAATGTATTATGTATCGATATTACATTCAATATCTGTACATAAAATATTGCCCTATTGTAGCTTGTGTGTGTGTGTGTGTGTGTTAACTCACATCAATATAGTTGGCGTTGATGTAGTCGGAGTGAGGGTCTCCATCCAGCAGCTGCAGTCGGACTCTGGTGTGATCGTCTGTGGGATCAGATAGCACAAAAATACAACAAGCCTAAAGTTACTTTTACCCACAGATCGGAGAAGCTAACTGTGCAGGTGGGGATCTGGCTACCAGGGGGCAAAATCATGACATTACAGGCAAAATCAGTCCTCTTTAAGAAGACGTATGCACTGGAGACAATCTCTACAAAATGCGTCAAAATAATTTAAAATAAATTGAAAAACACAGTAATAGAATGCGACATGAAAATGAAACAAAAGCTGGCGACAGAGCAGGAATCTGCATGGTTTGGTTCAGATGGTTTCATTTAGAACTGTTGTTTCCTCACATCTTTCAGTCCCAGAGCAGTTTCTCTCTGATGAACTCAATAGATTTGTTAGAAGCAACATAAAAGAACTCCCCGATGCAATTCAAAACAAACATTATTTGGATGCGTCAGAAATGCTGTTTCCATTACAAACCGCTGCTCTCAGCAAACACTTTTATTTGCTGCCAAATAACCATCAAGAGAAAGATTGTTTTACAAGAGGCGACTCTTAATGCTGGGAAACACTTTTCCCAATCTACCATAAATGTATTCAGAGATTTACTTCATTAAGTCAGTAGCAGTTTATAAAAAAACATTACAAGGTCATTGAAATTTAGGAGAGAACAATTTTCTCTCTCACTAAAATGTAAATACTTCCATGATACTTTTCGGTGCCGAAGGCATAACAGATGATGGACATGAACATAAACTAGTTTTATATTCCAAAATTTACATTTTATGTCACAATAGCAATCTTCACCGTGTTTTAAAGATATTTTAGAATTTCAATTCTTTTGTCTTTGTGCAAGAAAGTCCAACAGATGTTTTGCATAACATTATTTTCCAAACAGCAGTAAAAACAATACATGCTTTTCATAGTTAAAAACACATCTGACCAGTGCTCAGCGCTTTCTTTCTACCACTATTTACTCTAATTATCTTACAATAAAATCCAGTGCAACCAAGAAAAACTGGTTTGAGTTCATCTGTTTGCGTTTTAACAGAGAACATCAGAAAGCAAACATGATGAGAAGCAGCTCAGTGATAAACCTTTGCAGAGGTTTAAAGCACGGTTAGGTGATGTAACCTGTTCAGTTCTTCATCTGAAAATGCAAGCAGTGGAGATCAGGTTCAGTTGTTCTGCTTTGATAAGAGGTGGCAGCAACATGGTGTGGAGTTCCTTCTCTTCGGCTGGACAGGGAAGCTAATAGCTGCAAAATGGAGCCAACTAGTTCAGACCAGAGAATATTCATGAGTTATTCATGAGGAAAAGGCTCAATTAATATCTTTTCAGACCGTTGTGTGTAATTCAATCATCTGTCTGTGTAATTAATCTATATAGTGTGATTATTGACAAAATTCCTAAAATAAATTGACTTTTCAATCATATTTTAATTTATTGAATGGGTCTGTTTCAATTTTTCCACTATGACCAAAAAAATTAAACACTAACTTCACCTTCACACTCAAACTTCATCCCCATTACATGTCACCACAAATAAATCAGTTTTTTTTTTTTTCCGCTTCTGAAAGTCATTATTTTGTTCTGGGCCCAGTAATAGCTTCTATAATATTCGGATGCACATGAGAGTGATTACATATAATGGGAGGCAGTCATTTGGCTTAGTCGTGTCATAGCAACAGGAGGTAATTGCAGATGAGGTGGGCTTAATTCAGACTGATTATCTCTGGTTTATTCCTCCTCACCTACGGACTTTGGCTGCTTTCTTAACACTGTTTTTTTTTTTACCGCCCCCACTGTGAGGTAATACGAACATGTGAGAATAACAAGAAGAAGAGAACTAAAATAAAGCATAGAAGAAGAAACTGGTAAGTATAAATTACTGACTGTCATCAAGTTAACAGGTTGAAAAACGAGGAACTGCTTTACTAATGTGTATCCTACTGAAAACCTGAACCTTGTTTTAAGTAGTTGAGTCAACAAAACTGACCCTGTATGTAATAGATTTATAAAAAACAGAATCACACGTTATCGATTTAAAGTCAAGCGTAGCTTTTCACAACTCTGGAAGTTTCTTCGTCAACAGCGGCTTTTAGAGGAGAATCTATTGTTCAGCCGATGACTCAGACGTTCAGCCGAGACCATTTCCTCTTCGCTCGCTGCGGGAACATGGGCGCAATTATTTTGTCAAGTAGGCGTCGACATTTTGGGAGTTTGAGTGAACATCTTGGAGTAGATGTGGATTGTAATTCAGAAATTGAAGGGATGCTGTTTTGTTTTTTTTAACCAAGGGGTTTTATTTAGAAGTCACCAAAAAAAAAACTGAGACAAACTTGGAGGCGTGTTTGAAAGGGATCGTTGGTTCTGCCATGGCTGGTGCTGCTGGTCTTCTGTCAGACCTTGGATAACTTCCAGGTCTGTTTGGGTTTCATGTTCTCACTACGCGAAGAAATTCAAATGCAAAACTTTACGACAAAACCTTCAGCACTCTGGATCAGTGGCAGATTGGATCGTTACAGACCTTTGCTTTATCTGGTCTGTCCTGATGGTGTTTGCAGGGTTTTTACCTTTCACCTCTGCAGAGGAAGCATTTTATCCTGCAAACAGAATCTCACTGCAAAAACACAAAATCATACCAAGTATTTTTGTTATTCCAAATATCTCACTACACTTGAAATAAGACACAACTAACCTTCAAGTAACTTTCAGCAAGATGAGGGAGTTTGTGCCTCTTGCAGAGTGACACTTATAATAAGACATTTTTCCATGTTATAGGTGAAATAATCAGCCAGTGGAAATAGTACATTTTTACTTCTAAGTTAGTTTTGTCTTTTTTCAAGTGTATCAATATGTTTGCACTATAAACTAGACCAAAAATACTTGGAAAGATTTTGTGTTTTTGCAGTGTATAATTCATTTGAAACATTGTGCAGAAAAAAAAAAAACTTTAATTATCGTCGGATCGCCTGGAGAATAATCTGTCTTGTGTTTTTCTAATGACAGAAATCTTGCTGCTCCGGCTGAGTGGCCACCGGGACAGCAGCATGAATCCACTCTACTGGTACTAGATACTGTCATCAGCTATCAGCTCACTCACACTTTGTAACTCTTCTTTCCTCACACTGCATGTACAAACAACCAGCAGGAGGTCGTCTGCCAGCCGTCTGCTCACTCTCTCCTTCTCCCGACTTCTACGCGTCCGCTTTTTCCTCTTTTCCCGAGCCGATCCTGTCCACACATCTCTCCTCTTCCTCTGTGCTTTCCCTCTGCTGCATCCCTTCCTCCCTTCCCTCTGTCTTGCCCCATACTGTCTTGCTCCTTCAGGCAGCAGTAATTACACAGACCTCGTGTCAGAGGCTGTCATAACAGGAGAGCAACAGATATAAGGCTGGAAGGAAGGAGGGGCCCTTTCTGCTCCTCTCTGCCCAGGAAGGGGAGCTTCTAATTGGGCTGAAATGGCAGGAGGTACTGGCTCGCAAACACTGCAAATCTGGACACAGGCCACAGGTTTGAAGAGGCTGACAGAGGGTTGGATCTTTCTGTAGTCTGTGTACAGTATATCAGCAGCTAAAAACGTCTTTTGAGACAAAGAGAAATTATTGTCTTTTCACTAATGAATAAATATTTGTGCTTAGATGTACAAACAGTATACAAAAGAAAATTACCTCAACATATAATGAAACAATATGCATATTGCTATGTTTGAGAGGAAATAGTTATATTAAGTGCAAAGCAAGACAAAAATACTGATGTGTCACTAAGTCTTCCTGGCTCAAGCCCTGAACCGGTTTTGGTTCTGCTGGAAGTTTGTTCCTGTTAAAGGGGAGTTTTTCCTCCCACTGTCGCTACATGCGCTCTCTGCTTTGTGCGACTGTAGTAAACTCAACGACACAATACAAGCGATTGTCTACTGCCGCCACATTCTCACCCAGCAACATCATCGACTTGCAGCATTCAACTCGATGCAATCTGCTGTGAAATTGCTCAACATAAACTGGATTGCATTTTTTAGAAGAGACTCACACAAACAGGCCACACCCCCCAAAAAACTTGATCATCTTCTTGCAATTAATCACACTGAAAAAGACAAGGTCATGATCATCTTTAGCGTGGGCAAATGAATATCATGTTCACAACAATCATGACTGCATGTAAAGCTTTCACTGGCACAATATAAGTGGGGTGAGATGTTTAAACCAAATATCCATAGTTCAGTGTTGAATCCGTTTATCTGTCGCCAGGAACTGAGCCTGGAACCGGATATAGGCACCCAGAGTGCACACAGTCTCACGCTGGCATCTGTGGCACTGGACTGGAGTAACAACAAAGCCATCAGAAGCTGAGGTGTCCAAGGGCAAAGAGTCACCAAGCCATTACTCATTAATGAGCTCCACTCCTTGGCAGAGTCTCCCTCTCTTTATAACCTTGCAACTCCTCTCTTTCCTCTTTTGGCCCCTCGACTCTCTCCTTTTCATTTGCCTCCATCATCTTTGAAATTCTTGTCATTACCCCTGCAGCCGCTGCAAGAAAGTTTTTGTAGTGGAGAACTTAACTTGAGGGGTCCCGAAAAGGCCAAATAAAATAGTTTCTTTTTTGTATCATGGACAGACTCACAGAGTCAGTGAATGTAGCAGAAAGCTGCAATTTGGAGACGTCAGATCAGATTTTAGCCGAGTGAGAGCCTGCAGACCGCTGCTGAACACAAATGAGAGGGAGTAACCAGAGTCTGATTGTTTGGTGTGTACAGCAAAAAGGAGAGGGTTGTTTTCAACATCAGAGGTCATATAGCTTCATATAGCATAACACAAAGCTCGACCAATTTAATACAGAAATACAGCTAAAATTACATATTTACACAAGCCGTATGAAAGACAAAATTGTTTTCTCACATCAAATTAAAGGGGATGTATCCTGTTTACAGTCAGGACGACCAAAATGATCTCCATTTTGTGAATGCCAGAATCACCACAGAAAACAGAAATGGAGGTTTCTACTGCAAACTGAATGAGGATTTGTTCAGATAGGACTCTTGACATTTTATACAACTCTTAGAGTCAGAATGCCCATAAGAAAGCAATCTTTCATCTTTTTTTAGGGAAACAAACATCACTTGCTCCAAAACACAAGTTATACATGGCCTGTGTGGTTTGGGACGAAGACTTGGCAGCTATTTCTGCAACATTTGATCTTCTTCCTGTCAAGGCTGCTGGATAAAGTCTCCGTCGTATTACCGATACTGGACAAAACCTTATCAAGCTCCTGCAGATTTTATGCTCTTTTGAGCTGCAAGGCAATAAGCAAAAACATCGACTTACAGCCTCTTTTGTTTACTATTGTCTTTGTTGCAGCTTGAAAAATGCCAGAAAGAGAAAACAGCTTTTCTGCTTGAGGAGGAGGATTTCATGCATCGGTCCATTGGGTTAAGATTTATAGTGGTGGAAAAATAAAGTGACTCAAACACATTCTAGATAGTTTATGGTTCAATTTAACCAAAAATACACATTCAACTGTCATTGAGTGATTGAGTTTCAGAGCAGTGAAAGAAGCTGCTGTTGTTTGACAATTTCGATTAATTTAGAACTCAATTAAAAAATCATTACCTCATCCAGAGCAATTAAAAGTGCTTTATTTGTGTAAACGAATTTTAACGCTGCTTTTGACTGACTTTAAATGCCTCCAGAAACAGATGGAGCTGCTGTTTAAGACAGGTGATTAAAGGACGGTCACAAAGTGAGATGAACATACTGAACAAGGCGTTTTATGTCCCATCCTCTCCTTTCATTCTCATCTCTTCTCCACTTACTCCTCTCGCCTCGTTTTTCAGTAGCCACTAAGCAGGGATCGTGTCTGTCACAGATATACTTAATCAGTTAACTCCCTTCAGAGCTGGACTCACACATGGCACGCGCTCCGCTGTCAGCTCGGCTCAAGGCGTTGGGAAATTTAATGGTGTCTGTGATTGAGGGAGGGAAGAATGTAAGAGACTGAGTGGTGTGTTAGCATGTTCCCACTTAAAGATCTTCTTCAGGGTGTGACAGATTTGTTTGCATTTTCTTTGAAGTATTCCAGCTGTTTCTGGTTCTCCAATAATGTATGTGCATTAGCGTGGAAGTGTGAGAGTGAAGGGTGGTTTGGTGTGTAATAGCCTATTTAGTCCAGCGCTGCCTGCAGCTGATGTGTCAAACATCCCAGGAATGATGTCGGCTTACACATGCACAGGCACACAGAAACACGTCTCCAGCTGTTTGAAGGCTGTCGGGACGACAAGGAAGCAAACGACAGATGAAAGAGGTTGAGGAGAGAGAGATGGAGAGCAGAAAGAACAGCAGCTTCAGCTCAATGACACGGCGCCCTGCAGAGCTGTTGGTCCATTCAGGGCGCCGCTAAAGTAAAGTGCAGCTTAGGGCCATAAAATGAACACAGAAAAAGAAAAGTGACCAACAACAATAAGATCCAATAAAGATGCCAATGAGTTTAAGCCCGATTTACTATTTACTTCAAGTACATAATATGAAGATGGTGACTCACCTGTAGCTGCTGTAATGGAACTAAATGTTTAGAATAACACAAATATGTGTGAGAATGAACTTATCTGGATTTCAGCATTTATATAAAACACATAATGACTAACTTAGTTTAGGTGAATTAATGAGATGAACCTGAATCTCATCCTCCTGATTAAAGCGCAGAAATGCATGAAGTTATCACAGGAGCAACCTGATTAAGTTGGGCTTCATCTGCAGAACAGTCACTGAGACAAATTAAATGTGAAGTGAGGCTCAAGAGTTTAAATCCTAGCAGGTTGCGTGTGGTAGTGAGTATAATTGTTCTTATAGCAATGCATCTCATTAATACAGATTCATTCATCTGTTAATCATCCCACACTATCCATGATGACACATCAACTCCCTGAGGTTTTAGCACAATGACCTTTGACCACTTGTCCTACACTCTCCAAAATTAAATCAAACCAAATTCTTATGGATCATTTAAAAAACTTAAAGTGAACGGATCTATGTGGATCTTTTCACACAGCCAGTTACAACCTGCTGTCTCAACGATTAACAGCAATCATCATCAAGAGTATCAACGATGCCACTGCTGCTAAAACCAGAATAATTAACAGCATTTACAGTGAGCATCCCCCACAGGGAGCTGCAGCAGAAATCATTTCATCATCATCCATAGAGGAACGTCTTACTTTACAATCACCACTTCCTGACATGCAATCAAGTATAAAAAGGATAAATTAAAGGCAGAAAAAACCCCCAGGAAGAACTATTGATGAGAGTTAAAAAGTGAAAAATGTTCAGGAATCTTTCTGATACCAAAAACCGTCCAGAAAAAAAAAAAAAATCTTATTTTGAACATAAAGTTTCCACAAGATGTCGTCTTTTAAGAACTGGTTGGATGTTGGCATATGTGTAGTAAATGTTATTTAATTTCAGTAATCAGCCAGATTTTCTCATGTTTTAGGTTTTCAGTTTTTATGAGTTCAAAATTGTTTGCAATAAATCACAATAAATCACAACTTTTTTCCGTCTATGTAAAACAGAAACATCTAAAATTCAGACAAAAAAGTGCCGAATCAAGAGTTTTTATTTGTGCAAAATACTTCCTGACTCCGTTTAAACATGTTGCCGAACAAAATCACATCTTATGTGATTTAAAGACAAACTGTGCTAGTTTAGGACGAGACGACAAGGATAAAAAAACGTATCACATTATAAATGCTCCATATTTGTCTATAGAGACAGTTGATTGGTTTTTGTCTTAAATATCTGAAATACTGCATGGAGTGAAATCTGTTCTTAAATTGCTGCTGCAATCAACTCAAGTTGTTGCTGAGTTTTCTGTCTTAATTTACAAGAAAGGTAGAAGCATTTCTTAATAATGGTTCTGTGTAGCCAAACCATATTGCATAGCAGATTATGCAAATTATGAAAATGTGTAGACTTCTTTCAATAAAGAATTTGCAGTATTACTGACTGCTCTTTATTTAATTACACACAACTTAACTTTATAGGCTTAGATGTAAATACTTAATTACAGAGGGCACACATTGGTCACCAGGAAAACTCAGCTAATGCACAACATGGATCACTGAGCTAATCAGAGGCAGTGATGGTTCAAAATGTAGCATTAAAGTAAAGCTGCTGGGCCATGAGATGTGAAGCAGCAGTCGGCATATTATTGGTAATAAGACCAATATTTTTGACAAGGATCATAAGCTACAGATTTGTTTAAGTTTTATAGCGGTTCTTAAAAAAGGAATTTCAGTTGAGTAAAATCAGTGGTTAAAAACATAAATATTTGGATTTGAACAGGAAGTCAGTTTCAGGAGCAGAAAAATTTCATCTTTCATGGTTTCATGGAGAAGGTGCAAAATCTGTGTGCATAATCCTTTAAATCCTGCAGTTTCTATCCAACATCACGGACCGTGCAAATACAATGTAATAAGATTTAAATGTTATTAGAATAATCCATAAAGTTACAAAGCATCAGATGTTACTAAACATACAACCGAAGGTGAGGCAGATGCAGCGGACCCAGGTTGTAGAGAATGAATGATGAATTTAATGAATATGTCAGAGATACAAAAGTCCAGGCAGCACAGATGAGCGGGAGGCTCAATACTGGTAACAACTGGTAACTTAATAGACATCTGACAACAGACTTGATGCGACAAGATAAGGACCCGACGAAGAACAAGGAACAGGTGGGTTTAAATACACAGGGAGACAAAGAGGGGAAACAAGGAACGGGGTAGACGGAACAAAACAGACTCAACAGACACAGAAACCTAAACGAATACACAGAAAAACTCAAAGCCTCACACTTAAAGATTTCAAAGTCTCATATGAGCCACTAAATAAACGAGGGTCAGGGTAAATGTTGATGATTCAGAAAATATTTCAAGTGGGAAACTTTTGTTTCATGTGAAGCGATGCCAAAAAAAGTTGTCAAATATTTAATTGTGAATGCTGTTGTCACGCATAAAACAAATATACATTATGATATTACAACATCTTGGGAGATTCACATATTCACACACAAGAAAACGGTGTTTCCAGTGTGGTACCAACATGAAAGAGGCTACTTTAATATTCATGCAGCAGCTTTGGGATAAACTAACGCCAACGATGAGCCAGGGCATAATGTCCGTTATTAGTGGGCGGTCTCGATGACAAATCCGCCGGAGCCAAGTTAGAAAATCTAGAAGAAAATCCTCTGGGATAAGTGGAGGCTGTTATTAAGCAGGATATTAATTCCCACGGTTATTATTGGCATGGAAATGGGACATTGTAAAAGATCCCACTAGATTTACACAAAGCTGTTGAGGTCTTTCGCACCCTTACAGAAAACGTCATTGTTAATAACTGCTAGTTATTTATGTTAACTGTGTTGGTTATATGGAGAAAGGAAGAAGTCTAAGTGTGTTTAAATGTGAAGACAGATATGACATCGCTGGAGCGCTCATGTTTATATGGAGTGCAGAGTGTGTAGGTGTGTGTGCGTGTGTGTGTGTCCGCTCAGGATGTTCATATTTGTTGTGGCTCTTTGGTCAAACACTTCAGAGAAGATGTTGGCATCAGGACTTCAGAGCAGCTCAGCAGACGTGTTGCGAATTGAAGCCAGAGACGATAAGAAAAGAGGAAGAAAAAGCGCCGTCTGCTGCTGCAAGTAATATTAGCACACATCTACAAAAACTGATGCATTTTTATTGACAGACACTTTCACACATCCTTTTATTTGCTCTTATTTCTGCAGCAAACAATGATTCATGTAACCTTAGCTGTAATGAGAAGCAACAAGATGCGAGAGAGGAATCTGATTACGGCGCCGATGCTCTGGACTGGGACAGCTGAAGCTTGGGAGTGCGCCAAGAGGTGCTGCTTAGCAAAAACTGACCCTTTAATGAATGTCACCGACCAGAACACTTTGGGAAATCAGTGAACAGCAAAAGGAGCAAGTTTGTGTTTGTATGTGAAAGAGAGGAGGTGAAGAACAAAAGGGAGTAATGGGAGGTCAAGAAACTGGGGAATGGTGGATGACAGGAGAATCACACGTGAAAGAAAGAATGAAGAGGAAAGTCAAATTGCATAACAGGAAAGCAGAATGAATCATTTTCACACTGAGCCTTTGTGTGCATTTTTTAGCAGTTATTTTTTCTCTAACCCTCCACCTGGCATGTTGAAGAAACATCACAGGGAGCTTGGAAAGTCAGGAACATTTATATAGAATTAAAATAATTTGAACTTGTACATCCTTGCCTCCTGTGTCAAAGTTTATAGCAGCTTGGTTAACTTCAATCTGTGCTATTTTTTTGCTGTAAACACTGGCTGGAGAACAGAAGCAGAGGGCAACAAAGGAACGACTGACATGAAGAAAAACAAAGTTTTGACAGTAAAATTCAGAGGAATTCAGTCTGAGTTCTAATGAGTTTGATCCAAGTTATTTCTTCAAGTGCATATTTTATTTCTGAATATACATTCAGCTCTTCTAGGAATGAGAAAAAGTACAGTGGAATAAATATGAGGATGGATATCCATAACCGGGAGGAGACGCTGCTTTTGAAGGAGCCTTTGAAACAAGGAAATCAAAGTTTAGCGCATTCAATCGACTTTGAGCCATTAAAACAA
Organism: Poeciliopsis prolifica; assembly: GCF_027474105.1. NCBI lineage: Eukaryota > Metazoa > Chordata > Actinopteri > Cyprinodontiformes > Poeciliidae > Poeciliopsis > Poeciliopsis prolifica. The sequence goes on from NW_026562489.1 coordinate 724,007, forward strand.
ACTGCATGCTTGGTGGAAATATATTCTGCTCAATAACAGAAAGGTTTGATGTTTCTGAGCTTTATTGTGCAATATTTGCTGAGATGGATATAAGAGTAAGGAATGAGAAAGTCAATGATCTGATCAATGATCATTATAAATGTGCAGGTTAAACAGATTGTTTCTGAATTTTTATTAATTTCCATCAAACAGGAGAATGAGAGCGAGGAGATGTTATTCCATCATATGCAGCTGCAGAGAATTTAATTGTGTTTTACAGAACAACACATTTCAACAACATAACAGCTATATTATAAATGTTAGGCAATCATACAAATCACCAAGAGATTTTACAAAACACACTTTGTTGTTCATGTTTAGATCCAAGTAAAAGCCTGCAGCATAATCTCACCAGCATCTATCCTACAGAAAATGTTGAGCACAACAGAAAACCCAGCATTAAAGACACCATGTAAACAGGAACGGTGAAATATTCCTATATGTAAACCATACACTGAATAAACTGACTCAAATCAAAGTTCATTTTGATTATTTCAAAGGTTTTAGGACATTTTTCTTGCTATGTGTGACAAAACAAGCAGCAGTGTTACAGTAGATGCTGATTTTTATTTTTCAACTTAAGCCTGAGAGCTGACATGAAGAAAGCATTATGTTGCAGATCTGAGATGAAGAGAATAGACATATACTTTATTGTTCCACACATCGGAAGTTAAGTGAAGGTGCAATGGAGTAGCATAATGTAAAGATGTACAAGATGTGCATGATATTGTCCAAAATTAGAAAATTATGCCAGTAACAACAAGGATGTGAACAACTGTCAAGAGTAAGGATTTACAGCAATGCTTCTTTCTGCACATAGGATGCTGCAGTCTGCCACTGAAGGAGTTCTGCAGTTCAGTGTCAAGCATCTGCTGGGAGACATTGTCCTATTTTAGCCCAAATTCCTCCGTCTCTCACCTGCAGATGAACTGCTGGTCCAACAAAAAAAAACAGACGATGGCTGCAGCAAGAAAAGGAGACATCATATAACACAAAGCTACAAATGTTATGATTCTATTGGGAATTATGTAAGCAACATCACCAACTGACTCCTAATTAAGTAAGCCAGGATCATCCTCTTTGTTTAATGGCTAAAACCAATCGTAGTGCATTCCAATAAGTACAACAGTCTTTTTCTTAAGCAAACTTTGATTCTGAAGCAAAACTCCCAAAAATTGTTCACAGTCAAAGATTTGTCTCAGTCTCAGTCAAAACTTTATGCAAGTAAAAACACTCAGGAAACCAGAAGCACTCAACTTTTTTCTGTTATACATAAATGTAAATAGCAAAAATTTAATTTATTTCCAAAGAAAAGCCTCTGCTGAATTATAAATGAGCATATGGGAATGAATGCTTGAAGAACTAAGAGCAGAGCAGAAAAAGAACCAAGAAAAAAGGAGAGGAAGGAGGAGCAGAAGGAGAAAATCAAGGCAGACAGATGCCTGAGACGAGGAAACACTAGTGCGCTTTGCCTCAACCCAAAACTGTCAGAGGCAGTAGGAGAGCATGAACAGATGGAGGGAAGAAGTGAAAGGAAAGAAGAAAAGAAAAGGTGTCAGCCATGAATAAAAGCAGGAGATGTAAGGGTAACAAAGCAGTTTCATAAAAAAAAAACTTAAAACCAAGAAGAGGAAAAAGAAAGCAGATCAAAAAGAAGAAAAGAACAAAGGAAATGGGAATGAGATGAAAAGAAGAGCAACATTTGAGGAGGGAGAGAAAAGAGTTGGACGGAAAAGAATGGAGGACAGGAGGCTGGTAGATTAACATTTATTCAGTGTGCTGAGGGGATCTCAAACATGGCATCAAGCGTGTTTGGCAGATGGCCGGAGGAAGAGTGTGTTAACACTTCAACTCAAATCAGCCCTTTCCAAACTGTTCCAAAGAGAGCCAGAGGGAGGGAGAGCGGGAGAGAGAGAGGTGGCACAAGTTTGCATTAGCGTGTATGAGAAGCGTTGCAGAGAAATGGCAGGATGTGAAATACCCTCACACGGAGGGAACAGTCAGTCCAAATGAGGGAGGGTCACTTTCTGAGAGTTTAAAATCTCACAGAGCCAGGCCAAACATTTATGTCCGTTTGCAGCTCTCTGCTTGGGCTCACTCAACGTTTGCCTGGCTTAGAGGTGATGTGGATACATGGAGACCAAATTTACCCAAGATGCAACAACATCAGACTTCATCCAACATCACTAGAGTCTCTTCTTGTCCCAAGCAGACAGATTTCCTAACTGCTTCTAGATATTTTGACAATATTATACAAAATGTTCTAAAAGCCCCCAGTAAAGAGATTTAAGTGGAAAATGCTAGGTCAATTTTATTCAATATGTTTCATCACAAGTGGCGTTAAAAAAGAACAATAATGTCCTAAAAAATAATTTGATGCCCATGTCTGGATGGAAGCTCCAGATGTCAAGAAATTATCTTATGCTTGGAAATAAAACTCAACAAACCTCCCTGGGAGGAAACGAGAATATTAAGAGCCTTGTGAGAAGTCTTCATGGATCCATTGGTCTTTCATAGAAACCCAAACATGATGCCTATCAAATTGCATTAATTCCTGTTATTGCTGCCAAAAGCATAAACAAGCATTTTCTGTGTCTGGTTTTCCATAAACGTTGGATTCCACACCACCTGTCGCTGCGTTTCCATTGACCATATCTTTTCATAATTTGGGATTTCAAGGGTAAATCTGTTAAATGGAAACATGCCAATTTCAAATGAAACTTTCATTTTTCAATAAATTTACAAATCTTTGAAAATTGTTTTATTTCAGAAAACAATGAAAACAGTTTTACACATCACGAGTCACATGATCAACAACTGGAAGCTGCTGCAAGCGCAAACCCAAAAGACAAAGATGACAGGAAGTAGTTGGAAGAAACACAATTAGGCCTGTCACGATAATAGATTTTGCTGGGCGATAAATTGTCTAAAAATTATTGCAATAAACAATAATATTGTTTGAAGACCTTTTTACATTGATTTAATGGAAATTACGTAATAATACATGTGATTTCCAGCCAAAGATAGATACACTTTACTTTCAAAAGACACTTAACACTGGGACTGATACACAAAATAAATAAAATAACCAAAATCAAAAATAAAATTGATTCTCAGTCTCCATTAACAATAAATGTACTTGAATAAAAACTGAACAACATAAAGCCAAAGTGGAAATAAATACTGCATTTAACCAAAAGAGTGCAGATTATGAAGTCTGTATAGTATATTGCCCTTCAGTAATAATTAGATTTAAATAGAGAAGAATCCGACTGCCTGATGCAATAGTTCAAACTACAGGATTTTTTACCCCGAACGACAATCTGAGAACGTTCTTCGTTCTAAGATTGTCACTTGTGTGTTATGGTAGATCGTCGTGGCCGCTCCGATCTAAATCAAGGATTTATCCAGACTGGGAAACTGATGCAACCTGTTGAATGTGACCAGTAGCCAATCAGAAAGCGCGGATTCTCCTTGTGCTTTCTGAGGGGAAACACGGAGGGAATCCCGAACAGCTGACACGATGCAACCCGAAGTCCAGCAGACATCGGAAACATCAGGAACGTTTATTCAACAGTTCGTGCAAAGAAAATATAAATAACTAGGGGAGGAGTTGGATCGAAATTTCTACCAGAAAACCCGGAAACTTTTCAGCTGTTCTTCGTTAACGTGACATAAATAGTTTATAATGATTTTCATTCAGTCAGACTGACACTAGCCACATGCATTGCAGGCAGATTGATTGATTGATTATTATTACACAGACTCAAAGTCCAAAATACAAAAAAGAAAAGAAAAACAATAAAAGAATAAAAAGTGAATTAAAAAATGGCAACTAACCCGTCAGTAGGCAATCATACCAATGTCTCCAGAGTGCAGATGAATATTTTACGGCACTATATTTAACATTCGTCAACAATAGAATAATTCTATTATTAGACTCGTTTAAACGACAAATAAATTGATACATAAGCTTCCTTAAAACAGCCATCAAAGTGCTAACGTGAGCAGATACAAACAGTTCACTGGCACTGGTCCATCTGGGCTTATTTAACAAAAGCCTTAAAACATCATTAAAAGCCACCTTCAATCTTTGAAGACTGGTTTTTTTTAATTGTACCACAAATGTGCTGAATACAATGATGTACAATATGATCGAAACAAATGCAGTTTCACTTCATCAGTACAGAAGCCAAACTTACGGACCAGGATATTTGCCTGAGCATATAGCATTCGAACCTGTCGGTAAATGTCCGCATCATCAGACAAAGTGTCTGTCAACACATGACCAAGATATTTTACTTCATTAGAGACATTCAATTGAGTCCCAGACAATTTGAAATTTGCTATATTTGTCCTCCTTGGTGCGACAGATCAAGATGATGCTTTTGATGGATTAAATTTAACATCATGTCTGTTCACCATATGCTGAACAGACATTAAGCAGCTTCTGCAGACCAGCTGAACTTGGACTAAAAATACTATGTCATCAGCATACATTAAATGATTAATAATGGTATCGCCAACCATGCAGCCAGTTCTACACAAGTTGAGCTGCTTAGAGAGATCATTCATATAAAAGTTCAATAACATGGTGATAAAGTAATACCTTGTCTGACTCCATTGCTGACACGAAAGGATGCAGATATACAATTGTCCCATTTGACCTGCATGTTTGATTGGTATACCAATATGTCAGACATCTTACTATATATTTGGGCACACCAGCTTGGCACAATTTTTAAAATAATTTTCTATGATTTACACGATCAAAAGCCTTTGTGGTGTCTAAAAAGCACAAAAAGACTGTAGAGTTTTTGCTGGTATAATTATTCAGTAATTCTTTTAGGCCATATATACACATATCAGTGCCATGTTTAGACTTAAACCCAAATTGATTATCAGTAGACAAAACTATCTTTTCAAATTTAGGCAAAAGAATTAGTTCAAAGAATTTGGACAGTGTACTAGCAATGGCTATAGGTCTACAGTTATCAGAGCTGCCAATTCTACCAGCTTTGTTTTTAATCACAGGAAGCAGAAGAACATTCATTCACACGGTGGGTGAGAAGGAAATTTTTTTCTGTCTGTACACACGCACACACACACACACACACACACACAAATGCTAACAGATTTATTTTAGAGGAATCAATTAACCTAACAATCATGCTTTTGGACTTTGGGAGGAAGCCGGAGTACCCGGAGAGAACCCACACAAGCTTGGGGGGAACATGCAAACTTGGTGCAGAAAGACTCAGCACAAAGCCCTGACGGTCAACCCGGAGAGTGTCTGATGACCTGGCGACAAATGGGATTAGAGTCTGATGGTCTGGGAACTCGAGGCCTCAATTCCCATGGCACCGCAGTCCTGCGGGCCGCAAAAACTCTCCTGCCAACATCTTCCGCCATCAGACCCTAAGTGTCAAGCTCCCTTGACACCGCAGTCCTTTTGTTGTAAAACTTTTCTGCCGCCAATAATCAAGCCTGAAGCAATTATCTGGACACTTTTTAAATTACAGTTCAGTCCAGTAGCTCAGAGTACCATTTTCGCTCATTTTCTGATATGTTTTGCAGATACCTCTGACCACACGTACGATTACTGATGGCTGGTCTGAAACCGACTGGCTGTCTTGGGTTTCCTCTGTAGGTGGCTGCTGGTTCTGCTGTTCTACTCTATCTCCCTTCTTTTTGTTCTGCTTTTTCTCTTCCAAGACATCTCCGGTATTTTGCAGCTTCAGGGCGGTGTTTTCCAGTTCAAAGGCGGTGTTCATTTCCTCTAAAGCACTGGTTATCTCTTCCAGGTTCTTGCTTTTCAACTCCAGGTTGGTGCTATATTTCATCAAGGCATCGATTTCCAGCTTCAGGGTGGAGTTTTCCTCCTCCAGGGAGCTTTTTTCCTCCTCTAAAGCGGTGATTTTCTGCCCGGTCGGTGACTGCATGCATGAGGATGGCTTTTATTTCCTCCAAGGCTGTGGATTTCCTCTTCAAGATGGTTTTATTCTTCTCCAAGACGGTTATTTTCTTCTCCAGGGTGGTGCTTCTCAGCTTCAGGGTGGAGTTTCCTTCTCCAGGGAGCTTTTTTCCTCCTCTAAAGCGGTGATTTTCTGTCCCTGGGCAGTGACTTCCTGTTTGAGGATAGCATTTATTTGCTCCAAGGCCGTGGTTTTCCTCTCCAAGGTGGTTCTTTTCTTCTCCAGAGTGTGCTTTCAGGGTCAGGGCATTATTTTCCTCCTCTAAGGCGGTCTTTCCCTTATTCAGGGCGGTGTTTTCATGCTTAAGGTTGGTATTCATATGCGCCAAGGCGGTGTTTGTCTGCTCCAAGATGGCACTTTTCTGCTCCAGAGTGGTGTTTTTGACCTTGAGAGGTGTTTTCCTCTTTCAAGGCATTAATTTCTAGCTCAAGGGTGGTGTTTATTTCCGCCAAGGTTGTGTTTTTCTGCTCCAAGACGTCACTTTTCTGGTCCAGAGTTGCGCTTCTTACCTTCAGAGTGGTGTTTTCCTCCTGCAAGGCAGTCTTTTCCTGCTCGAGGGTGGAGTTTATGTGTGCCAAGGCCGTGTTTGTCTTCTCCAAGACGTCACTATTCTGCTCCAGAGCGGTGTTTTTCACCTTCAGAGAGGTGTTTTCCTCCTCCAAGGCCGTGTTTGTCTCCAAGGCGGCACTTTTCTGCTCCAGAGCGGTGTTTTTGACCTTGAGAGTGGTGTTTTCCTCTTTCAAGGCAGTCTTTTCTTGCTCGAGGTGGGTTATTTCCGCCAAGGTTGTGTTTGTCTGCTCCAAGAAGTCACTTTTCTGCTCCAGAGCTGCGCTTCTCATCTTCAGAGCGGTGTTTTCCTCTATTAAGACAGTGTTTATTTGCTCCAAGGAGTCACTTTTCTGCTCCACAGCTGTGCTTTTCACCTTCAGAGTGGTGTTTTCCTCCTGCAAGGCAGTCTTCCTGCTCGAGGGTGGAGTTTATGTGAGCCAAGGCGGCGTTTGTCTTCTCCAAGACGTCACTATTCTCCTCCAGAGCGGTGTTTTTCACCTTCAGAGAGGTGTTTTCCTCCTCCAAGGCCGTGTTTGTCTTCTCCAAGGTGGCACTTTTCTGCTCCAGAGCGGTGATTTTGACCTTGAGAGTGGTGTTTTCCTCTTTCAAGGCAGTCTTTTCTTGCTCAAGGGTGGTGTTTATTTCTGCCAAGGTTGTGTTTGTCTGCTCCAAGACGTCACTTTTCAGCTTCAGGGCGGTGTTTTCTCTTCCCAGATCATGTTTGTGTGATCATTTATGGTGATTTTCTCCTCCAAGGCCGTTTTTTTCATGCTCCAAGTTTATGCTTCTCTCTTCCAAGGCGGTCTTTTCATTCTCCAAGGCGGTCTTTTCTATCTCTAACGCGGTCTTTTCTATCTCCAAGGCGGTCTTTTCTATCTCTAAGGCCATCTTTTCGCTCTTCAAGGTGGTCTTTTCGTGCTCCAGAGTGGTGATATTTTTCTTTAAAGCTTCGTTTGCCTCCAGCTGTTCTTTTAATTCCCTGTCTTTCTCGCGAAGCAGAGTGTCTACTTCAAACGCAGCTTTTTTCACATTTAGAACTTGGACGTTCAGCTCCTCATTTGCTTTAAGCAAAGACTTTCGCTCGATGGACATCATGCTCACTTTTTTCACAATTTCATTGAGCTGCTGCGTCTGTCTCGCTATGGTTTGTTGCATTTCTTTGTCTTTTAAATCAAAAGACTTGTTTTTCTTGCTGGTCTTATTCATTTTTAATTCTTTCTCTCTAAAAAAATCTGAAAATTGATCAGAAAATGGACTATTTGCTTGTCAGTGCGATGAGTACAATACTTGTGCTCTCTCTCCAACTGCTGCAATAGCTATGACCGTAGATTCAGAAGTGATACATTCTCATTCCAAAAAGGGTGCATCACTCTTTGTGACATCAAATTGCGTGATGTCACAAATTGATGTCACTACCTCAGAAGGACAACTAGAAAACTGCTGAAGTTTGAATAAAAACAAACTTTACAGCTGAAGCTGATGGCCACTGGAGACAGTTCAGCTGGTAATATCACCAAGGCTGAAGTCCACACTTGGGAGACAGCGGCTTGAGGACAATGGACTGGCACGGCAGGGTGCGAGGACCAACGGTCAAATGGTGCCCGAAAACAGAAAAAGGGGAAATCTAGCTGATGCCTTGGAAGCCACCATTTCCAACTGTCTTTCTGGCCGGTGTCCATTCACTGGATAAGAAAGTGGATTTGTTGCATCTGAGGAGGGTTTCTGCAGAGATGAAGGTCTGTGCCGTTCTTTGCCAAACGTAATCCCGGCTTAACAGCAACAAGCTGGTATTCAGTTATTGTTACCTAGCAACTCAGTCATTCCTTGGTTACCTAGCAACAGCCCGTTGCGTCACTTGCGCAGCAGCAGTTTCTGGTTTGGATTCGACATTCAACGGGGAGCTGAATATCACAGTGTTTGCAGTAATTTTTCTGTTCACCATTGGAGAAAATTTATCAGAGATTGTCTGAACAGAAAACCTGGATCACAGAGCCGTTAGCGGTTGGGAGCCATTGGCTGCTAACGGTCTGATCTCACTGCCAGGACAAAGACAGCTGAAAGACAATCAAGATAAGTTTCTTTCTGACTTGAATATTTGAACACAACAAGAAGTCAGCAAGATTCTGGTTTGAGAACAGTGCCGGATGTTTGTTCTGTGATTGTTGCTGTAATTGGCAGCAACGGGGAGCGAGGGGATTCTGGAAAGAACCAACCGTTAAACTGGTGTCTCAATATGTAAAAAAATTCCCTTCTCACCCACCGTGGGTGGTTCTTATCCTCTGAGCTCGGGTCCTCTACCAGAGGCCTGGGAGCTTGAGGGTTCTGCAGTATCTTGGCTGTGCCAAGGACTGCACATTTCTGGACTGAGATGTCTGATGTTGTTCCTGGGATCTGTTGTAGCCACTGCTCCAGTTTGGGGGTTACTGCCCCGAGGGCCCCGATGACCACAGGCACCACTGTGGTCTTCACCTTCCAGGCCCTCTCCAGTTCTTCCCTGAGGACTTGGTATTTCTCCAGTTTCTCCTTTTTCCTGATGTTGCAATCGCTTGGTATTGCTACATCTACCACAACGGCTTTCCTCTGATGTTTATCCACTACGACAATGTCCGTTGGTTCGCCATTACCATTTTGTCTGTCTGGATCTGGAAGTCCCACAGGATCTTAGATCCTGGTGGTGTGGATCAGTGAGTCGATGTCTCGCTCACTCTTGGCATACAGCTTGATGTCACAATAATAGATTTTGCTGGGCGATAAATTGTCTAAAAATTATTGCAATAAACAATAATATTGTTTGAAGACCTTTTTACATTGATTACGTAATAATACATGTGATTTCCAGCCAAAGATAGATACACTTTACTTTCAAAAGACACTTAACACTGGGACTGATACACAAAATAAATAAAATAACCAAAATCAAAAATAAAATTGATTCTCAGTCTCCATTAACAATAAATGTACTTGAATAAAAAACTGAACAACATAAAGCCAAAGTGGAAATAAATACTGCATTTAACCAAAAGAGTGCAGATTATGAAGTCTGTATAGTATATTGCCCTTCAGTAATAATTAGATTTAAATAGAGAAGAATCCGACTGCCTGATGCAATAGTTCAAACTACAGGATTTTTTACCCCGAACGACAATCTGAGAACGTTATTCGTTCTAAGATTGTCACTTGTGTGTTATGGTAGATCGTCGTGGCCGCTCCGATCTAAATCAAGGATTTAACCAGACTGGGAAACTGATGCAACCTGTTGAATGTGACCAGTAGCCAATCAGAAGCGCGGATTCTCCTTGTGCTTTCTGAGGGGAAACATGGAGGGAATCCCGAACAGCTGACACGATGCAACCCGAAGTCCAGCAGACATCGAAAACATCAGGAACGTTTATTCAACAGTTCGTGCAAAGAAAATATAAATAACTAGGGGAGGAGTTGGATCGAAATTTCTACCAGAAAACCCGGAAACTTTCAGCTGTTCTTCGTTAACGTGACATAAATAGTTTATAATGATTTTCATTCAGTCAGACTGACACTAGCCACATGCATTGCAGGTAGATTGTAGTAAGGAATTGATTAATACCTGGTTTCAAAATTAGTGAACTGGACTTAATATTTTGTGTCCATTGTTGGACACAACACGGTTCGATCAAACCGTTATAGCTAGGCTTTCTGTCGGCTAATGTGTCTCTCAGGTTTTGATAATGAGTCAAAAATCCGCGACATAAGATTGTGCAGCGCACGCTGGGCATTACACTAAGGAAATAAGGAAGGGAGGGTCAGCGGAGAGCACCGGAGTTGAGCCTTTTTTCATTCAGTGTCATCAACAGTAAGAGAAAAAAGCAGGAAGAAATGATTTGACGATAATTAAAATGAGGTTGATAGTTTTAATGTATCGTGCGATTAATTGACTTATCAAATATTGCGACAGGCCTAAACACAATGTGGCATAATTTTACTGGTTTATTACATGAACAAACTTTGTAACATGTTTTAATTGCATTTCTTATTTAATGAAAGCGCAAAAATCTAGTGTTTTCAGCATTAGCAAAAAAATTGACACCGTTTTGCACACATTAGAAACACCATCACTCCACTCCAAATCCAATCATTTATGAACCTCTCAAAGTTGTGCGTGTGGATTCATCAACATATTTTCATTTTGCATTACCATGTTTTTGTCAAATCAGATGTAGGACGCTCCTAAACTACACTAAAACAGAGAAAACTGGCTTGAATACTCAGGAGCATGAAAACAAGAGCAAGTTCTCCAGTGTTTCCGACACTGACTTGGATATGAATTTGGTGTTTGACTATAAATTTAAACAAAACAGACGTCTCTTTTCTCTGCAGTTTCTGAACAGTTGAGACGCAACATGTATTCATACCAAACTGTCACGGCTCATTCTGTCAGAGTTTGTGTTAGTCGGTGCTCATTCTCATCCTAAAGACTTTTTACACAAAATGAAAATCCTTTAGAGAGGCTGAATTTACCATGCATTTTCCAGCCATATAGTATCATTTCATAGCACAATCAAGAAATTATGCCAACGTCTGCTGTTACAAAAATGTTGCATATTAAACATAACTTTGCATTTTGATCCCTTGAAATTGGACCTTTGTCTCTTGAAGCTCCTGTTCTTTCCTACACTCTGCCTCATGTTGACGTCCTCTCATCAACATTCCTTCATCTGAGCTCTGGGCTGAGAAATAGTTCATATAGTGAGCACAGTTCCACTAGGTACATGCTAACTGCTGCTGCTAGTTTGACGGAGCTGAGTGGAAGAGGCAGAGTTTGGAGGCAGCACTTAGTTCCCCAGAGCTTTTTACAAACCCAAACAGAAGATTCAAATATTTCTTAAACATGCATGAAATAATCAAACCAACTCTAAAGGTATGCCTTTTGGTGAGGGAAATAATATTACAACATGAAATAAAGCTACAAAAAATTAAATTATTTTACACAATACTGCCCCTTTAAAAAATAGAAAAACTCTTGTATAATTTTAACTATAGATATGAATGGTGACATTGGATTCTGATCACAAATCACATATACAATACACAAGTTAAAGCTTCAGTCAAATCTGTTTGCAACACTTTATGATGCATCCACAGCAGAAACATTTAATCAAATCTACTCTTCTTCCTCACCCTTAAACTGTAATGATGTAGATCAGTTGTTAGATGATTTTCAGTCTAAAGTTTCATATATCATTGATTCCATTGCCCCAATTAAAGTAAAGGTTTTGACTGGTAGAAAGAAATCTCCATGGAGAGATGCACAAATAGTTCGGTCTGCAAGACAACTCTGCCGCAGGGCAGAACGACAATGGCGTAAAACTCAACTTCACGTTCATCACGACATCTACAAAGAAAAACTACGTAACTATCACTTAACACTAAAACATGGAATGGGAGGCTTTCTTTGCAGATGTCATAAACAAAAACATCAATAATGCTCGAAACTTTATTTGCAACAGTTGACAGGCTCACAAACCCTCCTGTGACGTTTCCACCTGAATTCCAATCTAATGCAGCCTGTAATACGTTTTCTGATTTCTTTTCAGAGAAAATCCAAAAAAATCAGAGGATTAATCTGCACATCAACTTCAAAGCCAGAACCATTGCTGTACCAAAACAAAAAAAAATACAGAAAAAATGACCCATTTTCAACTACTTAATTATAAAACTCTAAAAGAAATTATAAGTCAATTAAGTTCAAGCTCCTGCTGTCTGGATGTTCTTCCCACACATTTCTTTAAGAAAGTCCTGCCTGTTATTGCTACTGATCTGATCCAAATCGTAAACTCATCGCTTACATGAGGTGTTTTTCCCCAGGCCTTGAAAACAGCAGTCATCAAACCACTGTTAAAAAAGAACAACCTGGACAAATCACTATTGCAGAATTACAGGCCAATCTCAAACCTCCCATTCATCAGCAAAGTTATTGAAAAAACTGTGTGTAAACAATTAAATAGTTTCCTCATGATGACCAACTGCTTTGACACTTTCCCAGTCTGGTTTTCGTGCTCACAGCACGGAGACTGCCCTCGTAAAAGTATTCAATGATATCCATATAAATACGGACTGTGGGAGAACCACGGTGCTGGTTCTGTTGGACCTCAGAGCACTTTGACATATTACTGAATCGACTGAGAGTTGGGTTGGACTCTCTGGTTCGGTGCTCGACTGGTTTGAATCCTACCTAAAGAACAGGGATTTCTTTGTTTCAATTGGAAACTTCTCATCAAAGAGGTCAAAGGTCACATGTGGGTACCCCAAGGTTCAATCTTAGGACCCCTTATTAATATTTATATTCTTAGCTCAGGTCATAACAGGAAATAATATTAGCTACCACAACTATGCGGATGACACACAGCTCTACATTACGATGTCACCAGGTGACCTTTGACCCCATCCAATCACTGAATAAATGCTTAGAGCAGATAAATGTGTGGATGTGCCAAAACTTTCTCCAACTGAACAAAAAAAAAACTGAAGTCATTATTTTTGGACCTAAAGAGGAACGATCTAGAGTCAATGCACAGCTTCAGTTATTACAACTAAAACCTAGCGATCAGGCCCGAAACCTGGGAGTAGTGATGGACTCGGACTTGAACCTCCAGAGCCACATAAAGACAGTAACAAATCGGCCTTCTATCACCTGAAGAACATCTCCAGGATTAGAGGTCTAATGTCTCAGCCAGATCTAGAGAAACTCATTCATGCATTTATTAAGTCGCATTGATTATTGCAACAGCATCTTCACAGGCCTGTCCAACAAATCAATCAAACAGCTGCAGTTGATCCAGAATGCTGCTGCTCGCGTTCTCACTAGAACCAGGAAGATAGAGCACATAACACCAGTTTTAAAGTCCCTCCACTGGCTCCCTGTAGCTCAAAGAATAGATTTTAAAATACTGTTGTTAGTTTACAAATCACTGAATGGTTTAGCACCACAATACATCAAAGATCTGCTGTTGTTGTATCAACCTTCCAGACCTCTCAGGTCTTCTGGTTCTGGTCTGCTCTGCATCCCCAGAACCAGAACCAAAAGAGGAGAAACAGCTTTCAGCATCTATGGACCAAAAATTTGGAACAAACTTCCAGAAAACTGTAAAACAGCGGAAACCCTGACTTCCTTCAAATCTCAAGTAAAAACGCACCTGTTTAGAGTTGCATTTGAAATGTAATGTATGGATTTGATTTTGTGGATATGTATGTAATTATTTTATTTATTTATTTTTTTTCCTGTTGTGGGCAACGGGGCCCGGCGAATACCCGTGGTTAAACGGACGGCGGAGTCCGGCGGTAACAGGCGCTCAAATTCCGTGTCAAAGGGAAGGGGAAGAAAGGGAAAGAAGAGGAAAAAAAAAAAAAAACTTGGTATTTATTCTATGTTGCATGCCTTTGTGTTTTGTGTTTATGATGTAAAGCACTTTGAAATGCCTTGTAGCTGAAATGTGCTATACAAAAAAATTTGATTGATTGATTGATTGATCCTGCACATACAAGTCTCTGATTGACCTCAATGTGGAATCAAAGAGCCTACTAACTATTTCATCACACAAGGTTTGAGGAATGTTTTTATGTACTTTTCATGTGAAAATAGGACACTTCACCTCTAAAAGCATAATACCAGACATGGAGAGGTGAGTTTGGCCTTGCATAACAGGGAAAAAGCTTGCATCTATTCTGAGAGCTGGAGACAGTCAATCCGCCTGTCTCACCACATTTACATGTTCTAATAAAGACACGGCACAAACTCGTTTCCCCCAGGGCCTTTTAAAACATTTTCTCAAGAAAATTAGCCTTTGTACAATCACAGCAAGCAAGATGGACAGTTTCCATTACTAGGCCCTTGTAATTAAAGGATTTGTACTAATAGCAAATTTATCATAATTCCTGTTGGCTATCAAGTCTTTGACAGGCTATTTCATTACAGCGCTAAGTTTCATATTAAAGCCTTCAGGTTAGTGCAGTGTCTTTGCTGTGACATCTAAACCCTCATAATGAAATATGTACACAGTCCCAGGCCTGTGGACACTAATACACACTAACCGTAAAATATGAAGCCTAAAATGCTATGCATATGGATCATGCTGCTCCTGATGGCAAACAAGTAAACCATAAAACCTTTCAAAACTTAAATCAAACAATCCGTTGTTGTTCCAGCAAAATAGAGACATGAGGTTTCCTTCTGCAAGATAACAGACAACGATTGAACGTTCAATCTGACGGACATCGCTGTTGCACGGAATAGGACACACCGTTATATTCAAATGCTAATGCACACCAACAAACAACACACACACACACACACCGATCCTACATGCAGTCCCTCACTCCGAATATCATTACTGCAGACCGTCTTTGCACTGAAATGAAGGCTCATTTTGACAAAAGTCTCTGTGAATAAAATAGCAGCTGCAGCCTTTGATCATCAGGCAGGATTGAAAGAAAATCCCTCTGCAAACTGAAAGCAATTTCTTACTAGGTTTCCTGTATTAGACTTACACAAGTATGAAATCCAAGTATCAGTGGTGTTTAAAAGTGCATTAAGGCAGAAGGTAGGCAGCAAAGCCAGAAAATCAGGTTTTTCTAATGAACAGTTTCAGTTCTTTCTTGCATATACAAACATAAAACATTCATATTGTTGTAGATATAATAGAATATAATATAAATTTAAGTTATTGTACGCGTCACAATTTATCTGTGAATATTCAAATTTAAAAGTGATGAAAAGTAGCATGAATAAAATATATTTGAGCAGATAAAGAAAGGACGGATCTCCAATAATGCTTCTTCAAGCAATCCAGACATTGCAGATTAGAATATAAATTA
This sequence comes from Poeciliopsis prolifica, assembly GCF_027474105.1. Lineage (NCBI taxonomy): Eukaryota > Metazoa > Chordata > Actinopteri > Cyprinodontiformes > Poeciliidae > Poeciliopsis > Poeciliopsis prolifica. The sequence goes on from NW_026562489.1 coordinate 739,417, forward strand.
TTTTCAGGGTCTGTAATAATTTTAATTAGAACAATCAATTCAAGAAGACTTTTTGCAAAAAAATTATTGAAAAAACATAAAAAATAAATAAATGTAGTTTTTAATCTGTTTAGATGATTGAACCATCAGATTGATGTAAAGTTGAATTTACCCATCCAGCTTTTCAGTGTTACAGAAACTCCTGATCGCTCAAGAAAAAAACGTGGACGCTGACATTAGATGCTTTTTCAGTCTCGATCTGCTCTGCTGATAGGCCAACTCATTCTACCACAACTTCAACACAACAATGTTCTTTCCCAGAATCCCATCAGATCTTATATTGAAGAGAAGCGGCTTCATCATTTGTAGGTTGTTTACAGATGCATCAGATTCACTGGGGTACCAGAAACACAACACAAAGGTTCCAGGTCAAGACATTTGCATGCAAGAAAAATAAAATGGAATTAGCTTCTGTTGAAATTTATGCCATCAGTAGCTTAAAATTCATGTGTCAAAGAAACAGCCCTATAATTTATGAGTAAATTAAAAGTATCGATGTGCTCATTGTAGGATAATGAAAACAATATTCTCACAAAACAATGTTTCACTGTCAGAATAAGTGGCAGCAATAACAGACTTTGCTTTTGAATTGAGATTACCCCAATCGGTTTAATATTGCTTCTTTCAAGGAGTGTTGCAGTTTAGATTTTTAGCTTTGTTACTCAAAAAACGTTTAACCAAATGAGAAGAACTGCTCTTTCTGCAGGCCAGGAGTCAGTTCTACAATTTACCACCAACATTTCTACTTAAATGCATCAAACAGACAACAGGTCCAGGAAGAAAAATCAAATCTTCACAAAGGCCTTCAGAAGATAACAAAAGCATCCTCTGTGTCTTAGTAAGTGAGAATATATTCCCCTTCAAAGGAATATATTCCTTTGGGGAATATATTCCCCTTCAGAATGCCTCATGGATTCTCTTTGGGTTCTGGTTGGATCCATTAGCTGCCAATGACACCATGATCACTGGACCAGCTTTCACAGTGTTTGGCATTGTGGTCGGTACAAAGTCCTGCTGGAAAACAAAATCAGCATCTCCATAAAGCCTGTCAGCAGAAGGAAACTTGTAGTGCTCTAAAAAGTCCTGGCAGATGGCTGTGTTGACTGTGGAGTCCAGAAAACCCAGTGGACCAGAACCAGCAGACGACATGGCACTTCAAATCACCACTGACTGTGCAAACTTCACGCTGGACTTCAAAAGCCTTTCCACTCTCACTCCAGACTCTGGGAGCTTGATTAGATGCAACTTTTACTAGACAGCTATTGTAAATCACAGTGGATTCACTGTCAAATGATATTACAAGCAAGAGAAGCTTTAATACCTACAGGTATTTGATAAATAACGTCTGAGAGGCTTGTCCCAAAAGAGCCAGCACCACACACAGCAGCACAAAACCCAAGGGAGTTTTTACTTGTTTTGCCGAAAGAAATTGTTCAAAAGCCTTGAATATTTTTTTAATAATTTTTTTTCCTTTAAGTAATTTTTAGTCCCTTTTTTGCTCTTTCGCAGAAAACAGCTGTGATGATTTGAACTCTGCTACAGTTAAAAGAACAAAATTAACTATTGAAATAAAACCAAATTAAACCACAATGAAACCTTAACATAATTTTAAAAAAAAATGTAAGTACTCACATGCGATGATGTTGCCGTAGCGGTTCTTGTTGCGATTCTCGTCCTTCTTGGCCGTCTCCCACGGTGCTGTCTGACCCTCCGCCAAAGCCTGAGGAGACACATGTAGACATGCATGGGCTCATGTGCGCACAAACACAAACTGTCATGAAACCGAGAAGGAGAGCACAATAATATGCATGCACATATGGTGGGAACCCCGGAGCTCATGGAGCAACACTTTGGTTGGCGTGAGTTGAAATAGCAACATGAATATTCAGAGCTTTGCAGAGGCATCACTCTAATACATGAGACACCAAAGATGGGGCTTAAACTCTCACTACAATTGCAATCTGATTAATCTTATAACAACATTTCATTCAGAGGTAAATTAGGAATAGTACAAAGAAATCAGGTATCTTCTGGGATGTTTTGAACTAAAAAAAGAGAACAGGACCAGTTCCCTATTCCAGCTTGGGGAGTGGTAACCTGCTAAAGCTCCCACTTTTTGCCAAAAACCAAACAAGAGTCTGCAGAAAAAAATCTTCCCAAGCATCGTGGTTTAGTTTCTATCGCAAATATCCTATTACACTTGAATTTAGACTAAACAGGTAACTTTCTCACAAGATATAGGAGATTGTTTTAGGTCAATATTAAGTAAATATGTCACTTATAACAAGAAATTTTTCCTTTCTAATATAAAATAATCTGCTAGTGGAACATTTTTATTAATGTTAAGCAATTATTGATGTAAAACAAGCTCATAGATCTTGTTGAAAAGTTGTTTGTTAGTTTTGTTTGAGTCATTTGCCCCAGAAACTAAACCAAAAATATTTGGTAAGATTTTGTGTTTTCAATCATACAGTGTTTTGAAAGAAAAAAAAAAGTACAAAAAAACAAGAGGACAAAGATTGTATTTTGTTCTCCTGGGTTCCAGTTCAAGAATATTTACTTATTCCTTTGTTAGAGGAGAAAGGACAGATTGTCCGCGCTCCCTGCTGAGGCCTGTGTGACGAGCATTTCAGACGTAGGAAGGACAAAACATGCATGAGCCGCTCTGATGTGGGTTTCTACTTTATGCATTCTTCATTATGCATTTTGTGAACAAATTACTGAACTAACACCTATTGAATGCATGTGTGATCATATACCCATTTTTTTTTTTTTGTTGAATGCACTTTGAGTGGAAGAGAATATGACAAAAACGTCCTTTGCGAGCGTCTGTGGAGCAACTAAACCCCAACTCTCAAAGGCTGCCATATGGAGGCTGAACTATTTTAGAGCAACTCCTCCAACGCTCTCAGGTCACTCATATGCTCAAAATCTCCCAGTAGGGACGAGTGAACAGCCCCGTTTTTGAGTCCATTAAGGGCTTAAGAAGGCCAGACAACAGCTTTCACTTTCAGACAGTGATCTGACCTACATGCACACACAAAATAAATGCAATGAGACAGAAAAATAGACACCTAAACATATCGCTTAGTCAAGCAGAAAATTGATTCTGGTGCCTGGAATTTGGAGTTTGAATGTTTTTGTGTGTAAAAGCAGCATTAGTCAGTCCAGTGTTAAATACTGTAGATTTATTTCGATGCCAATACAAAAATAGGCAGAAAATGTTAAAAGTCTGTGTGTTTTTAACCATGTGAATGCTTAACCTAACTAGACATGTCACAATGACAAATTTAACTGGACTATAAACTGCAATTATTGTAATAAACAACAATGTTGTCGTTCTGAGACAGCATGTAATTAATATAAGAATGCCAGCACACCCTCTCAAAGATCAGTAAGTATTTTTGTAAATATCACCTTATGCTGAACTGGAGGATATTTCAACACAGCCCACATGCAATGCAATTCATTAAACGGAAAGAGAAATGTTACTTTGTGATGTAACACCGTGAACCTGGGTGTCTGTCTCTTTAAAATCTACTCTTTCTTAAACTCTGCCTCCTGGAAGTCATCACATCACTCCTTGATTAACCCTTTAACAATTTTTTTTTACCAGTGTTGCACTCAGACGTAACTCATAGAATAAGCTCAACGAATGCGCCGTTCCACCAGGTGTTTGCTAATTGCTCTCGGCTAGTCTTTAGGAGCTGAGTGGGGCGGTCGCAGGGGAAGGCTGCTCTGGGGTGGACGCTTGGAAACTACATCTCTGAGGTGGACGCTTTGTCCTTGAAAGCAGAGCTAGGTCCACTCTGGTGTTTTTTCACAGCTGAATGGTTGCCATGGAGATTGAGTGATTTCTCAAACATGCATGAAATAATCAAGGCAACACGCCAGGCATGTTTTGATGGGGGAATAGCATGATAGCATAATGGGAAGCTCCAAGAAAGTAAATGTCACATAATGCTGCTCCTGAGTTTTGGGTTGAAAATAATCAAAATAATGAAGAAACTACATTTAGAGATGGAAATATGGAAAATGTCCTTCTACCAAATGTCATAGAGCACTATCAAGCTACACATTTTGACATGTCTTCCAACTCTAAGAGGTGGAAAACTGGACATTTAGACAAAAAAGAATACAAAAAAAAAAAAAAAAAAGAAAGAAATGTACCAAAAAGTTGAATCTGCAGCTCATGCAAAGAGCACATTGCAATAACCTAATGGCTGCTTGATACGTTTCAGGTGCCACATTTAAAAAATAAGTTGGTTTTTACTTGAAATGGAAGAAGTGTACTCCCACTGGGGAGCACAATGTTGACAATGTGGCTGCCATCAATGTTAGTGAGGTTAATCGGTTTCAACACAGTAGGTCACATCGCACACAGAGACGGGGACAAAAAGACGCCATATGGGGTGTGCAAGCAGACAGAGGCTCACTGAGGCAGCCACTGCACTGGGGACCCAAATGTGACCATATGCATAAATACATAAGTGAAGCACTGCCGCGGTGCTGTGATGTGGGCTACATTTATGAGGCAAAAGGACATTTCATTTCCCCTCATGGTCATTTATTCACATCTGAGTCAGTTCACTTGCTGTTTCTTGCCCTAAAGTTCAGAAGGAAAGATTTGGTCTAAAAGCCTCAAACCCCTTTATTTCTTTATATTCTACATCTGAGCAGCCAAAGTCACTTGAATCTTTTAAAGACAGACGAAAAGTTTAACTTCCCAAGATCTATTTTCATGGAAATATTGTTGTCTTGTTAATTCTGGCAGTGACGGGAGTAAAACGAAAAACTACTAAAATTACTTCCAGGTGACCAGTGGCACAGAATTCACTCCATCAGAGGTCAACGGCCTTCATGCTAAGCTTCGTACCAACTGAACAGTTCAGGATGTTTTTGGAGTCTCTTCTGACAAACACAGACTTTCTACTCTGACACTGGCTGTTGTAAAAGTTTGAACAACAAATATACCTCAACATGCATTAGTATCACAGTGGAGACCATCTTATTTATGGTCTTTTTTACTTCAGTTGTTTGGGTTTTAGTCAAGCAGCATTACTGAACTTCTTGATTGACTGGTGTGAAAACTGACATTTCTTAACATTTTCTTTCACATATTTAGATATTCTCTACAAAAAGATTGGGAATAGTTGGAGGTAATAGCCTAAATCACAACCAGGATCAACTGTAATTTTATAGTAGTCTCAACGGAGCCGTACCGCCCCTTTGGCAGCGCCCCATAGGGGGGGTTCAGAGGACAGCAGGGGGCGCTGGCAGATATTTTTACAAAAGGGGGGCGCTGGGATTCCTTGGGGGGCATTTGCTCGATGAACTTTACTTCTTAAATGCTCAACAATGCCATTTTAGACTTGAGTAACTTGCTAACACTGTATTGTGCAGCATTAAAACATGCTTTGCTGCAACCGCATCAATGGCAGCTCTGCTTCTCTTCAGTGTTTGTTCGCTTATTAGCGAAGCTCCGTTCTCCGGCTGATGACGTTGCTGTGATTCACTTGTCTGGCGTCTGATTTTCAAATGTTTGTGTTTTAGTAAGGATTTTTATACATATGGTTTGGAAGTGCTGTGATCATGTCAAACTTATATCAAAAAGTTTTATTGTCCGTCTGGATGTTGTAGTTTTCATAAGTATTTCTCCTTTTGTTGTTGCTGTTAGGGCCATTTATAATTGTAATATTTATTATACATCTAACGATATATTATGAAATATTAAACCAAAAACAGAAATTTTGACTTTTAGATGTGAGAAATTCAACTACAACCCAGAAAAAAAACATTTTTAGAACATGTTATTTCCAACACAGTGTCTGTATGCTGACATTGAAAAAGACTCAGTAAAAGCTGTTCATAGCAGCCGTTGTAGTGGACGCTAATTCATCACACAGAAGCTTTATAAGTGAAGAAATAAGCCTGGATGTACATTTCCAGCAAGTAGAGCAAACAGTATATTGAAACAAAGTGTTGTGAAGATAAACTTCCAAAGTCTTCTAATGTGCATCAAATCAGTTGCTGCTGGAGACAAGTGGAATCATGAAAAAAGAAGTCCCACTCTGCGTGTGTCCCTCGTTACACACAGATCCACACTCAAGAATAAATCACATTTTCTCTCCCCCTGAAACGTATCAGTGGGTTTGAAGCGAAATGACAGGAAGCAAATGAAAATATAAGTCGCAGTATCACGGAGGGACAATTTTCAACACGCATGCAGAGTCGGTAATAGAAAATATTCATTCTTCAGAGAATGGGAGGCTGAAGGAGACGAAAACAGACTCTTCCTGGTGCCTTTCCTAACATTTATCTCCAGAGACAAAGAAATAAATCTTTCAGATTTTAAAGGACAGAGGCAGGGGGGATAGCCAAGCAGAATAATAAATTAGAGGAAAGAAGAAACATAAATAAGTTAAATAAGACAATGCAATAATTTGAGAAATGTTCCATAATAAATGATGCATTAAATTAATTAATTAAATGTTGATGACACTAAAAAAAGAGGAAGGAAAAACTGAAAATGAAGCTCACAATTAATTTGTTCTCTATCAGCGTGGTTATATATAATAAATATGACCCGTTTGTCTCTCATGGCAGCTTTCACCTTCATGAAAGTGTCTAATCAACTCAGAATAATCCAGCCGCTTAAATGTACAGAAGGACTAAATACTGCAAAATGTTGACAAAATAAAGGAACCCAATTCCTAAGCTCTTGATTGAAAAACTTTTAGAATTTTATTTTAAAGTAATTGATTGAATGCTTCTAATTAAAGCAGAAAAAAGTAAAACTTCTTATTTGTACATTGTACACTTCAGCTTTTCATCCACTTGACAGAACATTTGTTTCATTCAGTACATTTGTTTACCTCCATTTCTGTCATAATTTTTCCCATAAACTTATTAACACGTTACATAAAATGTGTAGCTTATTGTGGATGATGTGCTGATTTCTGCTATCAACTTTTCCCTGTCAACACAAGATATTTGGTAGAAGTGGTGAAAACACCTGAACTTATTTAAAGCTCTTTAACTGCTGACTGCAGTAAAAGTCATTCAGGTTTTACAGTCTGAGATTAAATGTTTCTTGCTTTATTTTAGCTACACCCACAGTTTCATCTCCAAATGATGAGTTCATCTTGTTTCTTTTCCTCTGGGTTTCTTACTGCTGTAGGACTTTAGATTTTCTGTCTATCACCCAAACTTTAAATGCCCTGTTGTATTTTTGCTTTAGACTCTTCCTTAATGACACAAAAGGGCCACATGTCAAATAAAGATACTGCAGAGGCACAAATTCATAAGTCACAATTTGTTAACCTGCACATCTTTTTTAAGGCTTAAGTTCTGTCTGACTTTTTGATGGACAGTGAGTTTCCAGGAACGGTTCTGAATATCTGCTCCTTTTTTGACACAGGACAGAGGGAAGGAGTAGTTTTCTACAAATGTGAACTCCATATTTATCAGGTCAAACCATACAGTGCAATACCATATCACTGGTCAATTTATCCACCAAATTCCTATATTTTCTTTGTATTTAATTTGTATTTTTTTGTATTCTTTGCGTATGCTTACTGTGTGCCACTTTTGCCTGTTAGCTGCTGGTAACTTTAATTTCCTGAGGAAGTCTTCCCAAAGGATCAATAAAGTTCAAGTCTAAGTCTAAGTCAATTGCATCATCACTGATTAAAACATGTTCAGTTGAGAACTTAGTGCGAGTCTGTGAATAATGAGTATTTCAAGCTTTATAAAACTAAAGGATAAATAAAAGCATAAGTTCTAACACGGCTGTAACTTTGTGCTTCAAAGCGAGGGGATACGTCTTTGCTAGCCTCGAGTTTTGTCCCAGTTTCTAATGAAAGAAGAAAGTTGAAGTAGAATTTTCTGGCTGTAACTAGCACTGTTCAAACTCAACATTTTTATAGTTTATGTTTATTATTTTCCCTTAACAATGAAGCACGTAAAAACTTTACAATATTGAAGAATAAAGGCAGAAATAGACAAAAACAATCCTTAATGTGGTGCAACTACACCAAGAGTGAGCTAATGCTTCTTAAAACATAAAAAAACATTTGACCTGATGTATCTGGATTCATATGACCAAAAGAAATCATAAAAAGCTTTTTGCTTTTAAAATTGTGTTTTACCTCATCTACATGCTTTGTTTTGTGTGACAGTTTGTTTGTATTATTTACTGAGAGTGTGTTTACCTCATATTCTTCCTTAAAGCCATATCCTTGTCCACATTTCATCTGTGTGATGTGCTGCAGGAGATCTGCAACTCGAATAGCTGGCTGAAACTGGCCCGCCTGGAACTGACCTATGAGAGCAAAGCCGTTTTTCACAGAAACTGTTAAAATAATCTGGATGGAATTCATTGAACAAAATGTGAAAAACAAAGTTGCTTCTTTTGGATCGACTCCTTTGGCTTTAAATGACCCTAATTAGCCTGTCAAGGGTTTCTTAGAAGCAGTCAAAGTACATATCAAATTAAATGTGGACAAACATTTAGGTAAAAACTACTTCCTGGTTGGAAATGCAACAAAAATAATAGTCGAAACCTGAATTTTGACCGCTAAGCTTTGAGCTCACCAAGAAACCCAAAGTTCAGTTCCAATATGGCTGCCATTCCTCACCAAAAAGCACCAGTTGCATGTGGAGATGACGTACAATTATATGACTTATACCTCAGGTCAGATTCAAAACAAATGTCTCAAGAAACTTAATAAGGTGAAAGATCCAGTTGACGTACCGCTCTGGTAGGAGAGCTCCACAGACTCACAGCCTCCGTAAGGAAAACTGTAAAGTCAGGGACGGCTGCGCCAGAGACGGCTGGCTTCCATCTGTTGACACAAAGACAGACAAGCAGACAAGGAGAGTATTGTTTTATTTTGAGACGTAAAACATGAACTGCAAATAAACATTACAGTAATAGACAAAAGCAGAAAGGAGAAATGGAAGAAAACCAACACAAAGTTCAGAAACAGCAGATAAATGAGTCTCTATTAGAGGTGTCAGAATCCCAGTGTGTTTAATAAATAAAACAAAATTCTGAGGTATTATGGTGACTGACAACCAGTCAGCTCAATAGATTGGATAAATGCTTAGTGTGACGTTGTTTTTGTCTCAAGAAGGAAAAAAGATGTGATATGAACATGCATGACTCCATGATTCCTTAATAGATCTAATTGCATGTTAATAACTTCTGCCAGTTTATTGGTGGCCTGAGGTAGCTTCTACAATTAGTCAATGTAAACACCAGTTTCCTGCGATAAATTAAGGATAATTTGGCTTAAACAGGAGAATCCAGAAAATTGTGTTCTGTTAGAAGGGAGGCGATAAAGCAAACAATATCTAAAATAAATCTAGAAATGACAGAAGCAGTTCGTGACACATGATAGTAGTGATAAGGTAGCTATGAGAAAAATTACAAGAGCAAGAAGAGAGATGAGGGAGGGGATGTAACATCCAGGGGGGAAGAGAGTCACTGCAGAGAAAAGAGCAGGAAGCTTAAAAAAGGTCAGTTTGCTCACTGGAGGAAAAGTTCTCCTCTGATTAAAATCTTCTGAACTTTTTTCATTATATTTGGCACCAAAGCAGGAGTTTGTGTCCAGTGCTGTGTCAGCAGGTTTGTACTCCATAGGATCCAAATGACTTCAATAAAACCATTAAAACAGCAACTTTATTGTTTTGTCTCAGGGCTTTAACTCAGAAGAAGTCTACATCGTTATGAAATGTCTTCAAATTGAAGTTAACTAGTTATAAATGGATATGCTTCTGTGGTGACCTCTCTTTGACCCTTTTGATCAAAGCAATATTAGTTGATTCTCAATTATACTGTGTGTTTGTCCCATATGCACAGTTTCAGCTTCTCTGTATTATTAAACTTTTTCTGAGTTATGTTTCCAGAGCAGCCAGGTCGATCCTCCTGAGGTAAGACTGCTGCTTTTTTAATTCATTTTCAAGAATCATCTTATCACACCTTCCCTTAGAGTCACACTTTTTATGCCTTTTTTCTTTAGTTTTCTCTTCTCTTTCATAAACATCATGTGGCTATTTTCTCTTTAATGAATGTGTTTGTGTTTTCAACTAAGAAAATATGTGTGATAGAAAGTTAATTAAATGATTAAAACAGTCGATCCAGAGGTCGGTGTTATACACAACAACTAAGAGATATTGGGTTGTCATACAACATGATGTTCCTATTCAACAATCTGCTGCGTTCAGTGAAGGAAATAAGCATGAGGCCATGCTAGTTAGCCTTAGCATTGGTGGCAGGCTGTGCTGAACCAGTTGTAGTGCAGCAGAGCGTGATGGGGGGTGGGAACGGGGTTTACACTATAACCATTGACACTGGGAGCACTGGGAGAAGCCAGAGGAACTCTATATTTTTCACACATCATCTGTCTTGTATTATCACCACATCTTGGAAAATTTGAACAAATATGTAAAAAACTATTTTTACAAAGGTCACATGCTGCAGCTTGAATTAAATCAACATAGACCTTACGAGCTTCTCGAAGGCGTTTCACCTCCTGAGTTATAAAAGTGCTGTGAGATCCAGGCTAGCGATGGTATCCTAAACTCATGGTGCAGAAAGATCCAGGGTGCGGCTTCAGACTTCACCTGGAACCTTTGCAGCACAACCTTAGGTTCGTTACATCTTCAATCCGAATGTTGCATCCCCACAGTTCTGGTGCATTGCCAAACTGCTAGACCTAAAGCAACAGCGGCTGTGGGTCAGTTTCCAATGACAGCGGATGCAACATCCACCAAACTGCCTAAAAGACTCAACAGCCTGCTGACCATCATCATTTGTTAGACAGTATGCTTCATGAACTGGAAATGCATATTTTTTTCTTCACCTAAATTGAGACGTGTTGCTGTGCTGACCTTATTGTGACGTTTAGGGCGTTTGAAAACACATGATAAGCTCACCAAGGTCAAATATGCATTAAGCCAGGCATGAAATGAATTCATAGCAGCAGCTCCACAGCAGTGACTATGATGGAGAACATCTCAATGCTAATGGGTGGATTTATTGACCTCCAGAGGCACAAATATGTGTGTGTGTGCATGTCGGTCTGTGTGCGACAAGACAACACTATCATGCATGAAAATGTGTGAGTTTGACTATGCAAGTAAGAGAAAATGGTATACAGAGCTACCTGTACACCATTGTGGTGTGTGTGTGTGTGTGTGTGTGTGTGTGTGTGGTGTGTGTGTGTGTGTGCGCGCGCGTGGAGTTTGTGCACATGTATGAAGGTCATTGTGCTGTCATTGTGTGTATGTTAATGCAGTCCTTCATGCTCAGTAGTGTGTGTATTATAAAGTTCCTACTTCCTTCCCTCTGACTTTATTAAGACTTAGTTATGGATGACTTGGGCTTCTAGTGTTCCTTTACTGTTTCTTAATTCCTTCCTCAACACTCCACCCCTATTTCTACCATGGCAGTACAGTAAAGTGTGTATTATAAATTGTCAGGTGCGTATGTGTGTGCTTTCTGGCATGTGAACACAAATGAAGATGATTTATGAAACTGATGGTTGAGTCTTGATCAGATTTGTTTGCACTGGAGTTCCACTGAATTACACTGGAGAAATCATGCATCACCCTGGTGCCTGACTCCAACTTCTGACAGAGGACACAAATGAATAACCAACGCCGTAGTCCAAGGTCCGAGAACCACAGAGAGTCAGAAACGCCTGGAAATAGCAGGTGCCATTTTTACCATGAAAACAATCAGCAATGCATGCAATCACAATGGCCACTATGCACACACTCCGCAAAAGACTCCACTTCCAGTAAGCCAAAGATGAAAATGTAGAGGAACCCACGATAACCTTACACATTTTACTCAAGTTTACTACAAGATCCAACCAAACAACATAATTATAGAAGCCATTGGATGTCTGTAAGGAACATGTTTTACCAGAACATCAGCAATTAGTCCTGAGGAGTCAAACAGTTATTGCAACTGAAATATAAATTATGTTAAACACCATAACCCTACAGTACTAAGTTATGTATTAAATTACAAGTGGATGGTTGAAACATGCTCAAACTCAAAGCAATTAGTACAAAAAAAAAATCTTACACAGCTTTTACCGTTAAGCTTTGGAAACCCAATAATACCCAATGAAACCCAAAGAAATGTCTGTGAACAAGGAATTTCTATGTAAATGCAATGGGTCAAGATGCAAATAGCATGCTTTGCAATCCTTTGAACATTAAAGGTTAAGAGCTGGATGCACTCATGATGCTTGGAGTTAGAAATCTCTGCCGGCAGCATTTAGAAACAAAGTGGAAACCGCTTTGGATGATAAGTTCATCTTTGCATCTCCTTTTTCTGTCTGTGAAGCATGAGGTCAAGTTCAACTTCATTTCACTGCTGGAGAGCCAGGCCAATGAATTCTCTCTGGTCTGAATAAAAATCCCTTCCGATGTACGAGACATTACATTTTCTAGCAGAGCAACAACGCACCGACATGAAAAATGGAAACTACAAGTTCAGCTGAGCTGAAAAAACAACAACAAAGGAGTGCAGATGGAGATCTGAGGATGACAAGACGGAGATTAAACATATTAGCCCAACATGTAGAGCAAACAATACAGATTAAGGAAGCATGGGGAGATTTAGGGTTTTACTAAAGAAATTTCAGTGACTAAGCTAGCAAGTTGCTTGTTTTTGCAAATTATCATGCAGAATACAATAGATATGTTAGATTGGTGGGGTGGAGTGTGTCATAATTCTGCAGTGTATTCTAAATGGGTGAGTCAAACATTGAAGTGACTATAAACACAGGTTTCATGCAAACATGCAAGTATGGTCAAAACCTAAAATAATATACCCATAGAGACCAAGAATATTAACAATAAATGTTTTTCACAACCTTCGTGTGCTCAGAAATCTGGTTTAAATGAAATAGCTCATCTTGCATATGGATAGAGGTTTTAGCCAATTTTACATAATCAATATTATTTGTTTCTAGATTGAGTTTTATGATTGGCCATTTTGACATGTTTGCAGTGTAGCTTATCTGCTGATTGTGATACAGTGAGCCAGCCAGCTAACAGATCGAAGTGCACAGAGAGGAGCTCTGGAACGTCAGCCAGCATTCGAGATGAGCCGGGAAAAAAACAGCACAGAGGTTCAATCCTGCCTCCGAACATAAAGGTTAAAAATGACTCTCTCTGCTGCACTCACCTTCAATTACCCAGCAGTGCCACATTACGGCCAAACAAAATGACTACTATTAGCCATAATCACCTTACATGCAGCCTAATGTTATGCTGAACTGGACGAGGAAAATAATTGCTTTTCTGTGAAGCTGTGGAAAAACTACTTCCAAAACAGGAAGTGCTGTGTGTAGAAATTAAACATCCTATCGCCATCTTCCACTGCAGAGGTTTGGTACAAAAACCCTTCAGGTGCAGCAAAAATCCTCCAGAAACAAACTGTTGCCTCCCAGATGGCTGCTGGGGAACACTGACTTTTCACTTTAAAGGACTACAAAAAAAAAAAAAAAAACATCATTTTCCACTCCCTTCAAAATGGATAAAGACCTTTCTATGTTCCCAATGTTGTTTGTGAAAAAAGAAAATGAAAGCCCATAACTCCCAGAATAAGCACAGAACACCAGAGCATGTACGGCTGAACAATGACTCAATAACAACATGTACTGCAATAGACACATGATCAATATCCATAGATTTTATGTCTGAATATTCAATAATTTCACCAAACTCCGATCCAGAACCGCACAGCATTATGGGGAATGTAGGCAGAAAAAAAGAGTTTAGTCTCTCAACCTGCTAAATCCGGATTAGCAAGACTGGTGGAATCGACTAATTCACTCATTTTTTGGTTACCTAGCAACTCACTCACTCTTTGGTTGCCTAGCAACAACCTTAGTGCCGTGAGCAGCAGCAGTTTAAGGTTTTGCCACTGCGGCTCATTGCTATTGAAAAGAAAAGCAACGGCATTGAGTGGAAACAATGGGAATGAATGTGTCTAATTGGCAGTACTTCAGATATTTAAAACAAAAAATTAATAATTATCATGACTTGATATGAGACACTTATAATGTGATATGATTTTCAGATTGATAACTCAGTTTCCATCCTTCTAGTTAAACATAGTATTTTGTAATATTTACCTTATTGGCCAGGAAACAATTTGACTCTTGACATACTGAAATAAGACTGACAGGAACTTTTTTAGAAGGTAAGAAAATACTGAAGCAAAAGATTAAACTGGAAAAAAACCATCCAAACAGAAACAGCTAACCGTGCTCTCTACCCGGCACAGTGGATTTACCCTACTTGTCCCTCTCTTTGATCCTTCAATCCGAAAGTCTCCATCAGCATCATCCTAATAACTTTCTCTCCCAGGTCTCTGTCTCCCATTAAGCCACTGAAATACGATGCTCCCCGGCGCCATTCAGCTTGCTGGTGCTATTATCCATTTTCACTAAGCTAAAGAGGTGTCAGAGCGAGCGCAAAGGTAGGACTGTTACTTTCAAAATGAAACCATTTTCATCCAATTATTGGATGTGGAAATTCTGCTTGTTTTAGAGGCCAGCTAGAAAATGGCGGACCTAATGGACTCGACAAAAAAATGTGTTAAGTGTTAAATTGACAATGTGTAAGGATCAATAAAGCTTTCTGTGTAGATAAAAGGGGATTTATCGTGACCAACTATGTTTATTCATTTCTACATGTTTAAATCATTTATTAGCATATGGGGAAAAACATATCTTTTCTTTCCTGAGGGCAAAAATCAGGCTGTTTTGTTTATTTCTGTAATTTATGGGAAATTTCAGAGACGATGTCAACTTAGTGTGCTTCCTTTTTATAATGAACGTCAGAATGAAAGTAATTAAAGTGGCAGAATTAATTAACTCACAAAAACACCTGAATGTTAATAAATGAAAGTTTCATTTGATGCTGTAATTATAATTTTGCCACTTTAATTTCAGAGCTTGTTCAGTTATCTCCATTACAACTCAACCTGAAAGGAACATTATTTTTTATTTATTTTTCAGTTTTATTTTCAGATTTTCACCTGTTGTTTTGCTGGTGCTACTATATTTGTTGCTCCAGCGTATAAGCTGAATCAGACAAACATTGTTATAAAAACAAAAAGACATATATAAGTCGCACTGAACTAGACGTGACATTCATTTAGAACTTGTTAAATGTACCTTTAATAAACTTTGACCACCTTGTTTTTAGCCAGCAAAAAAAACTTCCTGCTTCATGTCAGTCTGTATGAAACAATATTCAATGTCTGAGTCTAAAAAAGGACCATGAAGACATAATAAACAGATGTAAGTCACAGGCCCTGGTAATCTATGACAAAAGTGCAACTTCCAGAAAATAGAGTATCTGTAACTTCCATCATGATGTAGCAGCAGATAACAAGGTGAACATGAGTCAAAAAAAGTAACGGTTGAGATTTTGGATCTGCGTTCAGGAAGTGTAAGATCATAATTCTGTTAGCATCTGAACTCAGTTCAGAAAAAGCAGACGGGTTAAAGACTCGCTGATAACTGTGATTCACTAAAAGGACAAGAACGGGTCACCAACCAGAACATGACCCAAAAGTTTATACCAGAGTCACCAAAGTCATAAGGCAGCAGGATCTGATGACAAATTGGTACAGTTTTCTATTTTTGTTAAGAATTTATTGACAGGGAGAAAATAGTCTTTTGTCTTGTATTCTTCCTGCTAAAGCATGCGTTTGTTCCAGTTTGAGTTCAGTTTCCATCATTTTACACTTTTGTTGCAAACAGCTGATTTTTTTGTTGCTGTAAAAAAAAAAAGAAAAGCTCTGTTTTTTATCTCTTAATTTTCAGACTAATTGTAAAGAGAACAGATGGCTCCATTAAAACCTAATGTCATTGTATGAAGATGTATGGCACCAAATTTGTGCCAGTGCATAAATCACTCAAGCATCTTTTTGCATTCTGCTTCATCATTCCTGATGTGCATCAGCAAATGACAGAAACCTGCACAGGTAGGTGTGGAATATCGCAGTAATCAGCTGAAAATATGAGATCCTCACATTGAGTTGTTAATGATCCATTTTCCTCCTTTTGCTCATTTAGTCTAGTAGGTTGTAATCAGGTTGACAACACATAAAGTTGGTTTATGTCACCGATATCTGGAGAAGAATATTTCAGCTCATCAACAGTATTGTTAGAGGCTAAATAGGCACTCCAACCAACATGAGGGAAAAACAAAAAAGAGGACAAAAACCAGACTTCCAGACACCAAGTTTTAGCCAAAAAAGACATTATGGAAAAAGGGCAGAATAGAAAAAATGACAGTCACTGGTTAGGTTTATATCTCCTGCTGGTTTCTGTGTGTGAAACTGGGTGAAGTGGTATTCTTGTGTAAAAACCTGGCTAAAGACACATAAAACATGTCACACACTATTAAAGGCCAGAGCCTAGCCTTTTGGCAAGAAATTGATCAATCTGTTCAACAGAAGGGAAAGGCAAGATAAAGTGAGCAGAAAGAAAGAAGATGTCAGAGAATGGCAAAAATATTTTAAAGGGGCCACATGTATGACTGTAATATTACCTTTACACGTCTCATTATTCAGACTTTTCTGTGGACCAGATTTATTTACAAAAAAGAAAAAAAATCACCTGTTTGTGGATTTTCTTGAGCACATATAAAAATGTCAAAGATGAGGCAACTTGGGAAGATGCAATTCTAGCTGGCATTTCCAAAGAAGCTAATGAAGGAGCGTTATATTCCCTGAAGTTGATTGGCTGTAAACCCAAGAGTGAAAATAAGGATTATTGAATGTGTTGGGTTCTCTGGAAGTTTCCACTGGAGGTATTAATGTATATAAATGACTATTTAGTGTTTGAACTATTAAAATAGGCAGTTATAAAGTAATCCAGGACTTGAGTTAGTCGTTGTCCCTCATCACTGTAAATACCAGGGCTTCACTGGAAACACAGAAGCACTGACTGTTGTTTGTGTGATGTCAGAATGAACACAGACGCTGATGAGCTAAAAACTGACCACTGATTTTGATTGGTTTTTAATCATGGTTCAAAAACAAGTTGTTTCTCTTACCTATTGAAGTTGTAGCTGGAACAGGCTCTTTGGATACTGCAAAAAAAAAAAAAGACAGAGGGGAAACATGAATACTTGATGTTAAACACTATTCACATCTATCTGCTGCCAGAATTCTCAATTTGAACATTTCAACGACAGTCAAATCTTTAAAACACTTTTTGAGACTGAGATCTGGAAAAATTCAAAGTTCATTATACTTGTTTTTTGTTCAGATTGGTAAAAAGTAGAATTACTTTTCTAATAAAAAATGTACAAACAAATGCCATTAATTTTGGGCTTTAAATCACAAGCTGTCATATATTGCAAATGCAAAGATATTGCATGGTTTTCTATAAATTCCACATACAGGCTAAAATATGTATACAAAATTAATATGATTTTTTTATGTTTTCAAGAGTTGAATATGTTTTGTCATTCATTTAGATAGTGAAAGTCACATGCACATCCATTATAAATAGTGACAATTTTAAAGAAACATGGATTACAGATATATGAAAACCCAAAGTTCAATGACTCACACAATCAAATATTACATAAGATCAGATTTCAAAAGCCAGAAATGTTAGGCTTCTGAAGAGTGACAGAAACTATTGAACTTTCCTTACATTTACATTTTCTGAAACGTACCTGTAAAAATAGTCACTGAATTTTTTATAAGTGCAAAAAGGTTTGCTTTACAAAACGTATTTTGTAAAGCTAAAACATGTTTTAGCTCAACAAGAACAAAATTAATATTCATAATTAACTACAGCTGGTAGTTTCTCTTTGCCAGCTTTAGAAGGATTTCTGCAACAGCGCTTATTCTCATTCAAGTTGAGCTGAAATGTGCAGCTGCCCACATGTACAAGCCAAAAGCCTTTTGGAGAAAGGTTTTATATTCTCCAAAAGGCTTCAGAAAAACTCTTCGGAGTGTTTGTACAAGTTAAGGTGAATATGCCACATAATATATGAAATATGATTGTTTGTGAGCAGGGTGCATCTAAATCTACTTGGACATAATTGGTACAGATTTTGTGCAAAATACAATTATGTGAAGGTAGCTTTTAAATGTCACTGTATTTGTATTTGACTCCTCCCTCCTCCAACTTGCATTAAAAAACAACAAATCAACACATAAATTGTTGCCTAAGGATCTACAAAGATTAGAACTATGCAAAAATAAAACGTCTGAGTTTACCTGAGTAGTAGGAATTCAGCAAGGATTTGCTCTGCAGTGTTTTGCTTCCCTGCACAGAGAAGGAGCAGGGGGAGGGGGAGGCTGTGGAGAAGAGAGGTAAGAGTAAATATGTCAGTGAGGACGATGAAAATTATTTTAAAAAGTGGGGAAAAGCAGAGATGGGGGTGAACGATGTGCAGCAGAGGCCAAAATAAAGACATGAAAGAAGACGGAAAATTTAAGATGAGGTAGAAATAGAAAAAAGGAGAGAATCAGTTGAAAAAGTCCCAGAAAAGAGTTTCATACCAGAGTGACCTTATGTAAAAATCAACAGTCGATTTTCAGAGACAATTAACAATAAAAACATCAACAAAAGCAGATCAATTTTCAGCAGCAAGTGGAGCAGTTCGATAGCATTAATGGCATCTATGATGCAACCAGTATTGAATTTGGAAGCACAACAGTGATTACAGGCCAATGGGCGTACGCTTAAATCTGATGTGTTTCTCAGTGTGGGTCAATAATTTTAACTCGTCAAAGAATGAATGAGAGTAAAACTGTAAAATCGGGAATGTTAAACATATATTTTAAAAATTGGATTTGAATACAAGGAGCCAGAACTTCAGTTTGGTGAAACTTGAATAATTTACACATCTATGAAAAGCAACATATGGGGTGTGGATCAACCTTTGATTAGTTCTAAAAAAGAAAATGAAATCAAACCACAAGTACAAAAATCATTATTAAGTGTCACATTGTTCAGTAAAAGATACCAGAAAAATATCCAAGAAGGTCAACGCCATGACTCAATCTGTTACCCAAAGAGACATGCAGCGTGTTAAAGGTCAAGTGACAAATCTCCCAAAGAGCTGCAGTAATAATGACAGAGCGGTTGAGGCGACACCATCATTAAATCGGTGGACTTTTCCAGAAGCTTGTTAACACCATGCATTGCAGTTATCCCTAAAGACATTAGATCCCTCATTAGGGATCATTGATGCAGCTCAAGTACCAGATAACTTGTCAATAGCAAAACCTCCCAAAGCTGTTAGTCACTGTGAAAGTCAGTCTGCATAGAGCTCTGCTTTTATTAGCTTACTTGCTTAAGAAACATTTGTAACTTGCATTTATGGCCAGGTATATTATGCTTTAAATGAGAACAAAATAGTATCCATTATACGTTATTTACAATGTTCTCTATTTATTCACAAAATAGTGACTTGTAAAATAACAGGCTGAAGAAAATGAAAATCCATGCCTGTCCCAAACAAAGTGATTGTCACTAAAACTCAAAAGAAAATAAGCTGCAAAGACATAAACTCTTTGGGTGTAGTCTCCAGCGCAAATATATTATTACACTGAAATTAAGACAAAACTAACTGACAACAAATGTTTCTACAAGATACAGCAGCTTGTTGCAAGTCAATATCTCCTTAATATTGATTTCAAAACCATTAGTTCTACTGACAGATTATTTCAACAAGACACACAATTTTGACTTAAACTCCTGGACTTCAGAAAGCCATCATTTAGCAAATATTTAGAAAAACAGCAAACGGTGAGTGACTCACTTTAACAATCTTCCATTTTGATCAGTACAGGAGCCAACGTTGCTTTGGGGGGAAAACAATAAGTAGCTTGAAGCGAACATTTGCACAAGTTCATCCCAATGGAAGACAGTTTTCAGAGCGAAGTGGGGACCTTTAGGTGGACACAACACATTTATATATGTGGTTCATTATGAGAAATTCCTTCCTTTAACTGTGACCAATGATACCTTATTCCTGCACATACACAATCTCTTCTAGACACCCAGAAACTACTGTAGGGCTCTATAAATAAATAATATCAGACAGACACAGGCACATGTTCAATAAGTTAAAATGAGTAGTGGTGGGAGACTAACTGGAGCATATTACACACTAAATAAACTTAATAAGCTCTGACAGCTAGCAGTTTACACATTTATCCTTCATACCTGCTATTTCAGATATACTTAGATATACTAGTTAATTAGATCAATGGTTCTCAATTTTAGCCACAGTTGGGGTTTTTCATACTTGTCTTACTCGTGCTTTTATTCTATTCAAATCGTTACAGAACATATTTGACTGAAGTACCTCTTAATAATCAGTCAGAGCAGTTTAACCGTTTTTTTTACAAATAAAATTGAATTTCATTAAGATAGACTTTTCATGTAAATCTAATTTGATCTGACCGTGTCTGACACTGTGGTCAGCAGCACAGGAGCCCCTCAGGGCACAGTGCTGGCCCCTCTTCTCTTCACCCTGTACTCCTCTGACTTCCACTACAACTCGGAGCTGTGTCACATACAGAAGTATGCTGATGACACAGCCATAGTCGGATGTATCAGGGACGACGGAGAGGAGGAATATCGCTGTCTGGTGAGGGACTTTGCTCTCTGGTGCCACACAAACCACCTGGAACTCAACACCTCTAAGACGAAGGAGCTGGTTATAGACTTTGGGAGGTCCAGACCAAAGCCGAGACCAGTCGTACTAGAGGGAACGGAGGTTGAGGTCGTGGGGCTCCTACAAGTACCTCGGGCTGTGGCTGGACAGTAAACTGGATTGGTCAAAACACACCAGCCACCTGTACGGGAAGGTGCAGAGCAGGATGTACTTCCTGAGGAGACTGCGGTCCTTTAACATCTGCAGCAAACTGCTGTGGATGTTCTACCAGTCAGTGATCGCCAGTGTCCTCTTCTACACCGTGGTGTGCTGGGGAGGCAGCACATCCAAGAAGGACACGTCCAGACTGGACAAACTGATCAGGCGTGCCGGCTCTGTGGTCGGCATGAAGCTGGACTCTCTGGTGACGGTGGCAGAGGCGAGGACACTGAACAAACTGCTGGACATCATGGACGATAGCAGCCACCCTCTACACGCCGTCATCAGCAGCCAGAGGAGCCTGTTCAGTGACAGACTGCTGCTTCCCAAGTGCCGGACCAATAGATTCAAGAACTCCTTTGTCCCCCACGCCTTCAGACTGTACAACTCCTCACTGGGGGGGTCGGAGGTGACACAGGACAGAGGGAAGAAGGAGTAGTTTTTCTACAAATGTGAACTCCATATTTATCAGGCCAAACCATACAGTGCAATACCATATCACTGGTCAATCTATCCACCAAATTGCTATAATTTCCTTTTGTGTTGTATTTATATTCTTTGTTTTGTATTTATATTCTTATTATATTTACTGTGTACCTTGTATTTAATTTGTATTTTTTTGTATTCTTTTGCGTATGCTTACTGTGTGCCACATTTTTGCCTGTGAGCTGCTGGCAACTATAATTTCCTGAGGGAGTCTTCCCAAGGGATCAATAAAGTCAAGTCTAAGTCTAAGTCTAATTAAGTGGAGTGGATTTCATTATAATTCTTTTTTTAAATAATGTTTTTGTAGACAGCTGTGCAGAAAGACGTTGATTCCAGCTGCTATCAGTCACCAGATCCTCCGTCTCATCATTTCATCCTTTACTTTAGAGTCAACTCATTATATTTTGTTCATTTATTTTTAAATAAATGTCCCTCTTAATATCAACATTCTGTCCCTGTTACAGCCGTAGATGCAAAATGAGTTTATTTGATGAAAATAGTGGAACAAAATGTTTCAATTAATCAGCGTTTACTGTAAATGAAGCATTTTGCTGTAAAACAGCAACTTGAACAGAAAGTTTTTTTTCTTCCTGCTCATGGATGTGGTTATGTAAATCAGTCGTTTAGATCTAAAGCTGGTGATCTACTGCTGGTCTTCAACTAATAAGTTACAATGAAATTTTCATCTGAGGCTTTAAAGGTTTAAATGTCTCAATTCACCATCACGTTTCATTGCTACAGAAGCCTGAAAATATAATATAAAGCAGTAAGCCGCAAACATTTGTCTTAGAACAAATATTCATCTCTTTTATTCATTTCTACCTTTATAAAGGTGGATATTTAGCTTCTTTGAAATTTTCTCTCAGATTTATTTTTCTGAATGCATCAATGCGAAAATAATTAAGTTCTTGGAAAAATAAAATAATATTTGAAGTTTTGGGACGTTGATATTCTCAAGTACACTCAGTCCTGGTTGCACCTTTGGATCTCATAACTCACCGTTCAGCTGTTCTTGCCAAGCACACAGAAATGTACCGGTGTTTTTTTAGGTTTTACAAACTGACAGATCTGCTTTTCTTAGAAGCAGATTCTGTGAATCTTTTCTACCTGAATGCCTCTTATTTTGTTTTCTTTGGTGAACAACACTTTGTGCTCATTTGGCAGCTGAATTTCTGTTCTTGTAACCAGTCCATGTTTTTTTTCTCCTTAAAATTAAAGATCCACAAACTGTTGCATGTTCTAAGCAAGCCAAGATCAAAACCATAAATTAATATACTTAAACATTTTATTTTTGAGATGGACTTTTTGCACAAAAAAATGCAACATCTGTTTAAAAAAATGTTTCCCTCAAAAAAATCGAATTAGTAATAAAAATGTTCAGCTTATTACTTAATTAGTGCATATAGAATATTAAGTTACAAATAATTCTTTGAAATCACTTTAAAGAACTAAAGACAGAATATGAGCAAAAAAATCTCCTTGGCATATTAAGAAATTTTAACAAGCTTTCTTAATTAGCTATATTTGCGTATTATTTGACTGACTACCCAGAAATGTCTTCTACTAACAAACCTTTTACAACGAACAGTGAATCCCACTGTGGGGATGCAACTGGTCAGTTGTAAAAATGTTGGGATGTAAGTTTAAAATGTAGGACGTAAGCGACAACATGGCTGGCTAAAACTATTGTTCTTTTTTATTTAGCATTTCATAATGGTTTGCAAAATTCTCAAAGCTGCAAGTCTCTTCTTCTGTCCACTGAAATTCAACAACAAAAATCAAGCCCAATGGAAGAAACACAGACAGAAGACTGAAGGGCGATGAGAATCAAGCAGGATTGTGTAGGAAAGCGGTGGGTCGGCACCCTGCTGTCATTTATTTTCCATTTTCTGTACATATGATGACATCACTTCCCCGCTGTGGGTTGTGTTTCCTCTCTGTATTATCCTCCCTTTCCTCCATCACTTCTTGCATTCTTCATCTCTGTCCCACACTTCTAATACATCCAAACAAACATATTTTCTCCTGCTTGGTGATAAAATTCCTCTCGCCTTATGCAAACTACCACTGTATGCTAATGTTCACCAAAAAGCAGTCAGGCTTTACTCGAGTCAGGAGTGTACCTGCATACCAAGAGAAATCTGCTTTGACAGCAATGTCCTGTGAAGATAGCTGGTGACTGGGTGAGAATGCAATAACACAAAAAGGTTATTTGCCCTGTGAGACTCCTTGCAGAAATATTACTGGGTCCCCTCTCTGTGTCAGCGCTTTCAGTCTCATTAGGACCGAGCCTGGCAGAGTATGCTGCATGCAAGTAAATGTTTGTCCATTTCAGAAAAAATACTACCAAAGCTGAATTACAGATAGGAGGTCACTAATTTGTGACATTGTTATGGGTAACTTTTAACTTCATGCAGTTGCCGTATTTTTTTATTTTGTGATTGACCAATAAGTAGTTCTTATGGTACAAAATTTCCTAACATTTCACAAACAGTAATGCGCTGAGTACATTATGCATTTGTATTTAGTACAGCACACCAAATTCCTTCAAACGTCACATAATAATTAAACTTAATTTAATGTGGGGGTGTTTTCACAGTCGGGAGGCTCAGTTTGAGAATCAAACAGTAACGATTTCAGCTGCTGCAGTTTTCTTTCACACTGCATTGTGTCAAACAATCTTCCCCGTCCGCCTTTGATGGCGCTGCACCAACAACAACACACAGTGCAGGAACAATTTTTGTACATCAGTAGGGAGAGTTAAGAAGAAGAGTGCAGGCAGTTATGACCAGCATTAAATTGAACCTGTAGCTCTCAAAAGCCAAGTTCCCCTAAAGGCCAGCGTGACATTTACAAGAGAAAAATGCCCACCTGAGACCAACTGTCTAATTATACCAGACACACAAATATGAGTAATTTTAAGAAGAAAAATAAAAAAATGCAGTTCGTTCTTTTACAAGATGCGATCTGCGAGAGGGAGGGTCAGTTATCCCCAAAAGAAGCACAAGGTAAGATGGAAGATTGACGAAAGTTACAGTTTTATTTTCAGTCAAAACGTCTGTCATTTGAAGCAGCCAATAGAGGGACATGAACATAGGAAGCTCTGCTTTTTTCTTTGATTAATATTGATCTGATATTAATATCTCTATTGGTCTTAATACTGAAAAAAATCAGTTTCAGATGAATAAAGGCAGATCTATTCAGTCTAATTCTATGCCTAGTCCTCTAAGTAATGAAATGCTTCAATGTTTATTTTACATTATATTTAGAACTAATTTTGTGATTAATTAATTATACTTTCAGGACCATTTGGAAGAAGATCTCTATATTTTACATTCACCAACGTTGTGAAGCTGTTATTTTTGGCTGTCAATTTCACTGATTGAGGAAATTAAATTTGGGTTATTTTTCCATGACCAAGCTTGAGACGCTATTGGTGTAAGTAAGAGTACTGTACTGGCCAAATGAATTTGTAATTCAATACATTTGTGTCTGTGTTTAAAAACATAAATATGTTAATTCAGTGCTGCTTCTCTGTATCGGATCGACTGATGCTTTCTCTCAGATATCTGTACTGGAAGTGCATTCCTTTTCTTCTTAAGGTTTCTGGAATAATTTACGGATAAAGTTCTCCAGACGTTGACAATGCTGCCAGGAAGTGTGAATCTTGATCAATTTCATCTAGAGCAGAAGTGCAGATGAGTTTTACTCACTGAAGCCGTTGAGGTCTGGGCTGGACGTGGAGAACGGGTCGTCTTTGTGCAAGGTGCTCACTTTAGTGGTGCTCTTATCAGCCGTGGTGACCGGACCCATCTCCCTCTGCTGGGTGGAGCTGCTCGCAGTTTCCTTCTGCTTTTTGGCCAACTTCCTAAAAGCCAAACAAACATGGAAAACATCTAACCAAAGACATGAATACAAGTTTGTGAATTATGGTAAGTTATATTTATACACAAAGTTTTGATAATTTGACGAGTGAATTGAGCACAGAATGAATCCATAAGATATGGATACTGCCATGCATTTAATAAAGGATCCGTCGACTTGAATAGGCCATCTTTAAATTCAACAGCATGTAAACAGGTGCCAGAGTTTAACTGTCAGAGTTAAACTGCAAGAGTTTGGAAAAAAAAAATTGAGAAGCAAAATGTCGTTATAACGCGAGTTTCTCGATGAACGACAAAATCTCTTTATAATCTCTTTGTAAAAATGAGAGTTTCTTGTTATAAGGAGATATTATTTTATGTTCCTCTGATTAAGACTCGTTAAAGGGCATAAAGAGACTCACTATGATCCTCCTTCTCACGCTGTTTCTTCTAGATGACATTTAAAAATCCCAAGAAGTATTGATGTTTTACTGTTCCAACCTCTCTTATTTAAAAGAGAATATATTTTGGATTTAATGAGATTTAAATATCATTTTAGCAGGCTTTACATCTCGTTATAATGACAAAGTTTTAGGGTTTAAATGAGATGCCACTCCTAAATTTACTTTGAAGTTGAACGCTTACACCTGTCATCTCGTCCCCACCAGATTTTCACATCACAGAGATTAACACACGTTTTGTTTATTCCTGACAAAAATAAAGTCTAATTTCAGAAGCTGTGACAAATCCCTCGAGTTCCTTTCACATTGCATGTGGAAACGCTCTGACTTTCAGTAATAAACACAGCTTTGGGTTCTGCTTTGGCCATCTTCCATTTGAATTCACCAAACTTTTCCGTGACTATTTAGAATTATTTTCCCACCACATTTCTTCCTCAAACGTGATGATTCCCCATCTTTCCTCCAGTTTTAGTCGCTAACGATTTAAATCCCGTTATATAGATTAAATTATGGAACCACGATTACATAAATTGTTGATGGTTTTGCTTACATAAATCTTGTTTGCAAACAAACAATCCCATTGTTGGGTCTCATAATTAGTCATGAAAGCAGTGATTATTTTGCGTTCTTTAAGGCAATTAGCACAAAAATGGAAAGACGATGTGATTTACTGCTGAAAGGTGACCACAGTAAAACTATTGTTCTTTGAAGCTGAAAAACAATAAACGTCTTTAAGTAAATATGTTCCAGGTTCTCTAAACACATGATCAGTCATACTTGGATAGGACACCAAGCCTGAAATTGCCAAATGATAGTATTACTATGAGAATGAGATTTTTTAGGTAAAAACACTGACTGGTCGGTATGACATTCATATTGTATTTAGTACAGCATCTAAACCTAGATATTGCTTTCCCCTCAATGCTTGCTTGTCCCATCTGTTAGCTGCTTACTGATGAACATGTTACAGAGTCTGATGATGCTTCAGGTTTAGAAACCACGAAGGAAATCAGACATCAAAGTTGAACCCTGCAAACTGGACTCACAACAAAATTCATCTCGTCTTGTGTGAATTTTCTTGAAAAGTCAGAAATACTTTGAGTCTAAAAATGCTGGAAGTGATAATTAGTGCACTTCATCTTAAAAGAACGTTGCTTCTTCAGAAAGCTCTGAGCCAGCCATGTAAATGAACTGCCTGTCCTGTTTTGTTCTGCAGTTTGACTCATCGCTTGGACTCAAATCTTTTGCACATTTCCAAACTTACGACGCCATGAGAAACCCGCATGGCCATCAGTAAAATACGTTTGGCAGGTTTTCTTTGTAATTTGTGTGTTGATGAAATAAAGTTATGTGGAATGCAATGTAAAATCTTTAACTCGTGACAAAACTTCAGTGCCGTCATGAAGTAATTAGCTGGTTTCTTTGCCATGAGTGAGGCTGTGGAAAAAATAAAAACTGATCTCAGTGAGTTTATTGAGTATTCTTTGACCAGCATGAACTATTTTTTACCCAAATCCTCCTTCAAATTGCACATCATGTCTTGCAAAAGGCAAACTTTTAAAAATCTAATCATAAACATGGAGATAGAAATGCAGTTTGGCCTTTGCTGTGAGTTAATTTGAAATGTGAAACCAATGAATAGGAAGCCAATATAATATTTCTTCATCTTTTCACCTTTCAATAAATCATTTACTAACCAGTACTGCGGTGAAGTGCGACCCAACAGAAGCTCTTTATAAGTTTAATTTCAAGGGAGTGACATGATTAGCTTCTTTTAGTCTTGTTGAATAGCTCTTTATACTTTCTGAAGTCATTTCAAAGTTTTTCTTTGGAGTTTGCATGATGTTTTACTCAATACTCAAATATTAAATGACGACTAACAGTGGAAAAATTGGGAAAAAAAACCTACAAGCCCAAAAGAAGCTTGAACCCTGAAAAAATGGAAGCAGTTAATATGATAGAGACGAACGTTCAGACGCTCAGCTTCCCTGTCCCATTGTTCACCAAGTCATCATTCTGAAGAACATGTGAAACTTTAGTTTCTGTTTGCAATGAACCAGAAAGAAAAGCTTTACAGGTCTGTGACTGAATTCTGATGTGCAGACAATCTGTGTAGCTAACGGACTAATTGACCTTAAACTAGCTTAGTGTAACTGGTATATTTGTGCACAAACAATCTATAACATTTTGTTCAAGTTGTTCTAAAAGGAGTTACTTTATCAGCGAACATATTCAAGTCTAAATTAGCATCTCAATGCTAAACATGTGGCAGCAGCACAGATGGCACCGATGCTAATGTGAGAGTCCACAGTCCACATTTTTTTAAAGAAAAGTATGTTTTCAAATTCACATTAAAGAAACATTTGAAAGCACTTTGAACCAATCTGATGGCTGAAAATCCTAACAGATTTAAACAATAAATATCTCTATTTATTCAATAATTTAGCAGCAAAATTAGATTTTTAGTTGAAAAAAAAACAAACATTTTAAGCAGAAAATTTAGGAATCAATAAAAATAAAATATAATCTGTCCTCTGTCTACGAAAAAGCCTAGCTGCTCCGAACTAATCCAACAAATAGCTAAACTTTATTTTTATCAGCACATCAACACATTTTTCTGACGTTAAGGGTGAAAGAGTCACAAATGACAAACAGTGGACTGAGTTTTTGCATAAGCATTGATTCTTGTGTGCTTCTGGAGGCAAATATTTGAGCTCCTCAGAGCTGTGTGTACTGGACATTCAGTCTTTTCGCCTCTGAGTGTTGCACGTGTCGGCTGTGTCGGGCTGCTGGTCCACGCTGGGCAGTGAGTTGGCGTGTTCCTCTGTGACTTATCACGATGCCGCCTCGTTGCATGTGTTTCTGATGGAATGAGCCGTCTCTGCAAAGCCAGTTCAAAAAGGCCAATGCAAGACAAATGCATTTTGCACTGCATGGCATGATTGAGACATAAGACCTTCCTTTTCAAGAGCAGCCTCTGCTAACTTTAGTAATATGAAGGTTCACAGCCACTCTACAAGTTATTCAGTGAATACTAGAAGCTTAATAGTTAAAACAAAGCACAGACAGAATTTTGTCTTGTGTTTTCTTTCTGGCTTCCCTTAGAGATTGAGAAGGTGAATGAAAGATTACAGTGGCTGTATTTTAAACCGGAATGGATGTGTATTGTCAAAACCCTTTGGTAATTTCAATAACATGTATCACTCAATAATATTCTGAGTTTCCTGGGTTATTAGGTTTTTCTAATAACCCCTGCATGCTCACAGATCAGTATCCACAGATTTAACTATTCCCAGATTTTTCTTTTCTCTGCGTAAGTCCACATTTTTGCCAAAAATTCACATATCTACTGTATTTGGAATTAATTTATTCGGCGCTGATTGGCAGAAACCCCAAATCCGGAGAGAAGGAAGACTTCCTCTGCAGCCAGCTAAAGAACAATAAACCAAATCTTAGTGGAGGTGTGTGCGCATTAAAGGGGATGCATTATGCACATTCACTCCAAACAGTTAGTCGCCAATATTTCTCCAACTTTTGTCCAAAACATCATAAACTGATCTGGTTGTTTCTATCAGTTCATTACTAATATCTTTAATTTTGCTGAACAAACAATTAAACTTTTGCCACATCATGAGCTGCAGAATCATCCATGGTGGGCGTGTGTATTCTTGTTTACTTGCAGATGTTTATATGGTGTGTGTATTTTTGTGTGTGCGTGCGTGGGTGGGTGTGTGTGTGCGTGTGTGTCTGAACAGCGAGATTGCTCGCACGCTGATGCTTTTCTCTGTATTATGAGAGAATATAATAATCTGTGCTTGCAGCGCACTTTTTCCATTGCTGATCTTTTTGGTTTTATGAGGTGCTTGTTCTGCTTAAATGATTGTGAACGCTGGTGTGTGTGTGTGTGTGTGTGTGTGTGTGTGTGTGTGTGTGTGTGTGTGTGTGTGTGTGTGTGTGTGTGTGCGTGTCTGTGTGCATGCAAGCGCAATATTGTTGATCCCTCCGAAGGTCAGAAAGCAATAAACGAGAGGTCAGCTTTGGAAGAAACATCTCCTTTATCCCTATCAATCCGTCGGCCCTCTGTCTACTGGCAATAATGTCTGTGTAGGACCAAAGCAATATTCATTAAATGTATGACTGTGCAAAAGTCTTAAACCACCTTCATTTTCTTTGAATTTTCCTACAGAACACTCTTATGATAGTCTAACTTGAGCTGTTACATTCTCCACTCTTTGAACACATTATGAAGTATGGCACAAATCTGATCAACTTAGAAATTGGGCCGTACGATGAAAAAATGAATATAGGTTTTGAAAAAAGTGGATTTGTGTCACATTTGACTCGTATTTTTGCCGGCTGCGTGAATGTAGTCAGAGTCAACCTGAAGAAAGTCTGAAAACTAATCAATCAATTCTACTTAAGATTTAATATAAACTTTTACACAAAAATACTGAATATTTCATTGACAGAATGAAAACAAACCTTCCAAAATATCTTCCTTCTAATAAAATCAGGTTAATCTCAATATTTGAGAACCGTAAAACCTACTCTATGATTGGGGCCAAACCTACTCACTGGACTATTCCTGCCTATCGACTGCACTTTCATTAAAAAAGTAGGGAGAAGAAGAAAGGCAAATTGGCCAGAAAGAGAATAAAGAACGTAAAAAACTGAAGAATGTATATAATCAGTGAAGTGGTAAAAGCAACAGGCAACGTCTCAGAACTTTTATGGGAAAGACTTTCTCATTATCGTTCCCATTCTTTCCCTGCACTTCTATATCACATTTATCCCAATAATGGGCTCGTTTAAATGACAAATCCCTCGTATTGTAATTTGCAATGAACGGGACATAATCCTTCTTTAATGAATATCACAGCGGCAGTTCATTAACTGCTCAGGTTACCCCACCGGGCGCCGGCCCTACCGAGAGTCATGAGTTACTTGTGCGCCCCCGGCGACGCTAATTGCAGGCTGTTTGATGTGTCGATAATGAGAGATGTGTGATGAGGGAACGTTCAAAACCATGAGGGAAAGCTGCACCGTTCCTCCGGTGGCTTTAAGAGCAGTTTTGGTCCCCAGAGACACGAGATGGGAGGGAATGAAGTGAAGCAGAGCAGAAGTACTCATGAAACGGGTAAAAAAAAAAATCAGCTTTTTAATTGTTTCTTATGTGATGTATGAGACGTCAGGAGCACTTGAGGGGTTCATTTCCCAAAAGCTGTGTTTCCATTAAAAAAAGACTCATTACTGAAGGTTATTCATTTTACAGAATGAAGAGACTTCCTTATTTTATGCTTAATTGTATAGGGTGAAATGACGTAGGATGAACCGCAACGATTCGGGATTGTTTAATTTGAAGCGAGTTCTTTTTAGAATAATGCATCAATATTAAACCAATGGAGCAGTCTGCAGCTTCCTGACCCAGCTGCTGCATCAACAGTTCACACTGATAAAACTCACATTAACCAGCAGGGCAAACATGGCAACATCAGAAACAACAAGGTGGATTTAACTTACCCTCTGAATGCATAATGGCAGACAAAGAGTGTGCATTTTTTTGTCAACAAGATTCTAAAATGGAAAACTTGGTTCAGAGACAAGTGTAAGGAAAACTAATGATTTTGGTTGTCTGGCAGCACAGGACATCAGAAAAATTTTAAACCATCATAAGTTGATTGATAATACAGAAGTCTATATTTTTTCTAATTTACAGTGAAGATATAAAGAAATACATATTTTATTTTCCCCATTTAATTTTAGCTAATATTATTTTTTTTAACAAAGTGCCATTTGCTTTCCATGGCTCTTATTGGAAGTAACTCTAAGAACGGTGATAAGAAAAACCATGGATGTTTGCCGTAAAATCCAAACCGGTTTCTAATGTGCTAAATAATGCATATCAGGATATTGATGATGTTATCTATTAAACAGTTTTAAGCATTTCATGAACTGCAGTTGTCCCTGTATACAATTATGCAACGATTCTGGAAAAATCTTTAGACTTCTAGAAAGTAACCAATTTAAAACTTAATCCAGTTATACTGCTATAAACTCTAACATTTATGTTTGAGAGCTACATGATTGATCTTTGCTCAATTAAAGCCAACAGTCTTGAATTTGGTGACCAATCAGAAGAGAACAGGTGAGACGCCGAAGTCTCAGTGCAGATATTTGGTTTGGAAATAAAATAATCAAATCCTTTGTGTCAGTCCTACTAGTAAATATTAAGTTGTCGTTCTTGTCCAGGTCAAGTCAGAACAAAGTGATGGTTGAAAACCCATCAAGAGATTAATAAGCTATCAATACTCATCAATTACTTTTATGTTCACACAGCAGGTCTTGATGCTCGGCACATGTCAACCATACGAGTGGCAACAAACGTTAGTCCCAGAAGCTTGGCCATTGAAATCTGTGTCTATTGTTCTGTTTCTACTTTATTATCAGCAAAACAAAATCTCTTGGTTGTTAACTTTACTCAAAATATTCAAAGCTAATCAGAGAAATCATGACTTGACAGGACAGATTTCATTTGAAGTCCTTTATGTTAATTTTATTTAATGGTGGCAACCAAGTTACTTTGTCCTGAATACAGAAGCACCAAGGATAAATATCTTTTCTTTGTGAGTAATGTGGGATGAGCTGTTATTCCTCTCAGAGCAAATTCTGTCTCTTTTGGAGTTTCTTAGAAATGTGGGGGTTCTTTCACCAGATCTTCATCAAAAAGTGAAAGTATTTCACCTGCAGCTGACCATCTCTGTTTCTTCAAAAGAGAAAATATGATTCTGAACAGGGGATTGCATTCATTTCAGTCGGTGCTCCGCGGATCCACAGGCCGACCCGGAGGTGTCCAGTAAAACAAGCGGAGCAACATTTGTTTCACTTGTCAAGGAATTGGCAGAAACTCCTGTATTATGCTGGGGCTGGCCTCAGCCAGTCGGCTGGCAGCTGGATAACTCAATAACCTGGATCCCCTGCTAGAGTCTGCAGTCAGACAGGCAGTCAGTCACCTCAAGATGACAGCGGTAGCTCCAGAGGAGGCTGCAGGCGAAACCCAAACAAACTTTCATCTGAGTATCACAACCCAGACAAGGGAGGGCGAGATGGAGAGCTACACACAGACACACACGCACACGCACACACACACACACACACACTGCAGGCATGCATCAGCCTGACACATTTAAATTCCCCCCCTCATATGATGGCTCCTCAGGCTACCCTTGTAGATGTGAATGGAAGTTTCTTCACCTGCATGTAGATTTATTTAACAGCATAATAAATTAATTTTGCTTTATTTAACTTGACAATGGATTCCTAGAAGTGTTTTTGCTATGCAATTAGTTTGATGGTGTAACAGCTGCTTTTAATAAATGAGCTGAACTTATTTACAAATTGACTTCTTGTTAAAATATGATGAATAAAAATAAAAGAAAAGTAAACACTGCAGCATGATTATCTTCTGTTGCAGTGGTAAGAATTTGCTTGAAGACATGATATTTCTTTCATGATATCATGTGTTTTTTTCCCCCACATACAGTCATATTCTGTAAATTTAAATATTTGTTCTGATGAGACTCATTTGTCTGACTAAAAATTGACATCCTTTAAGCAGGTATTAAACATACTTTTCTTTAAGCTCGCTTTTCTGATGTAATCCAGTTTCATTTTCACCATAATTACTGGGATAAAAACCTTTATGAGTTATTGAATGGATCTGTATACATAGCCAGATTTTCCTTTTGTGAATTACACTAAACTTATTAAATTTATTGATTTTTTTCTTTTTGCACAACTTAGAGTTTTGAAGATATATTTACTGTAGTTTTAATCCTATATTTGAGTAAAAGCAGTTATATCCTCCTGTGTTGCTTAAAACAATAAACTATTGATGAATACAGCAAAACCAAGTTATCCATAAGACTTTTGGGGTGAAGCTGATAATAGTAATAGTTTTGGTTGAAATGATCCTCCCTGTTGAAACTTGCTTTGCATTACAAGTTGTTATCACCTGCCATATGTTTGCCAAACGTAGTTAAAGTTAAATCTGAGCGTCAAAATCCTAAATTAAAAACAATCTGTTGAATGCTGTCACTCCAGATGCATCAGTTTCTCTCTATAAAGGAGCAGCTTTAGCTGCTGTCAAAGAGCCTTAGGGGAGCCGTTTTAGGAGAAAGTTTGGCCAGGCAATGATTTTTCCACTTAGTTAGGACTCACACCAGATTTAAAGAGTTTTCCAGACCTTTGAAGATGCTTTGAGAAGCAGAGATTCTCTGCAGGGATTTTCAGATGAGCTCAGGGCAGAAGAGTGCAGACGTGCACGCAGGTAGAGCGTGAAAGTGTGTATGCGTGCGTGTATGTGAGTGTGTCATTATGTGCTTGTGCATGCCTTAAGACAGCTATAATAGCTCTTCATTAGAAGTGGTTAATAAGCAGGAAATGGCCACTTGGTGAAGAAGATAAGAGTGAATTACATCGACCTTTTAGGGTCAGACTCTTTAAGAGGCAGGGCATGCAGGCGATCCAGAGGAAGCTGAACTCAAATGTTTCCTTATGCATCAGCATGGGTGGAAATTATCACAATATTTTACATATAATAAACAAATTATTGGACAAACAAAAAAAGTAAAATACATTAGCCTGCAACAAAAATACAGTTTGTACTAAAAACGTTTCAGGTTTTTAACGTAGTCCTGAATTTAGATCAAAGAATTTTAGAAAACTGATGTTGAAGTATTTCTCAAATATTATGGGAAATGGAAACTTCGTGTCGTTATTTCCTTATATTTTCATCAAAGCTGACAAATATTGTTTAAAGTGGTCTAAAATCCCTTTTCAAGCAACATAAATGAAAGTGCTCCTGAAAATACTGGGCAGCTAAATATTCCTGATATCTATGCCTATGCATGCCCTTGATTCTTGGAGGAAATAAATGAGCACGCAGTGATTTAAGTGCATAGCCAAAATAATACAGTGCTGAATTGGTGAGAGGGAAATTGACCATAGTTTTTCTCTGTGCCCTGACCCACTTGGTTCAGTGTTTTCTGTGAGAATTCAAGGTTAGTTTCAAGGAAAGAGCATTGTGTTTGGTTCCCAGGGGGGATTGGTCCATCCAAAAGTCTCTAGAGTATTTTTACTGAAGCAAATACCTTTACAGGCCAATGGGGTTTTCTTTACCAGTGCACAGTAAAGAAAGCTGCAGTATGTAACTTTTATAAATAAATACATTTTTAAATATTTGTTGAAACAGTCACTATGCCAAGACAGTATGGGAGGAGAAAGTAGTGAAAAATATGAAGACCCTCTGCCTTCTCCCAGTACTAACTAGAAACAACCAGTCAGAGCCAGGAGGTGGGTTTTAATGCTGTCAATAACCCTCCATGTGGCGCTGCTCATTCCCTCTGTCTCTCTCCTGTTGCTCTGTGGTGTGATGCAGTGAAGGCTCACTACACCAACGATGGTGGAAAAACGGTTGTTTCTCCACCAGTAGCACATACTTGAGTGATTGACAGCGCTAAAACCCTCCTCCTGGCTCTGATTGGTTGTCTTTGAGTCTGGAGCAGACAGTAGCTCAGGGAGGAGGTGGAGGTGTCTCATATGTGTTAACACCGTCACTGCATGGTGACAATTTAGACAAATAATTTGTTTTAATATATATGTAAAATGTGCTTTACATGCTGCAACTTTAAGCTAAAGGCAGGTTCTGTAAAAATAAAAATACATGCAAAATGCAGAAATCTTCAGTGAAAATGTCAGCAAGTGGATGTGATTTTTTTGATCTGACGATACTTGAGTTTTTTCTCCCCCTAAAGTGGGAAAGTATATTTTCTCACACAGATTCCCTCCAAAAAATGGAAATATGCATTTGATCTTACTTTTGCACAAACTTGCAAAATTGTAAACTGTGCAAACTAAATACCCTGACATACTGAGAATAAACTTCTCGATTTCTACAACAAATACATAGATTTTGAGACATTAAACTAAATATGAGATGTAAAACTAAATGATAGTTTTACTGATGTTCAAAGGTGATTTTGCAATAAAGATGTTTGTCCTAAAATCTGAGAATCTTTTAACCATGCTCTCAATTATTATTATTTTAAAAGTTAAGTGTGGTGAAAGCTAAACAGGACAAACATTTCAATGAAAAGAACGAAGTACGATGGGCTGAGAAAGCAGTAGTTCCTCTACTTACAGGTAATAAGAGTAGGAATAAGCATGTCTTCTGAAGCATGGTGAGGTGAGGCCGATGATGACAGAGCAAAAACCCAGAAGAAGACAAACACATTGGATTAGTTCATGATTTGAGTGAAAAATAAATCTGTCAACCTACACAAGCTAGAAATTTAGTTTCTTTGTGTCCTCATATTTACTTACTTTATTTAAATAAATATTTTTTGCAGGCCCTGTTCAATTATCTGGAATATTTTGTATTTATGGTAATTTGAGTCGTACAACAAGGTTAATATCTGAAATGATTTGCATTGCGTTAGGTTTTTTTGTATTGCTGAAATGCAAAACAAAAACTAAATTTTCATTTTGTTTATCTTTGAAAAGTCTTTTCTGTTGTTAAACTTAAGAAAAGCTGTGATGAGCTTAGAGACAGGAGAGTTGTTGGCCAACAATCTTGGAAGGGTTTGACGGCCATTTTGAAACTTTTTAAAGTGCTGCTGCCCAATGATGTGATGAAACCACTACATCATTGTTGTAGTTGGATTTTTACACACTTTATCTTAATCTTTAAGACATAATGAATGCCTCTAAACACTTAAGGTTATATTTAAAGAATTTAAATTGCATATCTTAAGTGCTTAAGAAGAAAGCAACTCAAATATTTGGTTCTTCAAGATATTTTATGTCTCATCCTAAAAACTTCTTCAGAACTGAAGATTTTATATTGCTTCAAAAAGCAAAAGAAAACAACTAATTACCTTAAGCTTAAACTCTTGTTTGACCGATAATCTACACTGGCATTTAAAAAGGTATCTCATTTTAAGAACTGCATATCTAGTAGTGTGTATGCTTTAGTTATGCAAGTAAAAGGCCTTTGCAGGCACAGCTGTGGCCTCCATCACCAACTGGCTGATTTGTTCAGACAGGGATGAGAGAAAGGCTGGGTGGAGATAGACAGGAGAGAAATGGATGCAGAGAACAAATGGAAATGAGGAGGATTTATCAGTGACAGGTTTAAGTCGTTGCTGTACTGATGCTGTAGGTTTGGTTTAAGAACTGCTCCGCACAAAATTAGTCTCAAGCAAAAATGTGCCGGTATTTTGGCTTCTTTTAATGGCTTCCCCACCCCAACATGCACCGTCCGTCCAATGAGATGCCAACGCCTGGAACACACACACACACAAACTCACACTTCACAGATTCTGGATGGTGGAGGGACTAAAAGGATCAGTATCTGCGTTCTTGCTTAATGCGACGGTAACCGTCTACGACTACAGGTTGTTCTTTCTCTCTTTGGAAAGGAAAAAAAAATAGTTGAAACTTAAGAAAATGGCCAAAGAAGAAAGTAAAAGAAAAGGCTGACGCATTTAAATTCCTACAGCCTTTACACACACTAACACACACAATGTAACAGACGTGCACTTAAACACATTTGCAACCCACCCACTGTTCACACTGCACTCTTTTCAAATGGCAGATGCACACACAGTCATAACCATAACCCTTTTAGGGCCTCTGCTGACATTGTCCTTATGATATTAATAAAATGCAGCGCGCTTGGAGCCGGGCTGTAAAAGCCACAGCAGTTAAAACTGCCCATAAATATTAATAAAGTGTAAAAAAAATAAAATAAAATATCAGCTCGGCAGAGAGACAGTAGCAACGTGTTTGTTTCTGTGTGATATTTTACTAAGTATATAAAATCAGATGGTGTACATCTTCGTTTCAAGATGTGTGAGTTAGGTTGCTCCTATGGGCGAAACTGTGCTCAAGTTTGTATCACAAATTTTCAGTGGCAAAAAAAAAACTTTGTACCACAAATCTTCCTTCAATTTTTGTATTACTTTTCAGCCATTATGCAGGAGACTTGGTGCTCTGCTGTGGATCATTGTCCAGCTTAAGGCAAAGGTCACACACTGATGACGGACGTCGACTGAGTCCAAAAGAGCAGGAACCGAGGATTCATCAACCTGTCCAGGCATCATCTGGCATCATTTTGAAATGCTCTCTTAGTTGCATAGCAGACGGAACGGGACACACCTTCCCTAAAGATCCGCTCTTGTCTCATGAGTCCACAGAAAAATACTTCAGCCGTTGTCCTCATTTTCTAAGATTTGTCTTTGTGTTCTTGATGGTCGAGATTTTAGTCATTAATCTCCCATAAAAGCTGTTTTTTCCAATCCTTTTTGCATTAAAGAATCATATGTGCTGACCTTAAATGAAGCAAGCGAGGGCTCCAGTGTATCTGATGCTAGTCTTGGTTCTTTTGAGAGACAGGTCAAAGAGCCAGAATGTCTCCTTTCTCAAGTTGCCTTGGCTATTTTTTTCCTTTAATGAATCAGATCCTTTTTCTAACGATGCAATTATTCTCTTTAGTGCTCCATCATACACTTTGCACATGAATAAAGTTTTTTTTTCTTACTGCAACTTTAGCATCAATTTGCAGAATAAAGAGAGGTACATAAACTATTGTAGGCCATTGCAGAGAAATAAAGGTAATTATTGCCCAAAAAGTTCAAATATTTTGAGAATAACTTCACACATTTACTATGAAAAAAATTCTGATACTCCCTGTTGTAGAAAAGTCAAATTTCACAATCAAAGGGAATAAATTGTGATATTATAACTCATATTTTCTCTAATATTCCAATGTGTATTTCTAATTTTTTCACTTCAGTCCGAGAAGACTTCCATAATTTTTGTTAAAAATGTCTGATTAATAATTGTTGACGGACTTCTTGTTCTTTTTACAAATTTCTGACTTTATATCATCAGAGAACATTAGGTTTATTAATAAATTAAGAAAAAATTGGGAGAATTTTTTGTGAAATATGTTGAATGTTGAGATCAAAGAATATAAATCTCAAAAATGTATGTCTTCATTGTCAGTTATTTTAATCCTCCTATCTGAAATGGACCCAGTAGTTTGTTGTATCCGTCTGTGCATAAGTACACAAGAAAAATACGATAAAATCAGCCAAACCACATGAATGATCTTAGCAGGGTCATGGTGAGTTTGTCATGTGTCCATTAGGAATGCAGTGGATTCCTCATTAGACTGAGCAGAGCGTGACGGTTTCCTGACGGCCTCCAGGATGAACAAAACCTCCAGAACCTCTGAACCATCTCAGGGCTCCTGGGTGGAACATGAAGGCATCTATAAGCTGCCGTCGTTACAAATGTGAAGCACAGCTGACCATCCCAACCTCATGTCAGGACTGCAATCCAGTACCAGCAGTAGTGTGACCTTTGAACTAATTCCTGCATCCTGGTAGAGTTCAAGCACATCGGGATGTGCTGAGAATCTGGGCTGTGTTGGGATCGTTATGGGATGCAGCACCTTTTGAGATTCGCATAAAATGCCAAGAAAATCTATGTGCATGAATATCAGCATCGTAATTTTCTTCTAATTTAGCTAAATATATCGTAAATATTTACTGTAAGATGGGAAATAATCTGGAGAGATGCAGCAGAACACAGAGGGCCACCATTGTTGCTGTTGCTGAAAACTGGGAAATGTGTGGTTTCCATTTACATGGACGTGATTTACATTGTGTCTAATATCTCTGAAGTCCGTTATTTAACCTTTGCATTTTTGTCCGACCAAAATGCTGTTGCCATGTAAACAAAAAGCCAAAAGGCAACAAAATGTTTATGCTTTCCTGTTCCAGCGTTCTGTGAAGAGGCCCTGAATTATTTTCTTTTCTAACTGCAGTGTCAGGATGTTGGACACAAACTTTCACTAACAGCCATCCATAAATCGGTGGGTCTATTCAAAGCCCACAGACTGAAGCAGAAACAGAAACAGCAGAGCTGTGACAGACATATGGAAATCACTCCATCTACATACAGCATTCTATGTTTTTCTTGCTATGATGATTTCATTTAAACACACTTCGTCCCTCTTGCTGACTCCAGTTCTTTTCTTATATATGGATGACTTCTGTTGCAAACAAATTTCCACACTGATAGGATGGCTGCAGTTTATCATGGGCTTATATGAATACTATATGAATACTATCAGCTGAAAAACATGTAAACACAAACATCATGTGCAGATTGCAGATGTTTCACCTGTTATATTCAGGCTACATGAATATGTCAAGAATGTCTTGGAAAAATATGAAGGAAACTTCAATGACTAAACTGAATGTGAAATATTTTACCTACTAGATAAGAATATGCTTTCAATACAAATAGTTCTGCTCCAATATTGGCAGATTTAACATCACGTTATGTGAAGAGTCAACACTTCCAACGTTGATTCTTCTTCTATTCGATCAGCTTTTTAAGAACTGACCACAGGTTCTCCATCGGGTTCAAATCTGGGGAGATTCCTGATTCCTCCGCTCGTCTGATATATGAGTCAGTTTTGTTATCGCATTAGCCTTGTGACATGGTGCTATATTATGCTGGAAAACCCAAAGATCAGCAAATTGTTCCTGGGTTGTGGGAATGTGTTGGTCTTTTGATCCCATCTGGATTCTAGGCTCTGGTCTTGGATTAAACCCCAATCCTGCTGATAAGAAATAAATCCACACATGGATTATTTGGATGCTTGCTGTTGGCACCAACTGGATCTCATGATATTTCTCACCATTTCTTCACTGGAAAAATTGCTTTCTAGATGTTTCTATAGGGAGCATCAATTTGTAGTATTTCTGTAGATTTCCTAAAATGTATTTTTAGACAGAAAACATTTTTCTGCTGTGTAATGTGATGCCTTCAAACCTTTCTGCTTCCAATATTCGGGAAGTTCTGCAATTCTATATCGTTTCATTCTAATGTTAGATATTTTAGCGCTTGATGGAGACTTCCATGTTCTAAAGGCACATTTACTGCAAATGAATCTGTCCTGAAGTTATGGACAATCCAGAAAAAGTAGGTGATAAAACATTACACCGCAAAGCGTTGATGGAAACACAAGTAACTTCTGCTAACACCAGAAAATAATTTCTCCCAAACGCATCAGATCTCTGTACATTGAAGCTCAAGTTAAATAAGAACATTTTAGGCAAAAACTGGATTTTGTTTGTTACAAAAATAATGTTTGAAGTTATTAAGTTAAGCTTTTTGTCATGAATTGGGAAGGTTGTAAGTTTGGAAAACACAACTAAGACTTTTGACTATGATTTAGTAGCTTCCAACAAGCATTTTTGGATCAGACACCATTTAAATGGCCTAGTTAAAGTAAAGTGTAGTTGTACAAATCAGACAACATTGACAGGCAACCACTACAAACTGAAAACTCAAGACTCAGACCTTTATAAAGGACTGTGCATATTTCAGCTTTAGCGATAACGTAAAACCAAAAGAAAATTGTATTTCTTAAACCAACAGATATTAAAAATTAAATGTTTATAATTTCAAAGAAAATCTCAAAAGGCAACTTAAATTTCATTGCATCACTTTGTTAGCTGAATGACATGTTAAGTAAAATTTGTAATTAATTTTAATGCCAACAATTATGGTTCCTTTTCCAAACATCCAATGATCAAAATGTTTGTCAGTGGAGGAACTTGGGTTCAATGTCCACACACTTCTGGAAATTGAAAAATGGGTAAAAAAAAAAAGGTTCTGGGCGCTCAAAGCATTTTGAATAACTTTGAGAAAAAGTATTTCTTAACTAGAAATAAAAGGACTAAATGAGAAAGGTGTACAAAAATGTGAATATTTGTGGCAAGCCCTCAGCTATTTTAAAAGTGCTTTAAGTGCACGATGAAGCATTTATCTCAGCAAGCTGCAGAGTGCATTATTCAGCCATGTGTCACATCCAGAATGGGGGTCAAGCCCAGCTCAGCAGTGCTAATGTGCCCAATTTATCTAGGAAAAAAAATACAAATTCAGCATAAAATCCCTAAGACTTAAACTAAGACTGAGTATTTTTGTTATCTTAACTCAGAGACCAAATTCATTGAACAGCGAAGTTAGAAAAAAAAGTTTAATGATGTACTTATTGTAGCTGCCACATTGATGATTATTTCAATCTTAAACCTGTCTCTCTGATCTCTTGGGTGAAAGAATCTGGATATGATTGTATTTTTCTTAACGCTAGATGTTGACTTAATTGCTGAGCCACTAAATTTGAATCTAAGCATCATTGAAAAAGATGTTTCTAAAGTTTGGAGCTTCCCATTTGTTCTTCTATTGCTAATAGGAGGCAAACCCTCACTCATGAATAATTAAAGGCCCATGATTACGTATTCTGGTGAAACTATTTCAAAAACTGGACAAGGATCAACATAAGAGACTTTTCAGAATAAAACAACATGCTAAGCTCTTCATTCAGGCTTTAAAAAGCAAAACATCACTGTTACTGCTGCTCTGAAACTTTTTAATGGTGTTTAAGGCCTTGGATTTACAATATTTTTAATTATTCTATTTATTTTTAGAAATACTTCTCAAGATTGGAATCTCTGAACAAGCTGCCTATTGGTTTGCAGATTACATGGCAAGTAAACACAATGTGTGCTGATGAATTGTTCTGTCTTTCTCCAGAATGTGTCCTAAAATGTGTCGTAGCACTCATTTTAGTCACAATTTACATTTCTGATCTGTGTGCACACCTATCAGCTGCTTGAAAAAAATCCTTTAGAAATGTGAACACAGACATTATCATTGGTGCAACATGTTTAGCATTGAGATGCTATTTTGAGCTTCAATAGTTTTGCTGGTAGGCGATAGTGTTTTCCAGTGTCCAATAAAATTGTTTTTGAGGCAAAAACAAACCTAATCTAAACTTAGTCATTAACGGGAATATCATCTCAGGTATTCTAGAAAAGTCTAGTGTTACAATGTGAGCCAGGCCCAGTCAAAGGTCAGACATCAAACTGAAAACCTGAAAATGTTCAACCCTTAATAAACTCACACTAAAGTTGTAAAGGGCAGCAGAATAAAAAATTTTTTCCTACATTTTAGAGAGCAGAACATCTAGATAAAACCAAAACAAGCCGTTCAAGAAGCTTCATTTTTCTCCCATTTTGGACCAACAGCTGTGGAAACAAGTTTTTCTAATGTCTATGTTTCTGTCTGTAATATTTAGAAAGCAAGGCTCAGTATCCAGTAGTGAAGCTGAAGTAAGGAGGTGTATGTAAATTTAAATGTAAAGTAGGATTATATCAGAGGAAGACAAATCCACAGCGGTAAACTGCTTGCTCAGAGTGGATTGTCTCAGAGCCCAGAACAGTGTGGGTGGAGATATTTAAGAAGCATCACTTTCATTTGGAAAGATATTACCACATATCCCCCTGCTTAATCATCCATCTATATCTTATTTGTTAGAGCCAAACACAATTTCTAACCTACAAACTTTCACTAATTATTTAACCTCTTTTTTTCCCCTAATACTGGAGGCGGTTGGCTGGCTTGTGTTTCAGTTCCTACATAATTGTTTACTCTGATCTACAATTCAATTACACCAACCTGCTCCCACAACAGCCTGCACCATGCCGCGCAAAACTTTATCGTTTCTCTCATAAAATTTATGATGGTGGATGACACATGTACAAACATGTTTGTACACGCAGGATGGTGATGTTAGTTTTACAAGACATCAAAGAAAATTACTAAAAAGTATTGCACATGAAATCTGGTGCACAAAAAAACAATATCAGTAGAAATTGACTGTGTAGTAGGACTATCTGTTCACTAAAAGCATTTCATGTTAGTTAGCCTGGATCTCCACTAAATAGTGAAAGCCAAATGTCACATGTAGCCATTTTAAAGCTAAATGTGCAGCTAAAAAGATGCACTTTTTAGCAAGGAAAACAAAGAACATGTGCAGGAGCCTAAATGAGGACTTGGGTAACGGCATGCATTAAAGTTCTCAGAGGAATAGAGAAGCCTGCATTTTAAGCTGCGAAGTGACACAGATATGGCTGTGTAATGGTGCTGAGTGGAGCTTAAACTCCTTGTGGCTTCCCAGCCCTCAAACAGCCAAGAGAAAATTACACACATGTCACTCAGACTAATATATTAGGTGTTTCATGTTTCACACTCTCGTCTGTAAGTGTTGCTTAGGACAGCACATTCTCTGAGTCTTTTCAACAGAATGGGGATTTGTAACCGCAGCAATTAATATTTGAATGTGAACTGTGTCAGCACAACATTAATGCCAAAAGTTGTAGGAGGTAAACAGCAGCTCTGCTGCTCCAAGCTGGAACTGTGAGTCGTGTTTAACAAGGATATCTGTTTCTTCAAATACGTCATCTCTCAATCTGTTAGGAAATTAACTGTTTCTCTGTTTTTTAAAGTTAGTAGGAAGAATCCATGAGCATCTGCACCAAGTGG
Source organism: Poeciliopsis prolifica (assembly GCF_027474105.1). NCBI lineage: Eukaryota > Metazoa > Chordata > Actinopteri > Cyprinodontiformes > Poeciliidae > Poeciliopsis > Poeciliopsis prolifica. The sequence goes on from NW_026562489.1 coordinate 783,620, forward strand.
TAGAAGGAGCAACCTGGATGAAGAATCAGGATTCTCATTGAGGACTCGGGTCAACTGCTACTCAGAGCCATTACAAATAACTTTTCCAGCAGTTAAATCAGTTTAATGAGTCAGTTTGTCTGTATTTATTTTAAGCAGCCAGATTTGTAAATCTTCTTACTGCCTTAAATTAGTTACACTCTACAGTTTATGTCAAATGCCAAACACGGACAAAACCATTTTACTGAGGGATTTGTGCTTTTCTCCAGGGTGGAATGAGAATACACTGAGCCCGAGGCTATGTCTAAACTGTTGATTATTCATTATACACACTATTTGATGGCTAAAAGTGTCATTTTTTTCTCCTCCTTGTAAACCATTGGAAATTAATTCCTTGGTATCATGTGATCTACACGTTGCAGGAAAATTACGATTCATTGATGATTGTTTAGATTGTAGGTTTTTTCAGAATCGTTGAAGCTACTTATATATTTTGATCATAATTATCAACCCACATCTTATCAGATTATAAATGCTATGTGTGGTGTAACTGTTTCAAAACTTCGGTTTCCTGTCAAAGCAATAAACATGTCAAAACTGTTTGTAAGTTACAACTAAAAAGTAATATTTGTCAACTTTATAGCGAAGAATGCCTCCCAACAAGGGTCTTTGGTAGACCATATCAACATTTTCTTGTTGTATATAAATAACTTTGTTACAACCTCGTTATTGGAATGAGATTAATATAGTCAATATATAAAACTCTGAATTTAACAACAATTTTGTATCCATATTTATTAAGGCAGCCAAGAACATTTCATGCGTAGTTATCTATAACAGAAGGAGTGAATGGTGGAAATCAGAGAGTTGATGGTTTCATTCGATGGAAAACTTTTAACCAATTTGAATAATTAATTGAAATTGACTGAACTGATCAAAACCGAGGATCAGTTGGAACATGTGTGACTGGATTAAATGAATTATTTGTAAAAATGCTTTTACATGCATGTTGAGAATTGGCATTATATATAAATAAACTAAACAGCATTTTAAAAATAATCATCAAATTGCTGTAAGTTGTATGTAATGAATGAGAAAACATGTCAAACACAACTTAAGATATTACAGCAGAATGGCAACAAACCTTAAGCAACATGGTGAGTAAATATAAACTTCCAGTAAAGATCTAAATTTTCCGTTTTTAAATTGATCCTGCTTTCATTATACTTGAAATAATTTTTGATTTGCAGGTAAAATACTGACTACTCCTGATTACTTTCTACAACTCTGTTTGGCAAAAACATGTGAGAAAGTAGGAACAACGATACGTTAGGAAAATGAAAAATGTCAGCAAAGCAGCAGTGAGAGTCACAGTGAGCAACGGAGTGGATGTGTTCATGTCTAAAAGTAAAACATACAATACCCCACGCTCAGAGTTCTCCATGTGTGAATCTCTCTATTGGAGCAAGGGCAAGGCAGGTACAGGACGGAACAGGAAGGGTGGAGCCAAAGACAGGAAACAGGAAGATAGAGAGAAACATAAAGGGAGTGAGACTCCAGTCAGAGATGTTGTGAAAAAGACATCTATTTCATCTGCATGTTTTCATTACTTCCATTCCGTCACATTTTTATTCTGTTTCTCTTGACAGTGAGAGAAAAAAAGAAACAAAATCAAAACTTCATTCAGACTCTGACAGAATGTTTTCCACTCTAATTATAATTTCCTGCAGAGCTTCAGCAGGATTTCTGAACACACGATTGTCTTGAGGTTCTGGCAGTGATCTGAATACTGAAAAACCCATTTATTTGACTTCACCTCTTTGGAGAAGTTGCACATAGCATCAAATATAAACATGGCTCAGCACTGAAAACAATAAACTGATTGATATAAAGTATGACAGTGTGGACATTTAATGGATCTTCAGTTATGTGGGACATAAAAATTAGAGGATTCATCTGGGTGGCAAGTTTTAAAGTTGAATTCTTACAGGTTGATATCCCAGAGCTTCATGAACAATTTATAAAATGGGTCAAAATAAAGATAAAAACTCTGCAGCCAGGTAAAACCTCTTCAATCCCTGAGCTGTCGCGTGAAGAGAAAACGTGAACATGAAGCCAGATTGTTCAGGGAGAAATCTCATTCAACACGTTCCGTCAGCTAGTGGAGGTCAAAACTTCTGTCTCAATTTTTAAAATATTCATTGTTAGCAGAACAAACAAATTATTGAACTACTAGAACTAGTTTGAAAAAGCTAAGTTTTATCATTTTAGACGTACTGCAAACAGCCTCCAGGATTGTTCATATTTCACACAATTAACTGAATGGCATAAACCTGTATTATTTAAAACTGCCTCAGTCGGGTATAATGTCAAAATGTGGACAGAAGAGTATTTCTGTTGTGATGGAAAGAGCAAGAAGAGAGGACGATGAATGGAAGCTGGAATGCACAAAACGATGGATGCAACAAAGCAACTAGTATCCATGTAAAAATCTTTATAAATCAGATTTTATTTCATGTTTTGATGTTTGAATTGGTTAAAATGATTAGAGGAATGAAGAGGGAGCAACTAATTACACCCACGGCAATAAAAACGCCAAAACAACACCTTAGCAAAAAAATTGGTTGCAAATATATAGAAATATATAAAATATGTAAATATTGCTCCTGTATCCTCATTTTATTTAGCTTGAAGTTTATATGGTTGTACTTTGTGTGCTGTGAGCACTTAAAAACCAAAGACAAAAATCTTGATTCGTTCACAGTCTGATTCTAATCAGTTGAAACCGAATGTTTTCTGCATCTGTTAGTTTTCGGCATTTCAGGAACATTTAAATACCAAAGTAGTTTTTTTCTTGGTTTTTGTTTTATGTGTTAAAATAAAATGTTGAACATTTAAACTCTTACCTGCTGCAGACATCTCATCAACTTCTCCTAGCATATATTAAATCAATTAAACATTATAAATTTCGGCTTTTGGTTCGTGCCAAACAAACTCTTGATAAAAAAACAGTCAATCCAGCTACTGGGGAAAATAAAATGTATCTGTATTTCTAAATCAAAAACATGGTTTTGTTTCTGACCACTTCTTTTCTGAACACATCATTATTTAAACTAATAATTATCAAAAATGTATTCCAGTCCACACAGTGCAAGTTATTCACGTTGTATGAAACTATATTGCAATAGCAAAGCAGCAGCACTAATTTAAAGCAGTTTGGTCATTAAATGTTGACATAAATTATGCATATTCACTAAAAACTATTCCCTCCACTATCTGAGCATGACACGTCCAACATATGGCTGTCCACCTAAACTAGCATCCAGGAGAAGGAAATAATTAATCAAAGAAGTTGCCAAGAAGCACATGGTAACTCTGGAGGAGCTGCACAGAATCAGAGCTCAGGTGGGAGAATTGTTTGACGGAACAACTATTAATTCCTGGCAAACCAGAGATGTTAACTTAAAGGAAAAGTTGCCAGAAGAAAGGCATTGTTGACAGCAAGTCATAGGAAGTCCTATTTACAAGTTGAACACAAAGAAAATGGCTTTCTGCGCCGTGAGCAATTATTTGTGTCAACATGAAAAACAGTGTGTGCTGTGGAGAACGAGCATCCTGAATACATAACACATTTCTTGATTCGTGCTTTGATAACATTTTCCTATCTCTGATATTTGTGGTCAGAAAATAGAAATAAACTTCTGGGTTTATTGAATATGTGATAATAGATCATTAGTCAGTATTTTACCTGCTATGGAAAACAGATCAAAGTTCAAGTGTTATTAACTCTCTGAATTAAATGATAAATATGCAGGCCACTAAATTCTAATTTACTAAAAGTATTTTCTCTTTCACTTTAATATGATGCACTACGTTGAATTTGTTTGCCATATAAAACCAAAATAAGATAGATGGGACTTTTTGTTATAATACAGCAAAACGTTTGAGGTATAAATACTTTGAAGGTGTTGTACGTGAACATAATTGAGTTTTTCTGAGTTGTGTAAATCTTTTCCAAAGTGTTTATGTACCTCCAGTCAGATTTCTGCAGGAACGTTTGCAGATTTCTGCGGCTGAAGCAGTCGAAGGCACCATTTAGCCAGAGGAAACACTTGTATTGTTTACTTCCTGCTTTGTGTATTTGGCTTCACGTTTTCCTTGAAGTTTATAATTTGGAACAGAAACTTGTGTGTTTATGTTCCAAATCAAATCAAAGTTAATTTTCTTTATAGGGTGATGAAGCATTTCAGGTATGTGGAAACTAGATACAAATACGCATACATAGATAACATTAAAATCCCCAGAAAGATGCAGATTCTCTCATTAATTTGCAGTTCCAGATTTGTCACCTTTCCTCAGTTTCTCAGCTCAGGTCTGCTGTTCAGGCATTGTACACTAAAATCCCCCCTTGTTTAGGGAATAGCAGAAACATTAATTATTCATCAATTCTGCTTTCAACATTTCAATAAAAAGTGTATCTTGTGGTTGTTTGAGTCCTGAGGCTGTAGAAACACCAGATCCCCATTAAGTCTTCAGCTGTGTCCACCGATGTTGAAGTTTACATTAAATTATCAGCAGCATCCCCCTCCAGCTTTGTTCAAATCCCCTCTGAAACACATGTAACAATTTCTGAAAAGAATGATCGGACAATTGGACATGCTCCCTTCCTGAAAAGTTCTGTCGCAGAATAATTTATGGGGAGTAAAAAGTGCGTAAAGCACTTTCCATTAAAAAACAACCTTGTCTATCCCACAGGGACAACTGGCTGAAGCGTACAGGTTTAAAATATAAATGACCAGAGAAAATGGTCTCCGACATTGTAAATGTTCTTTTGTCAGAATGCATTTCCATCTTCATTTATCTCTTCTTCTTAAATATTCTCACAAACTCGTTGTCTTATCTCTTTTTAAACCTACATAAAGTTGGAGCTTTACTTTCATGCTTCCTGTTTGCAACTTTCTTTAAAGTTTTTTTATTACCTCTGTTCCCTCCACCACTCCTGTGTTTATTCAACCAGAGTCTGACTCTAATCCCACCTCGGAGTACGGATTAATTTAAATCAGATCACCTGGACAACTTGTCAGCTGCATCCTTTTGAGTACAGCTGTGTTGGCCTTCTAATTGGCTTTTTAATGCACACCAGGCCCTGTTATCCCGGTTAGCAATTACTAGCATGTCTACTTGAACCTAGAGTCGAGAAGAGCAGATTTGCTATCAATTTTTATATTTTTTGATCTCCCTTCTCTGAAGTCACAACATATATTCATCTCTGTGCATCCTCTTCTCTCTGACTCCGAGTGTTTGAGATGTTCTCCGATCAGCCAGAGTTTGACTCTGATGAGGTTTTCTACTGACCCCATGTCAAGACTTCTGCTTTTCTTCCATTTGTCCTGTCACTTTATCTGAAAGTCTGGCATATAAAATGCACATTTGTTTCACCTTTACACACTGTTTTGACTAAAAGGTTAACTTCGGGCTGTTAATCGATTAATAAAATAACCTAATTAATAGCAAATCTGTTCAAATTAATCACACTTAATTAGTATTGATCACTTTTCAAGGAAACGTGATAAAGATAGATTGAGTCAATTACGTCGCAAATATAACAATATTGACAATAAAAGTCAAGGTTGTTGACTTTTATTGCTTATTTTGTTTTTTAGTCTAATGCTATTTAAAAGTGGTGAAATTGATTTGCATGTAAAAAATGCACAATATAACTTTATTAAAACCATGACAAAACCATGACTTAAAAAAAACGCAGCAATTGTTATAAACTGCAACGTTTTTGCTTTGTTTTGAAAGCAGATCTAATCTCCTCCTGAATCACATCCCTCCGGCTTCAACAATATTTACAGGTCGGCATTTTTTAGCTACCGTCTCTGTATTTGCGGTGAGTTTCCCTCGGCAGTGGCCCGCCTCTCGCTCCAAACAGCTGGAACAGTCGCAGACCCTCCTCCCTCCCTGCCACACCAGGTTGTTTCGCCTTCAGCTGATATGTAAATGACAAACTGCTTCAGCGGTAATTAAATTCACCTTTGCTAAGAACTCAAATTACTTTGGTTTTATCCAAAATACCATCTGGTCAAAGCTTAAAGCAAAATGGATCATTTAATAGCGTGTCTTTCTTTTTATCCATTGCTAGATTTACTGAGCAAACAGAAGAGACGTATGGCAACAATGAGGCAACACTTGCTAACACTTACTGCTAATTGTGCTAATGGGGGAGAAGCAACGTACTGTTTATCCGCCATCATGAGTGGCTATGCTAACTAGCCTGAGCATTTGTGACAGGCTGTGCTAGCTGCAGCGTAGCAGAGAGAAGGAGAGAGGGGCGAGCAGCGCCACACAGAGGGGTGACTGACAGCGCTGAGACCCTCCTCCAGGCTCTGATTGTTTCTAGTTAGCACTTGGAGAAAGAAGAGGAGCTTAATTTTTTCAAAGACTATTTGTCTCATACCACACTGTCACAACTTAGTGACAGTTTCAACAAAAAAAAAAAAAAATTCCCTTCCCACCCACTGCGGGTGGTTCTTATCCTCTGAGCTCGGGTCCTGGCCTGGAAGCTTGAGGGTCCTGCAGTATCTTGGCTGTGCCAAGGACTGCACATTTCTGGACTGAGATGTCTGATGTTGTTCCTGGGATCTGTTGTAGCCACTGCCCCAGTTTGGGGGTTACTGCCCCGAGGGCCCCGATGACCACAGGCACCACTGTGGTCTTCACCTTCCAGGCCCTCTCCAGTTCCTCCCTGAGGCCCTGGTATTTCTCCAGTTTCTCCTTTTTCCTGATGTTGCAGTCGCTTGGTATTGCTACATCTACCACAACGGCTTTCCTCTGATGTTTATCCACTACGACAATGTCTGGTTGGTTCACCATTACCATTTATATCTATATATATATATAGATATATATATATATATATATATATAGATATAGATATATATATATAGATATAGATATATATTTAAATAACAGCTACATACTGCAGCTTAACTCATCCCACAATGTTCAAAAAACAGAAATGCCAGAAAAAAAAAAAAAAAAAGAATAGACAACCTTCTTTCCTAGACTCTGAAAATGGTTTGTCGCCTTGTTTGTCAAAGTCGGGGTTAAGATGAACATCAGGTTTATAGAGCAAACTAGCAACTGTTGAAACCCCAATCCTTTTTTTAAAAATTTGTGAAAAACATTGAGTGTCCAAGAGGGAGCAAAAAAAGGATTTACAATTTCTGTACAGACAAGTTGGTTGAAATTCCTGCTGAGACGTGTGCAAACCTCAAGACCAGACAAGAAGCATCACAACATTGTCTTCGATAATAAGGATTCTCCCACCCAATGAACTTTTTACTTATTTGCTGACAAATATCTGAAAATTTGTCGGTTAGTCTGTACATTCATACCAAGGCCATTACAAATGCTATGCCCAGTGAAGACCAATATGAAGAAAGAGACACATTTGCACCAACTTAACAATAAAATCTTACACATCAGTTAATCTCTTCATCTGTCTGTATTCATGTCTTTGGGTTCACCCAAAGTTCTGCTTGGACCCGGAATGTCTTATCGTGTGGTTTGAGACATTTGTTGAGCAAAAAAATGTAAATAAACCAGATTAAACAGAATTTAAATTCCATTTATTCTAGAAAAAAAATAGAAGATTTTGCCAATATATTGTTGAAAATGTTACATTTAACATTTGATTTGCATTTCTGTGCTGATTTTGCACCGATTTAGTTGGACATTTAAAACTATGTTCCAAGTAGTTTTAAATGTGCAGTAGTTGGCGAGTTGTGAAATGTTTAGTGTGATATCGTTCCGTCAAGTGAGAAAATCTCCAGAAACCACGACAATAATGTTAAACATCGAACAGAAATGGGTCCAAGTAAAACAAACTGCATAAACAGAATGAGGAAAAGGGGATGAAGGGATGCAGAAAAGAGAAAGAGAGAATGTAAAGGGCAGGAAGAAGGTGATGGAGATCAGCCAGTGTGCATGTTCACCAAGACTCAGCTCCGTATTTTAATCCTGTAGCAAATTGTTGAAAATTGCATCATATTGGTTTCATATAAATTTACCACTTTTATATTTATTTTTTATTTGATATTTTCATCAGAAAAGTGACTACATTTATATTTTTGCTCTGCCTGACAAGAAAACAGTTTTTAAGCTTTTAAAGTTTCAATAATCCCTTTTCATAAAAATGTATCCACAATTTTTTTTATTTTTATTTTTATTTTTAAGAATAAGCACATTTACTTTTCAACATTGATAACGCTTCAATTAATAACTGGTAGTAATGAGGACACTTTCAGATTTATAATGTCTCTCCCTAACTGAACTGTAATCAACATGATTTAATCAACATGATTTAATCAATATTATTTAACGGCATCGAGATTGTTGGTAGACTCTGATGTCCAACAGATGTCCAAATGTTCAGTTGAAAGGTCCGGTCAAACAGTCTAAAGAAATTTACTTTTTTTACTTTTTTGTCTTGACTTCTGTAAAAAAGAAGAAATAAAAATGGAAACCTTGCATTGTTTCATCTTTCATACATACTGAGCCAATCTTACATTTTTAAGAAAGTTTCTCCAGAAAGACAATTTGACAGGACCTTTAAATCTTGCTTACTCCCAAAATGATGCATCATGATCACAAAGTGGCCCAGAGAGGCTACCAACCATCTTGTTAATTGAGAACAAAGCTAAAGAGCTTTCAAAATCTTACACAAGCAGCTTTAGGTCTCTTGCACATAGGAAGCTATGGCTACAACTGTTTCAAACATGTTTCTTATGTAAGGCCCCGTCCACTTGAAGATTATTTTAGTTGTTATCCATAAATATTTTTTGTGGTTTAGGCAGTACATCCACGCAGATTCTGCATCTTTTACACCAGAAAGTCATTTTTGACACCAGGTTCCATAGTGGATGAATTTCTGAACGTGGGTTTCGTGACACTTGATTGACCAAGTCCTACAAATTAATGACATTTAAAAATAAAGAAATAAATTGTGCCAAGGAAACCCGTCTAATCTGGCAACACTGCACTGAATTCTTAATGTGCCTGGAAAGACCTTAAATCCAACCTGGATTATTCAAGCTGTGGTCTCCTTAAAAGCAGCACTGGGTTTGGTGAGGTTATTTATCTCTTTTTATTTTTGTCTTTTACAGACAGACTCCTCCTTTCCTGAAAACCAACCACTTCCTGTGTGCACGGGCCCTGCAGCTGCTGCCTGGCGCTGTTTGGTTCAGTGCATACCTGCGCTTGAAGGTCAGGATGACCCCGAGGAGGATGATGATGATCATAAGACTCCCTGCGATCATGCCAGCCATTTTCACCGTGCTGTCCACCTGCTTCTCCGGCTCCATGGCGTCCGAATCCTGGGTGGATGCACCTGAGCATCCACACACACACACGCAAACACACACACAGAACGTCATATCGATAGGCAGAATCCCACAAATACAGTCTCAAAGAAACAAACTTACTTTTTACGTACAAAAACAACAGACACAGTCCATGCTGCATTAATTTACACAAAGGATCAAGTTCATGCACAAACATACAGCATACATTAGTCAGCTACAAGGGAAGGCAACATGATTAGTCCCAATGTGAGGAGATGACTAAACATTCCTTCAAAAAAAGAGTTAAATAAGAGCAATAAAAGTTATGCAGCAGGATAAAATATGAAAGAGAGACAATATAGAGTGGAACCCCTCCTAATTCAGCAAAAGCTTCCCTGTTTTCAGATTATTGTTTTATGTATTTATTTTTGTGGAGGATTTCTAAAATGTGCAGCGTGGGAAACTGAAACACGCAGGTGTTGTGCTGCTTGACATGGTATTGGCAACCAATCCATTTTCCTCTGCTTAGCTGTACATAAGGAAGACTGTAGACGTAAGCTACAACAGAGCAGCCAAGATGGTTTCTACAACGTGAATTAAGATTAATCTATCAAAATAAACAGTTGTGACCATTTTCAGATGGGAGTCAGAACTTGCAGACAGTTGTTCTTTCTAACCCTTTTATTTAAACAAGATAACTAAATAAGGTCCACTTTGTTAGTGTTGAAGTAGCAAAACAATATTCAGAATGTTATAATCAGCCGAGGCAACACAATGAACCAAGAATTTACTAAATTAAATAAAATATTTCAGAATGCAAAAAAAAAAAAAATTCCAAAGACAGAAAGAAAACTGTAAATGCAAAACACAAGTTGGATGATCAAACAGCCCTAAATATCAATGCAGATCATTCTGGCCTCAGAAAATAGATTTTCCTGGATGGATCTACACCAATATGTATTTACAGAGATGCGCCTGAACTGAAATATGAACAGAACATCTGACAGGATTAAATGCTCTGAAAAACAACATCTAACTCAGAAAGGTCTTCCTCTGTTGGACATTTTAGGATTGTATTTTACAAAGATTTTACTGGCAGGCCAGCAAGAGACAAGGAGAAAAAAAGTTGAGAGCAACAAAGTTGAACGACTATAAATCAAGATTTTATAGGCCTCTTATTTAAAAGCCTGTGATTGTGCACATGAATGCTCCCGTTCACACTGAGCAGACTCTTGTTATAACCTTGATAGACAAAGACAGGCGATTAATAGAGTAATGCTGGTGTGTTGGAGTTCAGTTAATCTCTTGTCTCTCTCTTTTTCACCCACTCTGCAATAACAACACAAGGTTGGCAGCAGTTACACCGAACTCGCAGCTTAAGCACCTAACCTTGGCACACTTGGTAATAGCTGCCGCAGTCCTCAATGGCTGATGAGATGTTCTTATGAAATCCCTGAACGCCCTCAATGACAGACCATTCACGCACGGCCTCTCCATCCTTACACGTGTTTGAAAAAAAATACGTATATAAGACAAATTCTTCTGTCACTCTCAATCCCACGCTTCAACGCTGAAAAAGAAATGTCACTTTACTCTGAATGTTTTTTAAAAGGGATCACAGAGACATTTCAATCGCGGGTTTGATGTATTTCTCTGAAAGCGCAAATAGTGTTTAGTGCTAATTAGAACAAACAATGATTCTGCTAATTATCAGCAGGCTTGAAGAAACTGGGGAAATGTGTCTATTAACTTTAATATAGTTCAGATCTGAAGTATAAATACACCGAAATGTCAGAGATACTCGATTTCAGACTGAAATTTCAAGGTTTCAAGGTTGAACCTAAAATGTACAATGACCATTAAGGTGAACTTAATGTGATGTTCAATACATTTACTGCACAAAATCATTCTTGGATGATAAGATTTTAGTCTGCTACGTTTTGCCTGCTCCCTTCAGAATGAGCAGTTTTAAGGCGCTGTCGCTTTAAATCAAATAAGCTGTTGCTGGCCACACCAGATGTGCAATTATATAACTGTACATTTTTGAAAAGCACAAGTGGCGCCTCCTGCACAACCAACAAGAATAAAGCAAATAGTTGGATAATAAATTGACAACAAAACACCTGGTTTTTCCAGGGTCACCAACTTATTTACATGTGATTTTAGTTGCGTTTCTTAAACGATGAAAAAAACCACAATTCCCAAATTGTGTTTTTTCGACATTGGTGGAATATTGATAAAGCACATTTGCAATGTAAATGTAGCGACTGTTACCAGATAAATGCACATTAAGATATTCTCAATATGCATTTTGAATCCCATGTCTATGTTCAACGCTAAATATGTTTTAGATTATGGTGGGTCATAATAAAGCAACAATTAATTCTCAGATGCTCTATAAACTGCAGTTCTCTGCATTTTTGCTCTTGTACCTTCTTTAAATCCCTTCATAATTGAATAACCTGATTTGTTGCTTTGCAATTTAAATGAGTCCTAAATAAGAACATTCCACTGATTTGGCATATAAAGACAGTCAATATTACAATTCAGAACAAATCTGCTTCATTACATGTGTTGCAAAAGTACATGCCTTACATTTATCTTAGCCTCCAAAAGCAAACAACGTGGAAATCTCAAACCTAAAGTTTGCATTTTGTCTGCTTTAAACCGGCTTCAGAGAAGCAGCAGGGACACAAATGTGAATCTTTTGCTTTCCACCCATTCCCACTTCATGTTGCCCTCTCTGTAATCAGAGACCAGAAGTTCCTAGTTGTCCATCAAGCACATTATGGTTACATGAGAGCCTTGGGCGATCATGCAGGAGACGAACGCTCACATTTCCATGTCAGCCTGTGCCCCAGTAATCACCTCACAGGTGTATTAAAGCTCAATTTCCCCCCTGAGTGATCCACATTATGTATCAGCTGGCACGTTTCACTGTGACCCCCCTTTGTTCACACTTCACAGCCTCACGTGCTGATTGGGTTCAACAGTTCACAATGCAACAGCAGAGAACCCCATCTGGCAACGGGTTCAGCTCCATTTGACATTGCAATTGACCAGGTTGGGAGCTGTTCAGCCAATCAGGTGAACTCAGACGGCGCTCTGACCAGGACAGGAGAGATGGGAGCTAATACAAGCGTGTCCATTACAAAGGGGCGAGACCTGAGTTGAAGCAAAATACCACGGCTAAATGGGATTGATTCACAGCTGGTGGAGGAGCATCATGGAGGCTGGGGCAGTCTCATTTATAGCTGTATTGTTATAATGAGCTAACAGGTGGCATATGACATTTTATGGATAATTCTGCCTTTCTTACCACCAGTGGCTTTAAACGGAGTCTATAAAAGGAACCGCCATACCATTTATACACCATACAAATTTAGATTTTATATTAGCATTCCTTCCTGAAAGAGTAATTTATACAAGGAGACAAGAAATAAATGCAAATTACTCATTTGCATTTATTTATATAAATATATATAAAGTAGTTATATTGTCTTCCTCTTCTGCTTCCAATATTGTGATGTTTAGTATTTTGGGTAATGTGCCAAAATAGAAGGAAATGTCCAGCTGGCTAAATGTAGAGTTAGCATGGAAAATTCAAGTTCATAAAACTATTAGCAAACAATCATTGTGCTCCAAACAATCCTTTGCAACATGACCATTGTACACAGATATTGAAATGACCAGTAGTGGGCGCACTTGTGCAAATGCATGAATAGTGGAGCTAGCTTTTCATTTAGCGCTTTAGCATTTTTGCTAATTTGAAAATGTTTACTGCATTTAGCCTTCCATAAATATTTTTTTGGGATAAAATCTAAAGCGCTAGTTTATTAGGCTGCTGTGTAAACTTTCCTTTAAATATATTTCAATATCTGTGTTGATGCTGATGTTGTTTATGTTCATTAGAGCAATACTCAACAACTAACAAGCTGAAAATATAAACGAAAGTATATTCCAAAAAAAATCCCTTTCCATACAGGTAGGTGTGCAATAACCAAGTTGATCATGTTGTAGCACTTTAGCATTAGCTTCCACCAAGTACTGTGTTGGTATAGCACTTTAGTGTTAGCAGAACTAATTATTAGGATTAGCGCAGGTAAACATCTGGTTAGCGCTGCCCACCACTGTCCACGGCAGCATATTAGCAACATATTGTTTTGCCTTAGTGTAAGCTGTGCACTTTAGCCTTATTCTCTTTAGAAATACCAAAGCCAGGGAGAAGAGTCATTTTTTACATAAATGTATCATTTCTGAGTAGTTTTTGTTTCTTAAATCTTGGAAAGTAACATTTCCAATTACTTCATTAATTGATAGATATTCAGCTTTTCCCACAAGGTTTAGTATTTTCAGATAAATTGTAAAATTCCAGTTGAGATCATCACTTTAAAAGGTGACCAATAAACATGGTTCAAGTCTTTTTATTTCTACTACTTATTTATTATAAATTGTTTTTTTTTGTAATTACTGCAAGAGCCACAGAAAAGAGGCAAGACTCTTAATGCCTGAAAGAGTCTTGAAACTATTTCTTCTGGAGAGAAGATGAAATGTGGAAGTGAGAGGCTGAAGCGCTCCGGCTGTCTCTGTGGACCCTAGACTGTCTGTTTCGGACGCTTGGCCTTCCCAGTGACTGTCTGCTGGTGTGCTGACACCAGGGGAAAACTGTACACACTGCAGGACTTACTGCAGGAAAACAGAAACTGCTACACAAATTAAACACTAATGTAGTTGAAGTGAATCTGCAGTGGTTTACAGAAGAGTCTTGTTTGTTTCAGCTTGTTGAACACCAACAGTGCATCCGAAAAGCATTCAAATTGCTTCATTTATATCTGTTTCCTTAAACTTATTCACACAATAAGCCCATTTTGAAAATATTTTATACGAGTAAAATATTTGATCTTTTTCTCCACATAAATATTCTTTAAACAATAGCACTATGCAGCTTGATGGATATTTTATTTCTGGACACTAATAATGCAACATATAAATTAATATCTCCATTTGATAATACTGGCTGCCTATTTAGAGTAATCCTGTGAAACATCTCCACCTGTGAACATTTGCCTAATATCATTTCAACTTATACATTTCTTTTCTTGCATTTTTTTTCATCCCGTTTTTATTTCGCTCACTTCGTGAGCACAATAAAATTACTTGGGAGGAATTAGGGGTAAAGCCAGAGATATTAAAAACATAATCTGATCCAAATAGAGAGAAGATTGATTCTCCCAGCTAGCGATGCTCTGCAGCACCACAGGATAGCATATTAAAATGGGAGTTCTCTTGCTGTGTGTGATTTTGTGCATGCCTGTGTCTGTGTTGGACGATGAGACGTTTGAGACCATCTTATAAGTTTTAGTGAAATTATGAGGTGAAATTAAAGTTTATTTTAAGAATTTGTGCAGTTTTTTGTGTGAAGACGGAGTCAATCTTTACCTGAATGTAAGCTATAAGTTGCAGATGTATGTTTTTTTCTTCCTGCTGTGACCTGGATGAGTCTGATTTGAATGTTTGGTTTGGGGCTTTGTTTTTTGACCAGCTGTGGGTGGCTTCCTCTGTGGATTAGTGTTGGTATGGCTTAGCATGTTTAACAAGATTATTCATCTGAAATAAACCACACTGCTCTATCTGATCTATAATATGCACTTCTTGTGTTTATTTGACCAAACAACTATTGACCACCAGAGCTACATATGGCCTGCGAGCTTTAGCCTATATGGAGATCCTAAAGGGAGAGTATTCTTATCTTGGCCTCTAGTAAAAGCATAAAATACACAACATTATTCACCTGAATCTTTTTTAAGGCCCTGGTCACACAGAGCTGGTCCTCAGTGAAACCTTAACATGCTTTGTAATGCTGCCGCTTCCTTGCACGTCGCCGTTGATCGGACACAGAACAGCAGATCTGAAAGCGAAACTTTTCGGAAACACTCCTGCAGAAGGTGTGAATTACTCTGCAGGTATGAAACCCCACATGCAGGATTGATTCTACTCATGCACAGTAAAAATGGCAGATAGAACTGTATTGTGTGCTACTTAACCTGTCCAGTTTACCATGTCTTCTGATAACGAATAAATATATTTTTAAAAGGAGGTTAAGGGTCAAAGCACATGTGCGTTTCAACGGCATCCACTCCATATGATGCCCAGACTACAGCAGATTGAAGGTGTTTTGTTGGTCTGGTCTAAGTAATAACACCATGTCAAAATGTGAAATGTCCCCCTAAAAATATCTGAAAATATCAGCAGTTTCCACATTGTGGTCTTGTGTAAAAAAAATCTAAATCACGTTACTTTTGAATTGTGACTATGCTGAGATGCAGTAAATAGTTTTAGATTATGGATGTTGCTGCAAAACCCCAAACGCCTCCTGGACTAACAGGAGGCTGTATTTACGCTAAACCAATGTAATAATTCATGACTAGTGAATAAAAGTGAGAATTCTCAAATTTGATGTTTCTGTGCATCTCTTTGCAGGACTGTGAGAGAACATTTGTAGAACTTATATGCAGTACTTTGAATGTCCTGTTCTGGTCCAAACATTTAAAGACATTTTTCACTTTTCATTGTGTTTCTATTTTCCCGGTCATGTATTTTTTGGTGTATAAGATTTCACAATCACGTTTTTAAGATTCACGGGACTCTTGTGAAGTCGAGCAGATGAATGATTCACCAATCTGTCTGGTGGAATAATGCAATGCATTTGTTTGAACACAAAAATAGGAAAAAAACAATAATTCATGGGCGGGAGTTTGATCTGTGCTGGCGTCTTTTCTCTTATTTTGAACTTTGATGTTGGTTTCTTCCAGTCTGTCTTTGTTGTGAAACCGTTTCTCATTCCGTCTCTTCTTCCCTTAAGAATTTAGTGACTGTGTCTTTCTTGTTTGTCTTTCTCTTAATCTATTTCATGTGTCAACTCTAAACTCGGTTGAATGTTGCTTGCTGACTGTGCAGCTACTTAAAAAGCACTTCATCCTTTGTTTGTTGGTAGTGTGCCCTTAAAATGTCATATCCTCCCCAGACATTCACCTACAAACATCTTCTCCCCTTTTCAGAGTCTGACTCAATCTGCTGCAAATTTTGAGGGCAACCTGACTTACTAGGGAAGAAGCAGGAAGTACATTGTCATTACATATGAAAAAAGAAAGATGAGAATAAGGCGTACTGTGAGTCAAACCAAACAAATCAGACATCAGTCAAATTGCAGGTTTAAACTGCAGTCACATCTCCGAGTCGACCTTAAACAAATGCTCATGGCAAGCAGCCTGTTGCATCAGTATTGCAGAGCAGTGGAGCAGTTACAACATGACTCTGTACAGAACCAATTAGAACCGACCTCGGGACTAATGGTAACAGCAATTGAAGCTGACACAAAACACCAATGTGTTTATAAGAAGTGGGTTTGAGGCATCAAAAGGTCATACGATCACATCGACGTAGAAATCCTATTCCTCATTCAGCATGCCGATGCTGGAGCGCTGAAGCACTCTAATGGCATTTCTTTTTATCTTTTCATTTCAGTCAGTTTTTACTTTGCTTCTCCTCCCACAGTGTTGAAAGCAACCATATGGAAAATACTTCAAAACAAATGGCTGTCAGAAACAATGTGCCATGGCTTGTCCTTGCAATACTTCACACACTGTTGATGAAATTTGCATAACACTTCATGCAGACAATCCTATAGAGTGCAATGGGCTCGGTTCACTTTGGCGCTCCAGAGATCAGCCGTACCTTACAGCAGTGGTCCGACCTTTTATTTCTGCACACCACTGCCTTACAGCACTAAGCATAAAATATACCACTGAATTTTAAAACTGAACTGACATGTTTTAAAAATCACAGATTCCACTTTAATGGTGGAGACTGATCACACTAAAGGTGTTTCATGTTAGTCAGTATTAATAATTGATCAATTGTTTTGTTTCTAATGTCTAAAATAACCAGATGCCATGGCACTTTTCACTCGACACTATTAAATAATAATAACCAATAAAGCTAAATATGAAGCTAATGCAGCAGCAGTATTTAACAAAGTTAAATAACACAATTTTAACTAACATTACTAACCATTCAAATGTCTTTTGGTAAAATGTTGAGTTGCCTGTGATGTCAGTGGAGTCCAGCAGCTTTTATAGACATTCTGACGTTCAGTTAAATGTTTCTTTCAAAGGACATAAACACCAGTTTTATTTCAGTGTTTATACAATCATTCTGCACTTTCATTTTCTACATATTTTAATGTCTAGACTTGACCTGCAGCAGAAAAAACAGGTATTTAGCATTCATAAAGAGCCCGGGAAAAGGTCTAAGAGTAAAACAAATGCAGGGAACTAACAATGAGCTGAATGGAACTGTGAAAGAAAGGTTTCCATTTTTATGTAAATGAGCTGCCATCATCCTTTGCTGTTTCATCAAGTATTCAGTTGGCCTTAGTTGAATTCGGACACAAAATACAGGCAAGTAGGCTGCGGAGGGTTGTTTAAATTGTGCACTTTCATTATAGAGTTGAATCTTTTATGGAGGCGACCTTTGGTGTTTGCTCACTTTCAAATGAATTTTTTTTTATTAGACGAAACAAATACCAACACTTCTGTGATTCCATCGCAATCAGTGGACTGTCATCTGTGTAGCAGCTTCACTGGAGTATGTGGGCTTACATGCAAGACTGAGTTGAGGTTCAACCACAGCCAGCAACATCCGAAGCAGAGCAGACATGCAAACGAATGCAGTAAGATGAAGATGAGGAGGAACAACAACCAAGGAGCCCCAAAAAATGGAAAACCAAGACAAATCAGGAAACAGAGGGATAAAGTGGAGGAGGTGTAGGGCAGGAAATAACCAAAATGAATTATTGTTTTGTGTCGTGTTTATGGTTGTGCTGTGACATAACATAGGGAAGAAGATATTCTGCCTATAAAGAAATAATCACCTTCGCTTGGGATGACTAGAATGTACGGCGTTGTTATTTGTCCCCTACCTATTACCACTAAGGCCAAGGGCCGCACGTCCCCGCCGGAAAGCATGAGAGAGAGGGAAGAGAGAAAAACAAACAACAACAAAAAAAAGGAAAAAAGAAGAAAAAAGTCTAAGAAAAAAGATATTTCGTTTTATTTATCAGTTTCATTAGATCTCCCTGCTTTGATCTGTCTAAGGAGAGAAACTGCAGCGGTGGAGATGGTACTAGCACAATGAAATCAATAGCATTTAGCTGGGATATGACTGGTCTGTTTGCCAAAACAAAAAACTGTCAATGAGCAACCTGAGTGGCTTTTACCAGGAGGCGGCCTGACAGATGTGTCGAATATGCCTATTTAGTAAAGAGCTGGCAGCGAATGCAGATGTGGTATTAGGAGTCGGTCAAGAGTCGACCCGGCCTGACGGGTTAATAGGAACAAAGGGACAAGAAATGAAGGAAAGAAAGAGATGGTAAAAAAATAAAAATAAAAAAAAAACACTTTGTGGCTAATTAGAGAAAAAAAATCTGATTTCTGCTGGGAAACAGGTTTCACTTTTACAGAAGAGATAATCTATTCAAATTCAAATCGCAAATTGTTTCAACGATATGTATTGTATGTTTCCCTTAATTTTTATGTTTTTAAATAATACTGTAAATTCTAAGGACTTTCTTTTTTACTTAATTCCCAGTTCAAATTAAAATGAATCAGTCATGTTTCTTAGATATTTGTTCCTTATGAAGCTGAAACCTCCGTTTCTTCACTTGGATTTGCTGTCAGAAAATGTTTGTCTATTTCCATAAAAATGACAACTTTCTATTTCTCTCAAATGCATTTTAAAAATGCAAAAGAAAGATTGAAATTCAGACTCTCTATGGGCTGATGAGGGGGAAGTAAAACTCTGAGTCACGTCATCTCTCAGAGAGAGAAACAGGACAGCTGTTCAGAGACAGTTTCCCTACATGATAAATATCAAGCACACAAATTTCTGTGCCTCTTTTGCTGATGCATATTAATTTCACATCAAATTATGGATCAGTCCTCTTCTAAAGCAAGGTCAGATTTATAACATCAAAAAGGATCTGATGCAGCCAGATGCTGACGATTTCTTCAAGGTTTTTGGTTCCCATTTAAGTAAATCCCTGCAAATATGTAGCAGGATAAACTGAGAAAATCAATCGAAAACTAACCGACAGGATAAAGTTTACAGTTTGTGATGTTGAGTTATTCTGTCTTTAAAGTTAATATTACCTGCAGTTCGATTGTTATTAGTTTCTGTTTTCAGTTGAACTGGTGTCTAATGAACTGACCATTTATTTTACTACAGACAAATCCAAAGTTTTTAAACCGTAAGATAGTTTGTCTAATGATCGAAAAATTCTTTTAACTTTCAAAAATCTGCTTAGTTAGTAAGAAAAAAATATCTCAAGGTTCAACTCAGCCTCAGGCCAGACAGACAAAACATGTTTTGATAATGTGAGTACAGCAAATCCAAGCCCACTGAATCCCAGACCTAATAACCAGACAGCAGATGTGCTTCATCTAAAGTTTTACAGTCAGAGGCCTTGATTTGTGATGATTTTCATTAAAGTTTGAAATGCTCCTGCAAGTAAAGTGATGCTACTTTTAAAGAAATTCAGTTTTAAAGCTTCTGAATATTGGATTTCTTATATGCCCACTAATTTCAAAAGCATCTCCAGCTTATAAAATGTGCGTCTGCTGCAGTGAAATGAACTTATTTCCATATCTGACTCATCTCGTCCACAGCAGACTGTTCAACTGAAACACTAGTGGGTGAATGTTTCAACAAAACTCAAAGAAAATGTCTGTTATAGAGAAGTAAAATTTTGTAGAGATCAATATATTGGACTAATACAGGCCTGGACAGAGGGAACAGATGAGGGTTTTAGAGAAAAACTTAATATTATCAGCACTTTTCTCAAGGTTGAAGAACATTTTGCTAGAAGGCCAAGATGGCGGCCAGCTGTGATAAAAGGAGTGGCTCTGGACAAGCAACAGCTGAAACCTCAAACGTTCTTTGAAAAGATCCTGAACACAAACTTCCTGTTAGAGGAACAAAAACAGAAATGTGGGAATAAAGAGGCGCTTTCAGTTCTTTATGGTAGAAAACGTTGAGTTCAAACGCAGCTGCTGGGAATCTCAAGCATCTGTTGTGTTCCTTGTCACAGCAGTTATTACAGACGCTGTCTGTCATCAAGACCCTGAATATTTATCCAGCTTTTTTACAGCAGGACAAATAAAGCAGAATTTCTGTTCAGCTCCAAACTGTTCAGTCCCAGAATGCCTCACAAACAAATGTTCCTGTATGTAGTACTTTTAACTGCTGTTGTTTGGTCATAAACATGTTTAAACATATTCTTTAAAACATTTTATCTCATCATGCAGCAAGAGTTTTGATGAAAATTAGAAGAAGACTTCAACCTCTCTTCACTGGTTTTCTGTTAAATCACCAAATTATCCTGAAGAAAAAAACTTTTCTATTTTGCTGCAGGTTTACAGGGTTGGTAGTTGTTTCTCTTCACTGTCATGACTTTGCTGCTAAAGAATTTCTCTGACACTGCATACAGTTTTCTGATTTCTTTACAGCTGGGGTGTCCAAAGTGTGGTCCGAGGGCCATTTGTGATTCTTGGCCTGTTTTTTGTGCAGCCCCCAATTGCAGTTAAAGAATGATACCAGTTTGGCCCGTCCAGCTCAGGTGACTGATGCAGACAGAGACGTTTTACCTGTGATCCAGGTAAAGATTTTTTTTCTTACAATGGAAAATGTTAAGTAAAAATCATTCAGTTTTTATAATATAAACCAAACATGTTTTACAGCAAAGTGAACTTTTTTCTGAAAATCTCACTTTGCTGCACCAAAATCAGTTTTCATTTAATTTATTAAAGTTTGATAAGCACAGCAAACGTTTCTGCTCTTAAAGCTGAACATAAATTTGTTCACTCAAGTCCAAAAGAATTTGAAGATATATTTTTATATTACAGTAAATAATTTTAAAGTTTTGAATAACATCCCTTTCATACAACAGAAGAAAAAAAAACTATGTGCTTGATTGTAGTTTTTTTTGTTTTTTGGTACGCATCTACTTTTGACTCTATAATTTTGGCCCATGTGTCAGAGATCCATGTTTGAGAAAGTTGGAACTGCATATTTCACATAATATGAACTGCATTACATTAATTTGTACTGGAATAAGCTGAATGAATATGGACCGATCTGGATTGCAAATTACTGGAAATAAATTTGATCTGTTTGGCGAAAGTGCCTTCACATCATTTGTGGAGGAATTTTTCTCTATATAAATAAAACTGAATGAAACTGTCAAATAAACGTCATTTATTCTAAAAAGCGTGAGAAATAATTCCAACCAAAATTGCTGCTTGTAATTTTTTCCTCATCTTGATTGGAGTAAAAAGACAGACTCCATTTTTCACTGAACAGCTCTAAGCTTCCTCAAAATTATCCATCTGCACTGCCACTCACTGCCCACTTTAAAACTTTCAAGTCCTTTTAAATTAGATGTAACTTGAATTTTTGAAAATTAACTATTTTAAAAAGTAAAGTTTGCCATTTGTGTTTTGAAGAGAGCCACAAAGTGAAAAGCATGTCTTATCTGATACACACAAACATGCAGACAGTCAGTGTCCACATACCCATTATATTCCCTATAACCTAACCAAACACACAAAAAAACATTTGGTATGATAGATGAAGAAAAAAGCTATAAGAGAAAGAAATGTGCACAAATGAGTGATAAAGCCTTGATGTACTGTGGATGAGACAGAAACAGAGATTGAAAATGTGGAAAAATCAAACCAATGCTTGATGCAGATAAAAAATGGGATAGAAAAAAAAAAAAACAGAAGGTGAGAAAAATCAATAGCAAGCTAAAAAGCTTCCAAAGCACACTGCCCAGCACACAAATGGGTGTATCTGCAAAAGATGAGCAGCAAATAAAGATCTGAGACACGGAGAGAGCCAGGCAGAATGAGGTGGAATCAGAAACACTTTAGCATCCGTCCACTGGGTCTAATGAAGCTGATCCAACAGTCTACTGCGACTCTGATCTTTAAACACTGGTGAACAGCACGGATGTGGCATGAGGTGACAGGAGGAGAGCCGGATACAGGAAAAGGAGCAGAGTGTGAGAAACATTGAAGCAGAAGAGATGGACAGAGATGCTGCGGAAGAAAAGCATGCAGGATTACATGGTTGTGAATAGTTGGCCTTTTTCTGCAGTGTGTGAGTGTTTGTCTCTTCTAACTAACTCCTACAGGTTGACGTGATAACAAAACTACAACATGATCACTGGAATAATACTAATACTAGTGTAGTGTTGCTCCGTATCAATGGAAGGGTGCTCATACCTTTGCGAGCCAGACGGACGCAGTTGATTTTGGTTTCCTGTGAAGAGAAAAACACACAAGTTGAGATCCATCACACAGAAAAACTCAAATATTCCCATAAGTCCAGAAATTAACACATTGACGTTTCCAACAAGATCATTTTTGCATGCTGAATAAACTTTCCATTCATCTACTTTGCTCCTTTTAAAGGCACATTTCAGAAATGTTCACTCTTGTTCTACTACAGATAGATGAAGGATGCCTCAAGGTCTTCCTTCATACCACTGCTGTTTCCAGTCCAATGTGGTTCAAATATTCGAGTTTGGTCTCATAGTTCATTCATTTCTGCTGCAAAGTAACTATGAACCTTCCTGTCAACTAATCTGGGAATTATTATAGAAAAGCTCTGGAAAAGCTTTATGTTGGTTATCAGTATTATAATTACTACTATTGAATATTCTTAAGTTTAAATGTTTTACTGGCAAACGTTTCAGAAACCAGACTATATGTAGGAAATAAACTTTTATTCTTTCACTGAAACTCCAATTCTGGTGACTTTCTTTTCTTTTTGGAACAGAACATCTTTAAACCATTTAATAACAACTATGGGAATCTTGCAGAGAAAAATTTTGCCAAATGGTTTCCCTGTGGAGTTGAATCCAAATACCTGCTGTTCGGACCTTGGCTTGTTATTTTTGTAGTTCTGTTAATTTGCCTTAGTTTTACCCATTATATTTAGATCAGCCTTATTTCTGTTTTCGTTCAGATCAATCTGTTCTTCCTTTATTCCACCTCCTGTCACACAGTGAGGCTGTTCCAGCATGCCTTATATTTGCAAACATCTGTTATTGTAAATCAAATGATAGTCTTTCAAATTTGAAGCCTAAACGTGCAGCATGGAAAAAATGCCTGCATGGCAGGTTTAGCATCTGGTTTTCTTCAAAATGTAATCTTTTGACAGTTCTTTATGAAAGAAGGGAAGAGAAACAGAAAGTGGAACATCCTTCAGATGTTCAGTTTTTACATGTTTTATTTGGCCATTAAATATTTTAGTTAAGTCAAAAATAATCAGACTTTAATGTGAGATGATGTTTAGTTGGATAGTGAAACATTATGCAGGTCAATGTTATTTTAATCAAAAGAAGCAACATTTCTAGAACTAGAATATTATTTTATCTATATTTTAAAAAACGCATTAGATTTTTGTTATCAACTTAATTGTAATTTAACGGCTGAAATAAGTTAGAATATGACCTTTGCTTCAGTAAATTTAAGGTTTTAAAATTGGTTAAAATTTTATCTTTTAATTTAAATGACTTTAGAGGAGATAATTTTAACTAAAAAACTATTAGAAATGAATAATTCAAAACGACTTGTTTCTTTTTTGAGCAGATTATATTCAGACATTGTGAATATAGCTTAATTTGTTTAAAAAATGTTTCTATTAATGGTTGCAAAGAGAAAAGGATCAGTTCAAACACTGATGTGTAAATTTGGGCCGATAACATCCGACAATATTTGCTTTGGTTGCCAAACAATATTTACCAGTACGAAGAACATATTTTACTAGTATTAGAGACAAAAGACACAGTGCATGTTTCAGGATGGAGTGACTTTTTCAAGCATAAGACTAAAGTTGTTTTGGAGATGCAGCTCAATATTTCCGTCTTCCTCATATTGTTTAGATTTCCACTTTTGCCTGACAATCATGAGGATTTATCCAATAAGAGACCAGAGATCCACTGATGGTGACTTTATGCAACCAAAGTCAGGAATGTAACCGTCTTCATTTGCATTTCATCGGTTCTGAACAAAGGATTTAATTGAAATCAATTATATCAGAAATTTGAAAAAAACTCATTCAAGCTCATTAAAATTCATAAAAGGTCCAGAGTTTGTTTTTTTTTTTACAGCAATGTTCGCTGCTTGAATGTAACAAAAGCCTCTGAGCTCTACAAAGAGAATGCTCCTCTCCTGTCAACAGACAAAGAATAAAAGTGCATTTAGAGATTTTGGAGTCTGAGTGCATCTTGATTGACAGCGACTGTCAGAAGGTAAAATCTCTCTCCTGGAAACTCCAAAACTGGCACTCTGAAGCTTGTTTAGTGTGTGTGTGTGTGTGTGTGTGTGTGTGTGTGTGTGTGTGTGTGTGTGTGTGTGTGTGTGTGTGTGTGTGTGTGTGTGTGTGTGCGTGCGTGTGTGTGTGTGTGGCGCGGGGGTGAGTGACATTGATTGTCGGAGTAGCCTGGCCAACCCCTGAGGCTTTTTACTCGTCAAGGAAGGTGTCTGGCTTCGCGGCGAGGAGGAGCATGTTTCTCCATGCATGTCACAGTTCCCTTTTGTTTTCTGCCATTTCTTGCCCAATTTCTTTGTCCTCTTCCTCCTCCGCAATCCTTCCTCTTCAACAATTCCAACTTTGCAGTATTTTTCCCCCAAATACCTCTTCATCTACCGCTGAAATTCACTTTCCGTGTTTTGTCCATTTAATCGACGCTTTGGTCTGGTTTGAAATTTACTGATTGTGCACAAGTGGCTCAAAGAAAACGCTTGACGTTTCCATGAATTTTATTTTATTTTTATGAATCACAGCATTAAAGTACAACTATTACCGTCCTTTGAACTGTGTTGTGCAGTGTTGGAGTAATCTCATTCATGTGTGGTGTTATTTTGGGGAGATGTTGAGTCTAACCACATTTGTAACTTGGTGACTGTGGATTTTGACAACATTAAACTGTTCTTTTGGAACATAAGTGGCTGTTGCAAGAGTGGTTGGGTTTTTAAGACTTTTTCACTTCCATTTCACACTGAAAACAGTCAGACAAACTAAAAATCATTTGTAAAATATTTTGTGAACTATTTAGGCCTAAATGTTTTGGAGATTGTGCATCTTTTTTGTTATATACAAACTGAAGGTCTTTGCCTTAAACAAGCTGCCAAAAATCAAAGTTCACACACAATAAAGCAACATCACAGTGAGTTTTTAAATCATTTAACAGTAAATACTTGAAAATAAGATTGGATTTTCAAGCAACAACTTCCAGAAAAACAAAGCAGCACTGATCATTCAGACTGAATAAGAAATTGCAGAGTCAGATTTTAGTGGTCAGACTTCTCTTCCTACCACTGGTCTGTTGGTATTTACCCAGAATGCCCTCCACTGTTTTTAAAAAGGTTAGTTTGTTTCTAACTTTATCATTTTTACATTGTAGTTTTACTGTGAATTTACTGTGGATGCTTTCAAGCTCACTTGAAAGCATTGCTTGAATTTACAAATTACATTAAGGTGACTTATTCTCACTAGTTTAAAATAAATCACTATTGTATTTTACCTTTATTTCTTCATTTCAGGGAATTAAAAGAGAATAATTGAAAACTATAATATCTAAAATTGTTGCAAAGCAATTTTCATTTGCATTACAATAAGTGAATTAATTTTATCCTTTTTTCATTTCTTTTATTCTTCTTATCTGATGTCATCTCATTTAATTGTTGATTCTGTGACAATATTTCTCATACTAAATGGAAGAAGAGTGGAATTGGTAGATTTTTAACAAGCTGAATGGCACATAAATTATTTTATTTGCCTTTGTTTTGAATTTCTTTGAAAGGCTGATTGACTAACAACAACAATTATTATTATTATTTTGTGTGTCTGAGTGTTTTATTTTGAATAAACTAGAAACAATAAATGAGGAGACTCAGTCTCCTGGAAAAGGTAAAGTTAAACACTCCACACAAGTCCTGGGTAAATTTTGCTGGGAGGAAAGTCAACCTAGGAAAGAGACTGAAGTTTTAAGGTTGCATCAGTGCAACGGGGAGCTGCTCTGCCTGGGAGGGAAGAATAAAAAGCAACAAAGACACATGTTTCAACTTCTGTCTCAGCTTATGTTTAAGCAGAAAACATACATTTTGTGAAAGAATTTTGCTTTTCAGTTTACAAGACAGCCTCACAATATTTTTCCACCTGCACTTTCCCCTCTGCATTTCCTCCCATTTTAACCCTGACTTGCTTCTATTATTGCCTCAAGTGATAAACTCTTCACTTGTTATCGTTTCACCCCTCCCACATCTCTCCTCATCCCAGAGTCCCAAATCCTTCCACTTGTTTTCCTCACAGCCCGAGGCAAACCGTTCCTCTGCGTGTTTGTGAGACACTGCATGACACTGAGACATGGAGACTGCCGTCGGAAGGCTGTTATTTGTTCAGATGAGAAACTGGCTTTCAGCTGACTATATTTGTATTTTTCCTTGTAAAAACACAAATATATCAAACATTTAAATCCAAACTTTCTGATCCGTTACAATATATTATGGCTTAGAGTCGTACTTTTTCCATTAAGACCCGATAAGTAAAATATTTATGAGTTCAAAACCAGGAACAGATTTACAAGTTTTGAGTGAAATTTAACTTTCTTTATGTTTCCTTAAACTAAAGATTTGACTGAGTCTTTATGATGAAATGTAGAAATAATTTATCATTTCTAAGTGACTCTAACAACTGTAAAAAAAAAAAAAAAAAGATTTATTCAAAGTTAAGTAATTGGTGTAAACTAGGTTTAGATGAGATAAGTGATAAGTAAATATTAGCCAACTAATTTTTTTACGTATTTGAAATGGTGTTAACTTTCAAAGTAGATAAACCCTTTATAAACTTTGCTTTGTGTACAGTTAGATAAATGTTACAATTAGCTATTTTTATGGAATATAATTTGAGTATTTTATTTTGAGTTAAAATCACAAACTGTATTGTAACATCTAAAATGAAATTTAAACCAAAACCAAAAATGTTTAAACTATTCAGCTGATATTTCAGAGGTTTTCAGTTTAAAATTTAAGTCATTTTTACTGAAAGGTATTTAAATGTTACATTTAGACGAACCTGAACAAATTCCCAGAATTAAACTCATTGTTTGAGCCGCCTAAATTCTGAAAAATCAAGTTATTGCAGGATTTTTTCTGGTACCAACAAAAAGGATTGTTTATGTTTGATTCAACGTGGTGACAAGATAAAAGGGGGTATTATTAGCAGGACAGAATTGAAAGGGAACACAATGTGAGCAAAGGTGATGACAAAAGAAAAAACAAAGTGGGAGGACATTCGTGGGAGGATAAGAAAAAGGTGCAGTCCAGGAGGGATTTAAAGAACTGAAACAAAAAAAAATATACACCCACAAAGAATACAGAAAGAAGGAGCGGATAAAAAAAGAGGATGAAGAAATAATTGAGAAAAGAGTCAAACATTTTACTGGTTTGAAGGTGGAGAATGGTAAAATATTACACATAAAAACCGTAATGATGTTTTTCTGTCAGAAGCAGCAGCGCTGCAGAGCTTGAGAGTGGGCGGATTGAGGGAACGATTCTTCCTAAATGTTCTCCTGAGAGGTGGTGACAGAAAATGAAAGACAGAGGAAGGTGTGGCGCTTGCTTTGATGGACAGGTGGATGTCAGAGGAGGGGAAAAATAAAATAGCAGGATTATCCGAGACTGGCAGGGAACGAGAAGCAGTTTCATCCATAGGATCAAACACCAACATCACCTTGTTAGATGCAAATGAGGAAAATAAGAAAACATCTGCAGCTGCAGGGAAAAGTGACACCGACTCCTGCGGATGTGACTGACAGAACAAGAAATGAAATAAATGCACTTTGTGAGCGGAGCGGATAAGGTAAATCCTTGATTGACAAATATCACCTCTCACCTTTCTGGAGCTATAATGAAGAGTCTACAGCTTTAGGCTAAAGAATTTAAACACACTCAGCGTCACGCCCATAGGAGGCCCAGCAGATGGGAAACGGAAAATAAAACCTGATCAGAGTTGTTTCTCTGAGTTCAGGAAAATAACAGCAACAGTTCCAATCTGGAAAGAGAACGTGGCCAGAATACATAAATACAGTCATGAATAATCCAACTATTTTTGTTGAAGTCTGACTTCCCCATCAAATCATCTGGGTTATGGTGGCTGAACAGGTCCATTTATATTTCTATTTACTTTTTCCACTACTACCCTCCCAGCACACCCACAATTTTCCACTCCATGATCCGGACAAATCTAACGCTGATTGGATTGACTGCGATCCAATCAAATATGGAACCCCAAAGTGACCGGATTTAAGGTCTGAACAGCAGCAGAAGCACTCAGCGCCTAAATGCATCCGCTCACAGTGGCTCAGTCAAGCAGGAACCAACACATTCTCTCCCACATTGTCCGTCTCTGTTTGAGTGCATTGTGGGAACTCTGCCGTCTGAAGGAGGATATTGCGCCACGGCGCTGGCCAACTCACCGGGCATTGCTCTCCGCGCACCGAGTTACCGTGGTTACGGCGGTGGAAAATTAAAACGGGTCTCACAGGGGTTTAAATTATGATGGAAATTCAAAAAGCCAAGTTAGAGCCTTGACATACTTCTGAGGAGACAGGTGGGGGAGTTAGTGTCAGTAGATGGTGAATTAATGGATTAAAAAAGAGGCAGCACAAGAAAAATTAAAGTTTTTTTCCTTAAAACTGAAGTTTTAGAGAAGTATAATTATTTTCTAATTATATTTGTCAAATAACATCATATGGCAAAGATGCTCCAAAAAAACTGATATGACAACTTGTTTGATGTATTTTTTTCTTATTTTATTAAAAACATTTATTGCCAATTACACTACTTTTAGATATACAATTGCCATAAATCATTCTTTATAATTCTTGTTAATTCTTTCCATCTGGGATACTTACTTCCTTATAAAACAAATAAATTCTTATTTTTCTGTAGATATAAATATTCTTTTAATGTCTTTTTAACGTATTGCATGTATCGGGGTTTTTTTTGTTGTTTTTTTGTTTTTATTTTTGTTATTTTCAAGTCTATAAAATAATTTTAAAAAATGTTTCTTTAAGTTGTTTTTTCATTTAAACCAATAAAATAGAAAAAATCATACTCACTATGAGGCATTGCTGCAGAGTTAATTAATCAATTTAATCAGCTGTCCAATGCTGCTGGATGCTCAATAAGGAGGAGTGATTGTTGCAAAGTTAATGACTTGATAACATCAGATGGATTTCCTTTGAAAACTTTTTTCAACTTGAATAATAAACTGACTTCAGCTGCAGATTTTTTGTAGGATTTAATCAGAATGTATGTAATCGACAGTGAATCTATCAATGGGATTTGATTGAAATAACTACCTGTTTACAAATTGGATGTTTTAAAAAGTGTTTTGAGACTAAATTTTACTGCAAATCATCAATGTATGAGGAATCTCAACTGATTTGAAACTGAAGGATTTCTCATTTTGTATCTTATTCATAAAAGACTAAAGAAAAAGAGCAACTATGAAAGTTATTTTTCAGTCTTGACCATTTTACATTTTGCACAACAATATATTGAGAGTAACACTTACACAATTTTCTAAACATTGAGAGATAATATCCATTCCCCTCTTGGGAAATTATTTGATAATTGGCTAATATCAGAAAATATATCGGTCTGAAATGTTTTGACACAGCATGTGTGGAAATCCTGCTGGTTAAAATGTAAACTCTAAAGCAGTAAACATGAACATTAGTTCTGCTAATGCTTAAAAATTATTATTCAACCATAGTATTTATCTGGAGCTAATGCTGAAGGACTAAACTCATCAATGTTGGAGTTCATTTAGAGGAAGCTAATTGTGCTAAATGTTTTCAAAGTTTGCAGCAATGCTAAAGAACTACACAGAAAAAAATAACCTGCTATTAGGTTAGCAGGTTATAAATGTGCTGAACTCAAGTTCTACACATTTTTATGTTTTGGTCTGAATTATAGACACAATTTTCCAATTAAATGTCAAATTTGTTTCAAATCTTGCAAGGAAAAATAGGGCCTCAATTGTCGGCTCACTGATGACTCCAACAGGTCCAGACTCACCCCATTGGCTCTGCTCATAGCCTGGAAGTAGATGCTGTAGCTCTTGGCCGGTGACAGCGGAGGGTTCCAGAAGCCACCGTAGCTTTTGTTGTCTCCCACTGTGAATGGCTGAACCACCGTGAGACTGGAAGGCGGAAGATCAGCAGCCATGTAGTACCCAGAGTTGAGGATGGAGGCGTTGCGGAAGCTGAACGGGCAGAAAAGCACTCTGGAGCTTCAGAGGCGGCACGCCGACTTTTAGACTTCCTCTCTTCCTTCACAACAAGCTGGTAGGAGCTGGAATAATAAAGAAACGGTTTTTCAACAAATCAATCAGCAAATCATTACTCCAATGTATTAGTAATGTACAAAACTACTCATGCAGTCAGAATTTCTTCATATTTTCATCTCTAAGCAGTTATTTTGTCATTCCTTAAAGGGAGGTAATAACTCAGTCATTAAGATCTTCTAAAAGGTCTTTCAATTGTTGAACTTTTCTTCATTTTTTGAGAGGTTTCTATTTTGAGAGGGATGTGTTTTTGTGTTGGACCTTAAGAGTGACCTGTTATGGTTAGATTATATCTATATTTTTGAGATTCAAGTCTGGTCAGTTCTTCCTATTTTTAAATCCTTCCAGAATGAGCTGTTTTAGGGCCTCTGTCACTTTAAATCCAAATAAGCTGCTCAACATTTACATTCATACACGGAAATTATTTCAAACAGGTGTTTAATTATATACCTCTGCATCTTTGAAAAGCAGACGTGGGGCCTCCTGCACAACCAACAAGAATGCAAAAAGTGATTTATGGATGTTAATATAGATATTCATTGAATTTGAAGCTCTGCTTTGAATTTCCTAATAAAAAATTAGGTCTAACATGCATTTTAGAGATTGAGAAACTTATGGATGGATAGCAGGTTTGGTCAGCTAATGAACAGTAATGGATGTGTGCATGCATGTACTTGTATGTGCTTCAGCAGGTGTGATTGTGTGTATATGAACAGTTGTAGTGATGTTTCTTCTCTTAGATGTGCTTCAGTGTGTGTGTGTGTGTGTGTGTGTGTGTGTGTGTGTGTGTGTGTGTGTGTGTGTGTGTTTCCACTGAGCTCTGAGAGGCCCCTATGAATGGTTGAGGGGCTCCTTCAGCGGTCAGGACAAATGCAGCGGCCCTCTGCAATTACCTCCATCCTCCATGCCAAGAACTCACTTCACAATTATACACAATTAGGAAAATGTATGTTCCTGTGAACGGGCCGCGGCCAATTATCCCCAGCTCCCGTTTGGCAGCTTTCATAAAAATAATTGCTGATGACCAAAGATGAGTCTCTCCCGATGTCACGTTCTGTACCCTTTTTACCGTTCTGGCTGAATATCCATTTCAAATTAAAGCCTTTTAGGGGCTGCACAAAATATGAAGGACAGAAGAGGAAGCAGGTAGTTAATTCACTCAGAGAGAGGAAAGAGAGAGAAATTTTCATGTTGCTTTAGTCGCAGATTTCTTTTTTTGTTGGAAAGTAACTTCAGATTATTTGTCTAAAATTTGCCTAATCACTTTTTTTTTTTTAATTCTCAAGAAACTTAACTCAGTTGCTGTGCTAATTAAGCAAATAACGTATATTACAATATGCACTTATGAATGTTTTTTTTTTTATAAATCTCAAGTATTTGTGTTAATATCAGAGGTCCACTCTATTAAATTTCATGGACTGTAAGTGGAGTTTGCAAATTTCATATGCTTCAATCATTTTGGAAAAATATAATTTTGTTTATTTGAGCAATAAACAAAAACATTAAACCGTCTATATTGTGTATGAGGAATATTTGCTGTGTGAAAAATCATGAAATATGGCATAAGGTTCATAAGTTTCAACAACTAGTCGCTCTTTTTTTCTTTTCATTCAGTCGAAATTTTTTACCTGTGTTGATCCTCGAAGACATCAAACATAACTTTCTGAAGCAAGTAAATTAAGTAAAATTTGATTCTCCAACTGAGCCTCAAATGAAAATATGTTTGTAAGAATATGAGATGCAAGACATAACACTTTAACTGTGACCCTCCAAAGACATTTAACTTAATAAGTCCTTATCCTACTCAGTAGTTTATTATGTTTAATAATAGTAAAGTATATTTTTCTCTTATTCTGCAACAGTGTACTTACTTTTTGTTTTTACATTTTACCTTTTCGTCCATCACTTTGCTGTAAATTCAGCTGGATTTTTCCCCTGAGGAGCAATAAAGGATATCTACTTTCTATTCAGCTTTCCAAATAATTAATTGTTTCCAAATTAAGATCACATTTATTATTCATTTGAATCAATGTGTTACTTTAACAATGAGGTTTATTTCTTTAGACAAGTTGTGGGTGAAAGCTTGAAAATTAAAACTTGAAATAATGATCATGTTTTGAATTCTGTCATGTTTTCTCTGAGTTATGCCTTCATATAGTGGAGAGTAAAAGGTTTAAGGCCAGAAGTGACTAATGATCATTTCTCCTTCTCTGGGTTCTTTTGCATACAAATTGGACTTATATGTGTAGAATACTTTAATGACTGTAAAAAATGCCCTTGAGGAAGAAGAAAGTAGAGCAGGATGAAAAGAGAGCTTGGAGCAGAAAATACGGAGGAGAAGAGCAGGAAGGTAGGAAGTGGACTGTAAAATAGAGAGGATATTCCTTCATGCTGCTCGTCTCTCAGCAGCATGAAGGAAAGAAACGGAGACATACAGGCAGAGCTTCAGACATTTACCTGATTGGTGCTCCTCTGGACTGGGCAGGCTTCAGCAGGATGGTGATGGTTGTCTCCGTCTCATTGAGAGCCATTTCTGATTCATATTCCGGCATCATGGGAGCTGAAATGAAACATTTCACACAACGAAAACAGGGATTAGTTCATGAACAATGACCAAACCAAGTCTAAATTATTTAAATTTGGCCAATAAACACAATAAACATGACCAAATGTAACCTAATTTTAAAACTGCCATATTGTTGCACAATAAATTTCAAATGAAAACTTCCAGAAAGAGGTAACTTAGTGACATCAGCAGCTTTATGCCTCAGAGAAGAAGGATCTCAGCTCTGTCTCTTTAATTCTCTCATATCTCAGCAGCAGAACCTAAACATTTTTGTTTGTCACCTTTCACTGGTGTAGCCACTCCCAAGACAGGGCTTGTCACTCCAACACCTGAATAAAACACGGACGTCTCCTCTGATTGGCTGGTAGCGCCGTGGCTGAATTATAACCACATATTGCTGTTTAATTTCTCGCTGCCGTAATTTTGAGTACCTTATTTTGTGAACAAGCTTATTTGTTGTAATTTTAATTTAATTTCTTAATTAATGGAAACACCGCAATTGTACGTTTGTGTTTTTTCGACATTAGCAGAAAATCAACAAAGATCAGTATTTGTTGGTTATGGAAACACGACTAGATTCATGTAATGGAACATTTAGTGTAAAAATATCTGGCGATGAAAAGCTGAAGGGACCAATTCATCCAACCTCTTCTGTTCTGACTGAAGGAATCTCAAACAATTCATTTGGTTTCAGACATTTTGGAAGAAGAAAACCGTTTAATGCGTCTCCCTGTTACAGTCTCAAACTTTGGATTACTTTGTGATGCCGTTCCAGTTTCATATCGGGACCACAATAATCTCATCAGGTGCTGAAAAATGCAATGAAAAGACAGATGAATGTTTCACTGTGAGAGACTTTAAGGCACGGCCTGGTTTTAATTTCACATCTGCCACAGCCTTACTCTGAAGGTGAGTGTAAAATATCTGAGTGAAACAGCAACACTTGGGATTGTTACGACACGGAGGTTATTAACACAAATCCACCCCCTCTGCCTCTTTCTCATCTGTCCATCCATCTTCATCCATCTGCAGCTTTTAATTTAAAATCTCGCTGTTCTTTGGACCCCGAATGAGAGATAATGAAGATTAAGGATGGCGTGACATTTGGAAGGAGACATATCTTTTATGTGTGGATGGCACATGTTTTTTTTTTCTTCTTATATCAAGATGTTGTTAAGATTAGTAGGAATGATTGAAGGAAGGATGCTCAGTGGAAAGGTCACGCTAAAAATCCCTGCGGGTGTTGACAGAAAGGACAATGTTTGGAACAAGCCGATGACGCGTGGGACTAAACTCAGCTTATCTGTGGAAGAACTGAAGACTCCACTTACTATCGACAGGAAGGTTTAATACAATAACTCAATTTAAGCATTTTTGTCCAGTTTCAAGCAAAAAAAATAAAGCCCTTTATAACATTTTCAGAAGGAATTACTGGTAAGGACTGCTTTTATGTTCTCACAAATTTTACATCTGAATATCTGTGAAAACTAAGCAGGATTTCTAATCACTAGAAGATCTGCAAATGCGCTAACAGCAGAGCTAAGTTTTTTTGTTTAGCAGTTTAGCGATTTTGCTCGTTGTAAAAACGTTTAGCTTCCCTTAAATTATTTTATGGTAATAAATTCTGAAGTGCAGATTTACTCTGGCTGTTTGTAAACTTTCCGTTGATTAAAATTCATCACTTGTGCTCAAGAACAAGCTGCTATTTTGAAACAGGTGGTGACACAGCACTTCTGTTTCCTTTCGACATACACCCATCATTTGGAGTAGCAAATTATGTTTACTCTGTACCCAGAATGCATCATGAAATAGCTTAAAAGCTACTGATGCCTTGCATGCTTTCTGGACGAATCCCAATGAGCAATAGAGTTAGCAAATCTCAACAACTATAGAAAACCTGAAACCCGAGTTAAAATTCTGTTCCAAAGAATCACAAGTAGATGTGCAACAAATAAACTGACCTTGTTGAGGAGGATTATTTGTGTTATGTAATCGACACAAGGTGGCTATGAACACGAATAAGTTTAGTGCTTTATCATTAGCTTCTGCTAATGCTTCAGCTATAGTAGAACTAATGCTAATTTTTAGTGCTTTAGAGTTAATCCCCACCACTGTTTAATCATTTCTCACACTTGGGATATGAGAGGTAACTAACTCTGCACAAAAACACAGTAAATTAATTAAAATCCATTGTACCTTTTTCAGTTATGTCAATTTAGTATACTTGCTAAACAGCAACAAAGCAGCAACTGACAGAGCAACAGTGAAAGGTTGAGTACAATAAAAGAGTAAAACAGACAGAAATAAGAAAAAGAAATAAAAACAAGAAAGCGAATGCAAATCTAAAAACAATGAGTAGAATGAGAAGGACTGAGTCAGATATAAAAGGCAAAGAGATTCACAAACAAAAGAGCTTTTATGGTGTTATCAGTCACTCTCCCATTAAAATCACAAAGGACAACCTTCTACAAACAGCATGAGGAAAAATGGAGAAGCTCTGTGATTCTTATGTGGAAATGTCGTATTATGGTTTGGTTTGTTTTGTTCTGCTTCTTTGTGACGCCACTGACATTTTACGTGGACTGATGCGTGTTGATACAAACAGGATTACAAATGGAGAGAAAATGTCATAAAGCTGCCAGTCAGTCAACCAAAAACAGAGACAGACTCGTTGAGAGACAAAGAGGCTGAAGCGTTGGCTCAACGGTGGCTGGAAATATTAGGCTGCAGTGAGGAGCACAGAAGAAGAAAAATCAACCCAAAGGGAACAAAGACGGAAATAAAAGTTTACCTGCGATCTTTGTGGTTATGCGGGTGGTGACGGGGGGCCCGAAGCCCTTGTTGGTGGAGGCTTTCAGGGTGAAGAAGTAGGTGGTTCCGGGGTAAAGGCCGACAAACAGATGGTGGGTCTCGTTCCTCAGCTTGAACACTCGTCCCCTCTGGGTCGTCAGGTCAGCACTGGGATCCAGGGAACTCAGGGCCTTGTATGTGATCTAAAGACAGAAACACTGACTTTTCTTTTATTGTGTTTGCAGTTAGTTTCTCGTTATTTTTACACTAGATCTAAGATAGCATCTTAGGATGCTGAAAGAGTTTGGTCGTATTGAAGGAAAGATGCAATATTCCACATCAAATTTTCTGGAAATCAGATATTTAATAAATTATTTGTTAAATAAAATATACTGCTCAAAAAAATAAAGGGAACACTCAAACAACACAATATAACTCCAAGTAAATCAAACTTCTGTGAAATCAAACTGTCCACTTAGAAACTGATTGACAATCAATATCACCTGCTGTTGTGCAAATGGAATAGACAACAGGTGGAAATTATTTTCATATTTATTTCATTCATTCAGATCTAGGATGTGCTATTTGAGTGTTCCCTTTATTTTTTCGAGCAATGTACATAAAAATGTACAACTCTTTAGAACTGGAATGATTCTAACAAATCTGTTCTAGCCGCACTTCATAGTTATTTTTAAAGTTAGCCCCAGAATTAGAATAAAAATATTTGTTTTTGTTCAGATTCTGACAAAATAATTCACTTTTAACAACCCATATTTTATTCTTTAAAACATCAAAAGAAAGTAGGACCTTAGATACATATTTGATTTTCTTCATGTTTGATTCCCTGCTGAAAACAATCAGCAACCATCACGGTTTAATGTCCAGCCACCTCTAAGTGTCACGTCAAAGCAAACCCACTAAATCAATCTTGAGGTATTAAATTGGCTGTTAAACATCGCACTGATCAATTTTGGAGTTAAAGTGGTGTTAGCTGTTTACAGCAGGTCACTGTGTCTCCACATGATCTCCACTCTGACAATGAAGCCGATTGAACAAATCGATCCTATCGACTAAACCATCAGAAATGCTTCAGCAGTACTTTTAAAAGAACCGTCAATGTCGCTGCTTTTTGCGACTTTCCACACATCAATGATTCCACGCATAGACATGGTCAAACATGCATGTGTAACACCAGAGGACAGCTGCTGCTGTGCATGGCAGTCAACACCAGAACCTCTGACTGGGGGGTAAAAGAGCGTTTCAACACATTTCAACAAAGTGCATGTGTCAGTATGAGAGCATTTCAGGCTGACTTGCAGATCTAGATAAATGGAGCAATTAGGTGGCAGCAGGACGAACTAAATAAACCCTTTCAATGAAAAACATTCTCCAACAATCTGAGCAAAATACATTAAACTTTAGACATTAAACAAATGAACTAAACCTTGTGTCCTTTATAGTTTGAAGCTTTCTATCTGAAATGCCTGTCATGCTTTTGATTATGGGATGTTTACGACACAAAGTTAGAAATATGTAAGTGTATTTTCATCAAAACAGCAACATTTGTTCCCTCTCCAGCTGCTGTGGTTCTCTTTCTCACTGCACTGAATCAAACCAGCGAAACCGTTTGGCCATCTGTTCCCCTCCTCGCCTCAGGGGGCGCTGCACCAAGAACTACTGAAGGAAACAACACAAAAACCTCTAAAGAAGAAGCTGAGCCAACTTCCTTCTTCACCAAAAGGAGGCGGCAGATTTATTTTTTTGTTTACATGTCGAATCAAAAAACTGAACTGCTACAGAAGATTTCAATCCGACTTGAATTAGCTCAAAACAGGAAATATAAATATCAATAAGTAGTAAACGACACAACAACAGCATTATTATGTGTTTGTACATTTTAAGTTGAATGACATTGCAATGAGTTTGGGTTAGAGATATTAACAACCATATGCAAATAAGTTCAATATTCATTTCTATTATACCAACTTCACCAAACTTACGGGATTGGAGTTTAATTTTATTACATTTTAGTCCATAATGCCACCCATAAAATATTTCTTTTGCATGTGCCTGATACTTTACATTAAATAAACA
Source organism: Poeciliopsis prolifica (assembly GCF_027474105.1). Lineage (NCBI taxonomy): Eukaryota > Metazoa > Chordata > Actinopteri > Cyprinodontiformes > Poeciliidae > Poeciliopsis > Poeciliopsis prolifica. Next base: position 821,876 of record NW_026562489.1, read on the forward strand.
AGAATTGGGACAGGTTTGGCCAAAGTAACTAATAAGTCAAAACATGAAGATTACAGTGACTGAGCAGAGACTCCATAATCCCAAGTTACATCATTTACAATATCATATAAATGCACAAAATGACACCAAAAAGTTCATGAAAGGATGACGAAATCATTGCAGAAGGTTCAGGAATGGACTGAAAGTTACGCTGAAAGCTTGAAAGAGCAAAATGAAAAGTGGCAACAAGTGATGTAGATGGATGTTGTGCTGTAAACGGGTAGCTGGGAGGCTGGAAATGTGTGTGTGGTGTTTGGTGGAGCGAGGCAGCAGCAGGACCATCTCAGCACTTCACACCCTTGGACGTCAGACGGGCCCTTGTCACTCCATTAACAGAGCCGAATCAAAAGCACCGACAGCTGGCTGCCTCACTTCAGCTGAGCCTGCGGGCTGGAACGGTGATGTGTGAACGTGTGACTGTTTGCATGGATGTGATTCAGGACAGAGGAGAACCGGACAGAACAAAAAAATACAAAGAAAAAAATTATATATATGCATATTCATATATTTAATAACTTGCATATAGCTCAGTTTTATAATATAAAAGATATCGTACTAAAAGCATTGAGAAACATTTCAACAGTCTTGCTTCAGTCGTGATTTCTGTACCACAAAAACACAAAATCGTAAGTATTTTTGATACAGTTTCAAATTCAAAAATACTGCTCGTTTTGTTTTCAGTCAATATTTTTAAAGCACTAGACAGATTATTTCACTAATAAGAGATTCTTCCAATGTTGAATGAAAGTCAGTTTTGTCTTATTTCGACTCTACTAAGATAATTACAACACAAACTAAACCAGAAATACTGGGAAAGATTTTGTGTTTTAGAGTCTTACAGTAAAGTTTCAAGTCTGAGTTTTTATTTGAATGAAAATAAGCAGAACTTTATGGAGCTTCAGATCTCGGCCACCAAATAAATTAAAACTGAAATAGACGAGTTGCATTTCCAGATGAAACAATATCTGGTCACTTTTGCTGGTTTCTCCTCCAGGGAAAGTCTAGGTAGAATGTAATAATAAACATTTAAATATATTTAATAATAATAAATTTTTTTGGCAAAGCTTTGTGTCTGCATTTCCTGTTTATACCTCCAAATGTGATCTTTTTTTATTTTGGCCCTGTGTCTCCCTCTGTGGTATTGAAGTTGCAGTTTTTTTAAACGCTTCATATTTGTTTCAGATTTCAGGTCTAAATTTATACTTTATAAGTGTATTTAAAGATCATGTAAAGATCTCTATTGATGGATGATATGGTTTTCTTATGCTTCAATTCAGATTAAACTATGTTCTAAAACTTAAAGCGTAAAGTATAGAATTCACTTAAGATTTAGTCTGATTTCCAAGCAAAGATTGGAAAGATTGTGTCTGTATAAAATATACTGAAATTACTTCAGAGCTCTTTTGATTTTCAACAACTAAGTGTCCCAGCTGTACCTGAATGCAGCTGTTGAGAAAATTCCCTCTCCAACAGATATTCCTCTGACTTGCACATTATATGATGGATGGAGTTTGGGCTGCTTAGATAGATTTGGATGTCAGCTGATTTTTCCGTGATCTTTATATTCAAGCTTGACGTTTCAGGTGAGTAACTCAGTTAAGGGCAGAACAAGATGAAAAATGCTGCCATAGAGTTCTGCTTCGCTCCATCTTTCTTTCTCCATCTGCATGAGAAACCTTCAAGGGACGGTAATATTAGGTACATTTTACAGCACAATGAAGTAACTACTGTATGTTACCTTCAGTTGTTATAAAATACAAAATATAATCAAACATAACTTAAGATAAATTCAACTTTGTAATTTGATGTGCTGAAATTGGGCCGCTTTCTCTTTGAGAAGCTCCTGCTCTTTCCTTCGACTTCAGGACATAATCACTACAGTGCTTCTCATTATGCCGTTTACAGCCAATTCTTATGAGTGTTGGACTGAGACTGAGCTCAGCAGAGATGCATTTCCACCAGGTATTTGCTAATAGCTGCTGCTCTTACCAGGATTTAATATATTAAGAGCTTTTTATGACATAGCATTTACAGGCCAATCCAAAAGCATTTTAAACCTGCATTTGGTAAATTATTAAAATATTACTGTCTGAAGAAATGCAGCACTGCTGACCACAAACAACAAAACAACCAATCAGAGCCAGGAGGAGGGTCTCAGTGATGTCAATCACTCCCGTGTACTCACTGCTCAATGTGCTAATGATGGAGAAACAACTTGTTACAGGAAAATCCTTCTCTGTCATTAGTGCCAGCAATAAGACCCGCCTCCTGGCTCTGATTGGTTGTTTCTAGTTAGCATTGGAAGAAGGGAGAGGAACTCCCTTCTTCCAATGTTGCTGAATCTAACGTATTTCACTGATTTTCTGTCTCATACCATCCTAAACCGTCACGACACAGTGACAGTTTTAACAAAAATGTAACAAATTCCTGAAATTTAACTGAATAGAGTAAAACAAACAAAATATTTCAACTTCTTTTCTCTGACGCAAAACCATTCAAGTCCAAAATTCTTGCTAACCATTTAACCAATAGATGACAAAAGTGTAAATGGAGCAGAGAGACTGACAGAGCAGGAGCCCTGACTTCCACAGGCATCTGACGTCTCTCCGGCTTTAAAGTTCGCTGGCTGAATAATACATGGAGGATCAATAGCTATTTATACAGGCAGGGACTTAGGGGCTGGAACAATAAAATATCATCTATTTCATCTATGCTGCAGTTTTGGTTTGCACATCAATGGCCCTTATTTTATAAGTCATGAATGGCTCTATATTTTTATGGGCTTTGCTCTCTCCCTCTGTCTACAGTTTGCTCTTACCCTTCTCACTTTTTCCATCTTTTTCCAGGCTTAGTAAGAGGACAATCTTTCTTCATTTTATTACCCCTAATGGCATTTCTCTCCCCATGTCTTTTCTCACACCATTTTCAATTCCTCCGCCTGCCCATTCTCTGCTATCTCTCCATCTTTCCACCATTTTTCTCCTCCTCCCTTTCTTCCTCTCTCCCTGGCTCCCTGTGGTTGATGTACTTCGAATCGGTAGAGCTGTAAAGCTCAGGTTGTTTTATTGGCCAATGAAAAGGCCGGCGTGCAATGGGATAGTGCATCTTGGGTAATAGAGTGTGCGTCTGTGGGGGATAACTCACCAGAGGGAAGGTGTGCTTATGTGAAGGTGTGTGTGATTGAATTAGAGGGCAGAAACGGAGGAGGAGAGGAACATAAATAGAGAATATGGAGGAAAAAATGGAAAAGAGTGGAGATAGTGAGCCAGATTTAAAAAAAACACCTGAAAAGACTAAATGTCCTTACGAAGTGACAATACCAGTACGCTGGATAAAAAGTTTATAGGTACCATCAACAGAGTCACATAGTTGGACTGGACGATTTTCAAACGATTTATTGAATGCATTGTTAATAAGGTTTTCCAGGAAAAAAAATAAATCCTGTTGCCGTTAAAGGGACATTTAAAAGCCTTGTAAGCCTAAACTTATTTATGCATTCAAAACACAATAATGATGTTTTCACACCTGGTAGTTTGGTAGAAAATTAGTTCAATTAGGGACCAAAACGGCAACATTTGTAGCTGCTGTAGTTCTCTTTCACACAACAGAGAAAAACCAACCAAACACTTTAAGCAACTGGTTGCCCTTCTCGCCTTTGGGGGCTGCAACAAAAACTCCTGAAGGAAACGACACAAAAACCTCTGAAGACACAGAGCGCAACTTCCTACTTAAACAAGTATAACCAATAGGGAAGATTTTAGCAGTTGGGGTATTTCTCTCATTTTTGGCTACAGATCATGAGCCATTTCTCCTGCTAGCACTAAGCTAGCACATTTGTTTTGGTTGTATTTACCCAGAATGCCATGTGCTATCGTTTTGTAGGCAGACTAGAGTTTGATTGAATTGGCATTCACTCCTCTCCAAATGAACTGGACTTAATAGACAAATGAACTAGAGTTTCTGCACAATAACAGTAAACCAAAGGTTCATGCAAAAGGTTTATTAGCATGAACCTTTGGTTGCCTGTGACCCTAAATGACCCCTCTGCCAAATAAACCATAACACCGTTATGGACATCCAGTAAAACTGTTCATATTTCACAGATGATGACATCAGTGATCAAAAAATTTCATATTGTAATGCATAAGAAGACAAATACTGAGATTTAAGGTGTGACTCATCACTGGTACTGTACAGCAACACTCAACTCTGCATGGAAAGCTTTTATCATTAATAAGCTCATCTTTTGCCTTTTGAGTGTTCTTTGCCTACCTGCAGTTTTCTGTCTCTACATAATGTTTTATCGGTCCTGCTGAATGCTCTGTAATATGCAGTGGAGAAGCAGTTTCTATATTGTTTGCATTTTATTTTACGCATATGCTGTAAAAACAGCCAAAGAAAACCTACTCCTTAGAAGAAAACAGGTTTATGCAAAATATAATAATAATAATACATAAATAAATAATGCACTTAATTCAGCTTTTCAAACCTAGTATTTTTCATTGCTAAAGCAAAACCTCTGTTTAAGGTGATGATCAGAAAAAGAAATCAGAACGTTCATTGATCTACAATGACAATCATCTTGTAAGATCATATTCATAATAAGCGTGCTTTAAGTACTTTAACATTTTCTGTAAAGGATAACTGCTAAAAGCTAGAAAAAGATTGTGTGAATGCTTAGTCAATCTGACACTTTGCTAAATAATGATTTTAAAATCCACAGCTTGAAAAAACAGCCAAAAACATAAAACATCATGCAGTTTCAAAAACTGCATGATCCTGTCCGGATTTGGAAACTCCTCCATCTGTAGCATCGTAACGTATGCTTCAGAATTAGCATGCAGTCCTTATGTTGCAACGCTGCTTTAAAGCTCAGAATACTTTGTTTCAGGTGGAGTATATATAACCTCCTGAACGTCCTGTCTTCCTGTCCTCACCGCTGTGTGTGCGCTGACACTTCCTGCCTCGCTCTCTAAGCTGCCAGCCATCTATTGTTTTAACTTGCTGCCGCCTTTAGAGGTTTCCATTTGGGGCAGGCTGTTCCCAACAATCCCCAACAACTTCTCAAATGTTGAGACATTCTGGAGAAGATGAGTAAGGAGGCAACAAAAAAGAGACAATTTCCCCCAAAAAATGTCTTTCTTGTCCTCCAACAGATACCGAGAATATATAGTTTTTTTAAAAAAAGATAGCGCTGTCAATTGATTCAAAAATGTAACCATATTGATCACACTTTTCATGCATGGGAAACTTCACATAGATATGAACATGCAGGCAAACAACGCAACATAGGAAAGTTGAAAAATGTTGTTACTGTCTTCTTGCACTTTTCACTCTTGTTCATTGAGCACGTAGCTGAACTACAGGGAAGACTCTTGTCTTTCTTGACAAGAGTTACTCCTCCGAAGGAGAGAGGCTTTTAGGTCAAACCAGTGGCTCAATTAATCTGATTTTATGTAATAACTTGTTAAAGTTTTCAGATTAACTGCATGCATCAATGCGTCAACAGCCCTTAGACAAAGACAACATACAAGATTCCAGAAAAGCTTTTGTATCTTGTCACTGGAAACCAAAGGGCTTCCATCAATATCAATAACCAACCATGAAGAAATCAAAGAACAGAAGCAGAGCTCACCCTGGAGAAGATGATCAGAGTTGCTGCTGACAGTTTGACAGGAATCGGCCTAAATCATTGTCCCAGCAACGATTGCTTGACATCCACACTGCAACTTCCTGCCAACTAAGTTAAGACAAGTGACAGCAGAGACGGGCGCTCGCCTCCTTGAAGCTGATGTAGGAACGTGAGCTCCTCTCGTCGCTCATTCCCACATTAAAGACGCGGCTGACGAGCTCCTCGTCACAGATCGACACGTCAGCTGAAGCGTGAAGCATTTTCTGTCGAATGCGTTACACTTAGGGGAAAGAAAACAGGCGCAATGCTGACATATCAATCATCTGTTTTCTGTTCCTGTGTTTACTGATGAGTTGAGTCGTATAAGATCCCTCAATATCACTTGATGACTGGAAGATTATTGCGTGATCTTTGGCCATTAGAAATCTCCCTCTTTAAAACATCCGGCCTTTTAAAAAATGCATTTAAAACATTTTTAACATTCATTTAATTAGAAATGGTATAATTTAAATATTAAGAGCAATTTATTTCTCCTCATGAAACGTCTCCTCTGGAGCAGACAGATGTGAAAAAGATCAACACCCTGCAGGAGCCATGTCAAAAGACAATATTGCTGAAAAATGTATTATGATGTAACCATTTCATATCAGAAGATAATTTAGTTCTTTGTTTTAAATATTCTGGATACTGCCATGTTGTGACATGACGTGTTTCTTTTATCCACAGTTATTATTAATCAAGTACAAGGCACAGCGGCAAAACTATAAACTGCTGCTGCGCAAGTTACTCAACAATTTGTTGCTAGGTAACCAAAGAGAGGGATTATTTTAGATATTATTATTGATTTACTATCTAGTCCTATTTAGATGAAATCCTGGAAGTTTTTCAGTTGCTCTACTTTTTAGACAGAAGCAGTTAACTCTTAAATTCTGTCTTCCTTGACAAGAGGAAAGAAGAATTTAAATATAATCTACAATGTTTTCACATGGCATTGCGTCCTGTTCCCGACCTGTTTTCTCCCCCGTCACCTCTAGGGGCGCTGCACCAGGAACTCCTGAAGAAAACAACATAAAAACCGCTAAAGACGACACTGAACGCATCTTCCTTCTTCACAAAATGTAAACAAAGATGGAGAGGTGTCAGATTGTAATGGTTCTAGGATTCCTCTTTGGACCATTTCTTCCACTAGCGCTACCAAAAAAGAATTTGCTTTGGTTGCATCTACCCAGAATCCCCTGCACTACAGTTCACTTCCATATGGGCATTCAACCCGAACCAGAGTTCACTTTAATAGAAAAGAGGCCAAGGTTTTTAAGTGGATCAGGGGTGATTTTGGTTTGCATTAGACTTTGATTGCACATTAACATTTTACCAAACAAACCGAACTTTCTAGAAAAATCAGCTCCAGTTTGATTAAAGCAGGGCTGGTGTGAATGCAGCCTTACACTGAGACACTCAGGGGCCAAAAACAAAGCATGAATCTCTGGAAAGAGCATGTTTTGTACAAAAAGACTAAAGTAGGTCTGTGTTTTAGTGCTGCGTAAACACAAATGTAAAGAATACTGCCTCCTCCTCATGCAAGAAGACACCATGTGTGTAATGGAGTAAAAAAGGTCAAGGACCAAAACAGCAACTCTAAATATAGTTCATTGACTAAAATGGAACACAATACACAGAAAGAAAGTACAGACAGCAACAAAGGACAAAATTAGAGTTTTGTGCTCCTCTTGAGTGTTATCCTGATGTTTATCCATAGCATATTTTGATTGGTTACTTTATTTGGTGTTTAGGCTTGTTATAAAACTGCACTAACTTAATAAGTTTATGTAACCAATTAAATGCATCCATGAAAAAGAAAATGCAATAAAAATGTCTTTGGAAATGGTGGGAAGAAAAGAGCTGGTAACTTTTAAATCAGAAGACCTCAGTTTTACAGCAGACAAATAAATAAAATCCTTTACTATGAACTGTTGAGCTGCCATTAAAATGCATTTATTATAATAATCATGCTTTGTTGAGCTGTTGAGTAATATATTTGTATTTCTGCAGCCTGTTGATGTGTATTTCTTAGATGTCTTTACTGGTTTGTGTGTAAAAGTCAAGCTCATATTTTTGTTGTCATTAATCTTTGTTCTTGGTGGGTCAGTAGGAAGTGATACGACCTTTAAAAGTTTCTGACAGGATTGAGCATTTGAACAATTTCCAAATCTCAAATGAAAAAATTATTTACATGGAGATCAAATTTTGTAGTGAAATGCGAAAACAACATTTTCTTAGAATTGTTTTGAAGTATTAATAGTTTCTTTAAAAAAAAAACATTTTTAGAGTTGTTTTTTTCTTCTAAAAATACTTTTTTAAGAATAAATGTCCATAAGCTTGGTAAAGTAAAGTAAGGTCTATACAATTTATAAAATTTATTAAAAAAAAAAAAAAAAAACAATAAAGAGCTTTCATTAAAGCAGAATCATGTACAGTAATCTGAGTCAGCTAACTTTTTGCTTAATAATGAGGTTGATCAGGTAGCCATAAATTAATACTATTAATTCAGAAGAATAATATTCAACCAGAGTTTAAAAGTAATCCTTAGAAAAGTTTTTAATTATGTGAAATATTTTGGGTGAAATAGTACTCAAGTAAAAATCATAGTGCTGGATTTAATTTTTGTCATTTGCTTTTTTTATTAAATACGTCAAAATTCACTTTAAAATGTCAAAAAGAAAATGTATCACAAATAAACTACTCTTACAGATACATATTTAAATGCTTAAATTTTCAGTCTGTCTGATGATCACTTACTTTGACTTCTTCAAGTCACTGTTTCATTTCATTTTCCATTTTCCGTTTTGCATGTCACCCTGGCGTCCGCTGCAGCTTTACAAGTCAGTATTGAGATCGTCTCACAAATCCTGCTCTCCTGAAGAAAAGCCAACTGTTTCATTCCCAGGAAAGAGCGATAAGGAGGGAGACTGACTTCACTAAATGTCTGCAGCTGCTACAGAAATCAACAGTTTGGAACAGAGAAACAGAAATAAATGTCAGGCTGGCTGCCGGTATTGATCTCCTTGATTGATTAAAGACTACTTGAGGAGAGAGGAATGGGAGAGCAAAGTTATTCACACACCGGATCAGGCAGCAACAGCTACTCACCGGACTAGTTTCCTGTTGCTTTACTGTGGTGGATTAAACGGTTTAAAGGTTTGTCAGCTAAATGTTCCCATTTTTCTTATCCAGCCATTGTTTTAGACTTAATTTAGACCAGATAAAAATGATTAAAAATTTCAATCTACTCAATCATTTATGGTTGTCAACATTTCTTACTGTCTCAGATGTGGTTAAAAAGTTTACCTGCTTGCTGTTTAGAGAGAGAAAGCAACAGATTTTTAATTTTCTGTGACTATCTGGATATTTAAACCTTCCACCATATAGCAAGAAAGATATGGTGCCTGCATTGTTTTTGGAGGCTGCAAACATAAAGAATTTGAAACTTGATTATGGAGTAATATCAGAAAGAAAATACTGTAGAGAAATTGAAGTTTCAGGAAATGCCGAGTCACTGGTTCTCTTGGCGGTTCCTCCTATTCTGAGGATCACTGGTTTAATCAGACAAGCAGATGGGAATAGAGAAAAATACATGGTGGCCACATGTTCATTCATATCTACATAAATATTCAATTAAATTCAAATATTTTGTTTCAAAGGGAAATTAAATATTATCTTAGTTTATATCATCCAAATCTTCTGAGGCTCTGTGGTGATGATGTGGCCAGAAAGTCAGGCACCAAATTTGAAAAAGCCTCAGGTTCTGCATTTTGGTTCCACTGGGTTTTGGGCTCATAGTTCAGGTTTTATTTAGCTTTTCAGATGCTAATCTGAAAAGCTAATCATACGCAACGTTTTCTGGGTTACGTATGATGACTGTCTAAAACCAAAGGACATGCAATGTCTAAACCTGCAGAACGATGAGCCGTCTATAAAAAGAACCAAGCAGAACTAAAGTAGCAGAGCTACTTCAAATGAGAAGCACAATCCTAAACACAATAATATTATTTTTGTTTTTGAAGTTCAAACAATGTCTTGTCACAGTGGTGGAAACACAAGGCAGAAAACAATCCCACCTCTTCAATGTACAAAACTTACAAATGGAAATGAAACTATAAAGGAATAAATATTTTAATCAATATGCCTGTGTGTATTTCACAGGGTCAAAAGTTGGAATCATGTTACTTGTTGAATGTTCTCCAGTGAAGTTCCAGGAAAAATCATCAAACCCAAACTGTGTGCATAAAACCTGCAACTATCTGTGACCCGTTTAGGTTCAGATGAGAACTTTTTTAAGTTCAATGAGAACTTTCTCGACGCGTTCACTATAACTCACTTTTATTAAATAATTTGTGCAGCTATATTGAGTTTCTCCAGTGCTGTGGGAGCGCTAGCTAATATAGAGAATAAATAGAAAACAACGTGTCAAATCCCATCAATGGGGTTTAAATGCTTTGCATACGTGACATAATAAGGAAAATGACCCACTACAGATTTACCTCCAATAAAATGTAAACATTTTTAATGGCCTGGCTTCTCTTGATCAATTCAGAAGAAACACCAGAGTCCCTAAGCAAGTGGTACCTTCTAAATTAAGATGAAAACAAAACAAAGACAGAAAGAAAAAATCTTCCACTGGTCAAAACAAATCAGCAGAGCCATGATCTAATGATGCGCTTCACTGCTTTTTTTCCTAATCAATGTCAGCAGCAGCAGCAGCAGCGTCTGTTACGCAAGCAGGGGTTCAGAAATAACTCTGCAGACAGCAGCAGGGAGGTAAGCGTTAGCAAGGGGAACCTGGGATGCTTCAGTGGTTTGATGCTGCAATCAGAGAAGGGATTGACAGGGTCATGATCTGAGCCAAGTGTGCTTCTGAGTGCTTCTCCGCTCTCAGTTCAGAAACTGGAGCTATCTGAGTATTAACTGAAAGGTCAGAGAGGGCAGGGGAAGACTGCAAAGACTCAGTTTAACCAGCGAGCTAAAGGCTCTTACTGCAGCTGTCAAAGTTGACGCATTATAAGCATGTCATTAATATGAACATTTAAATGCGTTAATATTGCATAATGTATAATTATAGGTTTGACACAGAGGGAAGAATGACAGCGAAAGATTTATCTTTACACAACAGCAGACAACAAAACTTAAAAAATTTATATCATTAGCCTGAATATGCAAATCACCTGCATGAATTACGCCGGTCAGTTAGCTGGATGAGGACAAGCAGCGTTCATGTCAACGTACAACTTCTATGTGAAATAAATGCAGACGGACGATTCTAAATTATCGTTTAAAACAAAGTGGCTTCCTTTAAAAAACATGGAAAACTGATCGTCAGACATGTCCGGTTTGAGACAACAAAACATTTTCTTTAGCGTCATTAGAAAACATGCTTACAGAAATAGTTTTTCATAGAGGGCTTATGGGCAGTTGCCCAGGGCGACATCAGAAAGGGGCAGAGTCAGTTGTCCCCTGAATGACTTTTCTGCTACTTGCATTCTGGTGTAGTGGAGCAAGTTTCCTTTAGCTGCTGTTGAGTCCTGGGAGGCTACACCACCTGCTTTCTGCCACAAAAATAATAAATAAATCTAATTGCTCGTATTTTAATGTGTGGGAGTGTGGCAATCTTACAAAGTTAAGCAGAGTGATTAATCACAACAACAGTGATTAATCTGATAAATTGTATCAATCCATCAACAACACTAGTTTTTACTTTATCCATCTAACAAATCTCACCTTTTTAAAACATATTAAATATTGATATTGAGTTCTGAGAATTAATCATGTTTCTCCACTCTCCAGTCCTCAAAGGCACTCCCTCCATTATCTGCTCCCCAGACATTAAGCCCATTTTGAGCCGGGCAGAGGAGCAGAGGGAGTCTGGACGGGAGGAGGGCGGCCCTTCAGATCTCCCCCAGATGTGTCCTTTAATCCTGTAATTAGCCGCAATTATAGTAACAGATCCAGGAGATGAAGTGATCATATTTGCACACTGATTTATTCCTCCAATCACGAGACACCATGCTTCTTTTCCTCGCCTCCTGTTTTATCGCCCCGTTCTGTCCTGTGACTCCTCCTTCCCCCTTATCTCTCCTTACCACTCTCCACCTCCACCAATCCATCCAACCCACCCCATCTCCTCCCGCTCCTCCTTTTTGTCCCAGGTGTAATTCATCAGGTTTTCAGTCTGAAAAGCGAGGGACACTGAGCAGGTTGAAAAAATGAAAAAAATAAATAAGACAACAGAGCAGGATGGGACACAACAAGAGCCCCTTCAGATGTTGCAGATGATGCCTTTAATCCTGTCAATAGCTGCAATTATAGTAATTATCTCTAATAGCGGAGCATTGTGTTCAGCCTCTGATATGTTTAACAGATGATGCAGAGTTGTGCCGCCTCTGTTCGCCGCGGCGGGAGCTTAGATTGATATTAATGAAATCAACAGAAAACAAGACGAATTGATTATGGTCCCAGGAGGTTTAGAGGATTTTTTCAGCTCTCAGTCGAGGTCTAATGGAGGCCTCAGAAATGATGCCGAGCGGTCTCTGTGCTGCACAGAATGAGACGAGAGACAGATGATGCTAAGAGGCAGAAAAGACTCACGGGATGAAGGAAAAAATATGTATTGCAAAGACCAGCGAGGAAAAGACACTGCGCTCCGACGAGACGCTACAATCCACACAGGTTTCAAATTACTACCCCGAAAATGACTGTTCGCTCTGTTTTCCATTTGGAAACTTGTTCAGAAAGATGCATTTATCAATAAGATTTCTATGTTGTTTTATCGACTTCATCAGGCCATGACCTTCAGCGCACAGCAGCTCTGAGATCAGTGGAAAGCAGAAAAGATGCAGAGAAAATTGAACTATAGTTATATTTGCAGTTACATGAGTAACTTAATGGAATGAAAAAATATTTTAGGGGTAGTTTTACTACATTGTACTTTTTGCCTTTACTCTTGTTCCTGGACTCTTTTTGTCCTGATGCTAATTTTATCTGCTGAGCCATTCTGAGATCAATAAAACACAATAGATAAACAATAGATATCAACACTAGAAGTATTTTACTAACTTGCAATATCCACTCCAAATATTTGTTGCATTTTGGAAGAATGTATTTTCTGCCTGAATTTAGTATTTTCTAATTATATTATTTGTATTTTTTTATTTAGTCATTATACAACCATAGTTTGCACAGAACTTTATAATTTTATCTGTTTGATTAGTTTAAATATTAAAACATCTTATGAAAGGTTACATCCAACATAGGTAGGCTAGCACACTAGCTAATAGCAAAGCTAAATTTTAAATTTGCGTTTTTGCTCATTTTGAAAACATTTAGTACTAAAATAGTCTTATTACACTTCTTTAAAATATAGTAAAGTAGTCCTACTACAGAGTATAATTTGTGGCAACTACACACCTATAAGTGTGTGGTCACAGTGAACTGATCCCACAATCAGACATAAATCTCTTTATGAACCAGAAAAGTGGAAATATCTCCAAGTTTAGTCCTGAAACGAGAAACGTCTCTTGTCGTTGTTCATTTGTTTCAATGTGTTTTAGATCATTTCCTGTTGGAGCAACTAGGTATGTTAAAGTTTCCTTGTTTATGAATCTGGCATTGATCTGTACACCTGGTACGCTGCATGAACAAGCATGATACTGCCACCACCATGCTTCACAGTTGGTACGTACATTGTTGTCATGTTTGTTGTCAATTTGTCGCCTCCATACTTTGATGTCTGTGTGTTCAAATAACTCGATCTCTGAGACCAGCACCGTCAGTCTATGTTGATTTAAAACTTACAATGATGTTTCCCCTTCATGCCAAAAAACCTGTTATTCCATAATCCTTTCTTCTAAGGCCAAAGGTTCAGGTCATGTTTGATACTTGCACAGGATAAGGAGGCAAAGATCACATCAAAACTGTTTTTGTGTTAAACAGGCTGAGGTCGGCTCTACTGATATTTTATGAGCGCCGCTGTGTCAGTACCTGGAACTAAACCAACGCCAATGAACTCAACTATTTCTGTTTGAAAAGAGTCGTTGAATATTCAGCTGCAACTACACCAGGAAACTCCTGAGGAACTCTAAAACGAGAGAGACTGGCAGTTTTCACTGCTACTTAAAATTAAAAACAAAGTTTATATAATACAATGTTAATGCCAATATGTCATGTGTTTATGCATATGCAGTTCTAAATCTAATAAATATCAGACTCAACTGATTCCATCCAGATATTTTATACCTGACATTTTAAGAAAATTAGTAAGAAGACGTCAAACGGCTGAAAGACAAACTTTTAATGTTCTTCAGAAAGACCTGAGAAGTATTGATTAGGACCACTTTAAAAAATCAGAGGAAGTCTGGTTGCTTGGAGGGCACACTGGAGCGATGCATCTCTGACCACACACAGCAGCTTCTCTAAGTCTTGAAGAGGCAGGTTCTTGATGCAGTGATATCACAAGCAGACAGAGGAGAGCCGGTCAATAATTCATTAGGTAGGGGGTTAAACTCAAGTTCAACCTGAATAAACACCCTACAACTACATTCTTAGGAATTCACCAGAGTCATCCTCACACACTCAAACTCACACTCTTAAGACCTTAAACAATCTCTCAACGTTTAAAACTTTAAACTTAAACTTACGCTTGAATTTCTCCCATCTATTGAATGCATTTTACATTTGATGAATCATGAACTCACAATGACTTTGCTTTCACAGCACAGCTCCGGTTTCTAAGCCTGTGTCTGTCCCAGCTGACAGGGTGGTTTCACATGTTCATGTGAAGAGAATATGTCTGACACATCAGTCTGTGGTTCAGGATGAGCTTTGAAAGCGTCTTCCATCTCCCTCCACAGGCAGAGGTGTGCAGAACTGCAACCCGATGCAGCAAAATTACAAATAAAAAAACACACCCAGCCATATTTTGGCAATATGCCGTTAAGTTACTGTTTTTTGGTGTCTGCAAAAATTACAACCAATGCTCTTCACCTAGCAACCTCAGCGAATCCCAACCCAAGCTGAGCTCCAGCAGCTCAGCTTGCTCAACTGGTTTTCCCGTTGTATACGCTGTACAATGGCTGCTGGAGAAGTGTTCTTATTGGCTCATCATCCATAAACCTCTTGCTGCATTCTTGATTGTGCAGGAGGCTCTACTTCTGCTTTTGAAAGATGTACGGTTGCATAATCTTTTTGCAGCCATTTTTACATAAGAGTGTAAACGTTGAGTTTGGGGTGTGTGGCCTAAGACTGATTTTGTCCAAAAAATTATAATGAACATGTTTTGTTCACCCTCAAACTTATTTTAACTTGTTCAAGGAACCTTAATAGGTCACATTTAAAATCTCCCAGAATTCATTCAAACTGATTAGCTTACCTCATACAGAGTGATGACCCCGTTGGTCTCATTGGGAGCTTTCCACTGCATGAAGATCTTCTCTTCGTATGGCGTATTCTGCAGCGACTCCATCGGCACAGACCCGGGCACTGCAAAATAAATCATTTTATTTTCCATTCCTTTTGTATTTCACCGTATTTCATACACTTTCACAGATAGCTGCAGCCAGGGTATCTTGCCGTTGTTGTAACTGTGAACTTGTGTGTGAATGTTGTCCCTCTTAACACTTTGCCAGACTGAAGATTTCTGGTACCTTCAATTCACAACAGTTAGCAGATCAATTCTGTTCCATAAAACTTCATTGAAATATAGTGAAACTTGTTTCTTTCGTTTCGAGCTTCGGTGTCATCGCCGATGCAGATTGGCGATTCATTGCTGAATATAACTCGTCTCAAACCCCTGCAGATTATTGCTTCTTTTTATTCCACAACAACAGAAATGTCATGTGTAAGGACATTTCCTTAGTATTACATTGCTACATTTTAGGTTTTTGGATTACTGGCTGCATTTTAAAAATGCTGTTCTCAAAGTCTTCGGGATGAAAACCATCTTTTGGTGAAATTTGTAACTTTCTGATTAAATCTAAGAGAAAAGTTGAGAACGTTTGTTCTTAATAGGGTTTTTGATGAAATGTGGCAGACGTTGGGATACGTTCAGTACGAGCCCAGCTATTATTTGTAAAAAGTAAAGCTAAAGGAAGACAGGCAGGCTGTAATGAGGGCATGCAGGAAATAATCCTGAGGTAACCCTGCAGACAGAATAATGGAACGACTGCTGAGACAAAAAGACAGCCGGCACGCTGATTTCCACAAACTGCAGGCGGATTTTTGACTCACCACTGGGAAACAATTTTGCATTTGCTTAAGGAAAAAAGCAAATAAAAAAAATGTGTGAAATTACCAAGTCAATTACAGATTCAATTCAAATAACTAATCAGATTGAAACGTTCACTTTTGTGTTTTTATTTCAATTACTCAAAGCTTTTGTTTTCTTAACATCCAGCTCAGTGAGTTTACATCGTTAGCCGTCCAAAACAATTTAAGGGCAGCAGGTTCAACGCTGTAACACAGCAAACGCTACCTCGTAAGAGAGCATGGAGTGTACAGGTTTATGTCTTTTCAGGAAAACAAAATATTTCACTCTACCAAAGTGAATAGACGAGGAGGGGAGTGTCAGACACCTTGTCTGGGAGAAGTAACAGCATGTTAAACATGCACAACCAAAACTACACCCATAAACTGAGACAAAAACACACTGACAGGCGTGAACTGTATGAAATGTTGCCAGGAGGAAGAAAAGACTTGTTTTTTTCTGCTTAAGGTGCTACTCAGGCTGAAGTGAAAAAAGGTTGCGTCTCATTTTTGAGCCCTTCTAATGTTAATCACTGAACTGCAAAGCGGGTATTAAATGTGCAGGTTTTTACGATAGGCTGGTCAAAAGGCTGATCATCGTGTTCATTGTGTCTGTGAATTTCTGATTTCTACTTTATGATATTTAATCAACAACAAAAACATTTTCAGTTTAGCTAAATGAGAGTCTTCCATGTAGTTAATGTTTGGAAAGAAAAGCCTATTTCATGCACACTGCTTTCCAAGCACATCATTTCAAACATCAACAAAAAGCAGCAAATAAAAGTTAGAAACTCCAAACATCAACAAAGACAAGACAGAAAGAAAGACTTAAAAAAATGTAGGTAAAAATGATGTGTGTTTATTAAACAGGAAGTTAAAAGGTGCTTTAATCAAACTGATTTTGATAGGTCAATATGATCCATAAACTAAAATGTATGGCTTTTCTGTTCATTTGAGGTGTTGAAAACTTAAGAGTCTCTTTGCATAAAGGTTATTAAGCAATATAAACAAGGTTTAATTTGTGTCTAATTTCTTTCAAACACTTTATGGAGAACTCTGGTTTATGGTTTAAAGCTGCGCGCCAAAATTTTTAATTTGGACAACCAGTTTGATAGTTTCAGACTCTGATCCCATAATGGATTCTAATTCAAAGATATTTCTATGAAACCAAGAACTTAAGTTCATACAGGAAGTGATAAAACAGTGGAAATGACCAACAAACTCAAATCCTAGAGTGTTTTTGTACTAAAATTAGAAAACAACACATTTTAAGCTTTCTTGGGAAAAACATGAAATAATAGGCATAAATATGTTTTTGAATTATGCTGGGATGAGCTGAACTAAGGGTTATGCAATTTTTAAATGAGGTTTCACGTTTTCCTGGTCGTCCAGAGTTGGAGGAAGCAGTTGCAGTAAAATCTCCTCTGTTTTATCAACCATTACAAACTGCAAACTCATTACAAAAGAGACAAGTGTTTTATGAGAACAGAGAGATGACCTTGCATGTTTCTGAGCTGCTTCATAGGAAGCTGAAAACAAATTTTCAGAGGAATCACGAGAAAAAGTTTTAGAGTACAAGAGATATTTATGTCCTCTGGTTATTCGATCATGTCAGCAGCTGTTTTGGTAAGAAGAGGCCGGCTTGGAAAAAAGAACATCTGTTTTTGGCATAGACACTATTTGCTCTGACATTTGAGAGACATTTGACATTTTGTGGCGTCGTCACTGTTTTGGAGCGAACGGTGAGTGAGTGAGATCCGATTCCTCGAATAATTGTAAAAATATTCTATAGAGTACTTGATCACTAAAATATTATTTTACAACAGGACAGCAGTCGATCACATAGTTCATATTTCTACCCAACATCTGCTTACTCGAGCTGATCAGGGAAGTCAAGATGGACTCCGCCGTAGGAAAAATACACGCCAGGCAGAGCCAAACAAGACAATCTCAATGTTCCTTATGACATTAGAAAACTTTTCCATGATGCTCAGATGTCCGCATTTGGTTGCACATCATAAAATTTATTATTTTTTTAAATCATAAAACACAGAATAGAAAAGTAAAGCGCTCTGAGTCAGATGTGGGCGATGTGCACATGAATACACAAACATTTAAGGAAACTGTCAGAAGATTTTGATAAGTAATTCCAAGGTGTTGATTAAGGGCCCAGCCCATGGAGTGCATCAAATTACCCTAACAAAGAAATGCAATTACAAACTGCTATTTCATTCAACACCTTATCATTGGAGCGTGTGTCTGACGCCTGTGCTCGCTCTTATCTTCTCTGAAACAATGTCTGTCTTAATGTCGGCGAATATCTGGTGTTTGTGTGCAGCCTGAGCCGCCCTGGACACCTGTGAGTCTGAACGGCTCTGGCTCCATCTTAACTATTGAAAACAGAGTATGTAAGGAACACACACGTTCACACGTTTTGTGTGAACGTGTGTGTTCCTTTGCTCCTCGGAGGCAGAGACGGAGAAAAACAGTCTTCATTGAAAAGATAACAGCAGCTGAACACATTAATCATAACTTGATTAACTTCCATCGTGCCACACATTGAATCGTCTGCTTCATTATGCTGGCAGCTCTGTTTTCTATGTGTGATTTTCTCCTTTGTTTTGGTTATTTTCTCTAAATCCTTTCTTCTATCCTGAGCTGAACTCAAAGTGTCATTACTGGCAAGTAATGAATCTGTTTTCTCTTTTGTCCAAATCCCGTTACAGGGTTTATTCCTTCTTAGCTCTTAATTCTAGCAGAAGCTAATGCTAAAGTGCTAACTTCAGCCATGTTCATTTCTATACTTTAAAGACCCAGCAGCATAAATAAGCAAGTATTTTTTTATGCTGATTTCTACCATACAGTGAGTTATGTTTTTTTTTTTTATGTTTTAACATTTGACATTTTAACATATCGATCCAATAGTATTTGTAATTCATGTGGTTCAAGATGCCACAATAATCAAAGGTTAATCCTCTGAGAAAAATAATGAACAAACATCATCATATGGCAAAGACACTCCTAAAAAACTGATAATATGACAACTACAGGTTCTTAAGCCCTTAATGGCAGGAGTTTATGACAAAAACATTTCTAACCAAAGTAATTGTTTTTGTTCTACTAGTCTGATCTTGACCTTCTATGATAAAAGGATTATAAACTGTCAGTCATTATGGGAGAAGATCATGTTTCAGTACTTCAGTAGTGATATATGAGGGCATAAAGTCAAAGATTTGAGATCAGTGTATTTAATATCTGCTTTTTGTTATTTAGAGGTATTTGAGCATGATATTGGATATCTACAGATAAACAACCAAAGCTTTAACATCTAAAAATATTATTTCTTTACCAACAAATACTCACACAGCCTCAGTGTTCTCTTACATGATAAATAAAGTAGGTAAAAATGTTACATCCGGTTCTGTTACTTTACTCTTTTATTTTTTTACATATTTATGAAGCATTGGACCAGGACAAAATCAAAGGACTAGGAAGCAAAAACCATCTCTAATAGAAAGGACAAACATTCAATGCAAAAAAAGAGTTAATTATTTAGATTTTCACAGCCGTTTGGTCACAATGACAAAAAGATGAAGCTTTGAACGCAAGTTTGGGAGCAGAGTAGCTAATGAGGGATGTAGAGATGAGCTGGAGGATATGAGCTGCTTTAGAACTGGGCGGTTCTGGACACTAAACTCTCCAACCTTGTGTTAGCAGGGCGGGAAGGATGTTTGATCACCTTCAGATTAGTGTAAAGAAGGCGGATGTTTTACAAGTCTTTACTGCTGGGGATTTCCAGCCCAGTAAGTTTAGATGCTTCTCTTACAACCATATTGATTCCTGCTTCATCCGCAGCCAAACTGTAGAAACAGATTATCAGCGCTCTGTTGAAAACACCTTAAACGTCCTGGCATTACTTAAAAAGAAAAAAAAAAGATAAAACTCTGAAAAAAAGTCACAATTCAGATTTTTCTCTTCAGAATTTTGAATTGAATTTTCTGAGATCAAAAGTCAAATTTCACTGTTTTTTTAAGTGATCCTCTTCTGTAGTTTGAAGTGGCATTCAAACTACAAACTACTATTTCGTTCATTAGTGGCAATGAATATTTCAGTCAATGTGGCAATAAATTCAAAGTTCTCATTCAAACAACATTTTGGAAACAATAATTTCCATCTTAAAAACAATTAAATGTCTAATTTAAATAAACTATTGAAAGCAGAGTATGTAAACTTGTGACTGTGAAGGTGAATCTACATGAAGAGAAAAAATATTAAGTCTTAATTAAAACCTGAAAGGCAGTTATTAGTATTATAATCTAAGGACAATGAGTCATGGGAAAGAAAAAAACAATAATTCATTTCTTATTTGCAAATCCTTCATTTAGACTCTAAACACGGGTTAAAGATAATTTCTATGAAATCAGCTAGACTGGAAAGTAATAGAAAAAATTCTTTATATTTATGTGCATAAATATGTATATCTGTGTGAGAGAGATGGAAGCCGATTCATTTGCAGGAGCCATTACCGTACAAACAATAATTAGCCTCCGTATGAACAATTGCTCTTCTGTTCCGTAATTACTGAGCTACAGCCAGGAGATTAACGGCGGTTAAACAAAAAGCAATTAAGAACAAAACAATTATCTTTTTTTTTAACCCCTTAAAGCTATTTCCTCTACACAGATGTGTTTGCTTCACTTTTCGGGAACATGCAGTTTGTGCGTGCTCAGCTGATGAAGGTTCAACGTTCAGGCTGAGAGCTGATGTTCCCCAGAAGCTAAATTCAAAACATATTAGCTACAAGATGAGCTAAAGAACAGGCAGCCCTGCGTATCAGAGGCTACGCTATTCCAGTTTATCACAGGCAGGGTGCTGGGAGAAATGTAAGACATAAATGAATTATTAGCAGTGGTGGAGGCGCTTGCATTCAGTTCAGTGCAGCATGAGGCCCTCTGGACAGAAAGCAGGAGGCTTAAAAAGTCTGTTCTGATATTTTCTGAATTGCTGGACAACGCATACACTCAGGGCGCTAATAATTTATGCTTGTAAGTTGTCCTGCCGAGGGGCGCAGCAGTATAAACAGAAATGTTGATTAGTGCAATTTGTGAAGGTTGCAGGCATCAGTGTGAAACTTCTGCTACTTTAGAAGCTCCAGATGTCGTCTGAGAGGTGAACATGTGAATAAACGGTTAAAACGAAGACGGCTGCATCTGGACTCGTATCTATGGCTGAGTGTTTGGACCATTGTGGTTTAAGAAGATAAAATATGTGGCCACAAAATTTTATTTCACTAATGTAAAAGACAAAATGTAGATGTTCCAAATGTCCAAACAGTATTAAGTAAAAGGCAGAGATTTTCACAATGTTACAACGACAATATTTTATGACAACATAAAGTCAGACATCTGCGTCACAAAATGGCACAAAAAGTCGCGAGTAGCTTCTCTTTTTCTTTTAAGTTGCTAACAGATTACCTGGCCATTGAAAAAAAAGTTAATTCAACAACCTTTTGATTGATCTCAGAAATTTTCTAGAAAAAAAAAAGAAATTTCTGAGTTTGAAAAATCAAAAAATTGCAAGAAAAAAAATCTGAAATTTTAAGATTAATCTGATTTCTATAAATACATTTCAAAGTTTGAAAAGTGAAAAGCTTTTTTCTGGAAAATTTCTGAAATTTTACCTTAATTTGAAAATCTAATCTAAAACAATTTTGTGTTTTCTTGGATTATTTTTTTACTTTTAAAACTCAAACTACAAAACAAATCTAGAATTTTTTTAGATTGAACCACAAATTTCAGATTTTTTTTTCCCATCAAATTTTAAATTTTTCAACCTCAGAAATGTATACTTTTTTTGACAAAAATGTACTCCCTTTTTCTATCTACACCACTTTAAATGCCAAACATATTTAAAACATGACAGTATGTGAAAAGTTCGAGAGGTGTAGATAGATCAGCTGACTGATCTATCAGTCAGCTGATAGATGACCTGCATCAATAATTAGTAAACTTGTAAACAAGCTTCCTTGCTGTGTCTGTCTGCGCTCTACATTCCTTAAAATAAAATGCAGGTTGTTCAGATTGGAGTTAAAAGCCCCTAACTGCTGGAAGCATTTTCCGTTTTTTCTATGGTCTCCGCAGAACATAGAAGCACTTTTTGCTTTTATGTCTGCAGGTGAGCAAAACCCGCCTGTCAGACACCCAGTGTGGGTTAGACAGCGACATCTCTCATCCTGTCCCTCCTGTTCGAGCAGTCTGCGTTCGGAGCAGGTAGGCGGCTGGTTCAGCTGTTTATTTTCAACTAACCGCCGACGGCTGTTGCAAGGTGTTTATAATGACTCATTTTTTGGGGAGCCGGAGGGTTTCTCCAGGGAGAGCCTGATCGCATACCGAGCTGCTGAAATGCCTCGAGACTCAACTAACCTGCTTATATTCTGGATCAATAGAGTATTATGAAGTTTGATGCCACACGTGTCAAAAGCATTTATTGTTGCCCACCGTCCTCCTCCGTCTGTTTGACGATCTCCTCGCTCTCTTTGCTGCCCTCGGGGTTGGCCAGAACGAGGCGCAGCCTGACCGTGACGAAGGGCCTCAGTCCCCTCAGCGTGTAATGAGACGACGTCTGGATCAACTCCTCAGCTGCAAACTCTTGCTGATTGAACACATACTGGTACTGAACCTGCAAAAAATATGAAAAATAAAATGTTTAGATCACTTCAGGCTGACTGAAACGATTCCAGCTGGAATACAAGATCAGAGAAAGTATAAATTAAAGGTTAAACAACTCTGTCTAGAAAAATATATTAAAATACATTTATTAGCAGTCAGACTTTCTTAAGCCGTTCTCTCCAGGTGTGCAGCTTTTTTTTTCTGACTCATTTTCTGTCCCTTTTTATTGACATGAAGGCAGTCTCCAGCATGTGCTTAAAAGTTGGTTAATAAGTAAGCTAAGGGCAAAAAGAGAGAAAGAAAATCTAAAAAAATGTCAAACTTTCAGCTAACCGCCTTTAGAAAACAACTAGTTGGTCTTTTCTCTTGGTTGAACTGTTATATTTGGCATAATTCAAAAGTAAGTTGAAAATGTCTTATATGTGATATATTTTACATGAAATTGGAAATAAAAGCTTGAATATGAAAAAAATGTACTAATATTTAGATGTATTATATGTGTATAGCATATATAATGCTCAATTATTTTGCTCATCAAACTCTGTGGGAAAGAGTAAAAACTTTATCAGCAAGGATGATAGTTCAGTTGAGATGTATGCAGATTAACCAATCAGATTACAAAGAAAATTGCAGAACGTAAAAAAAAAAAAAAAAAAACTTTTGATCAATGTATTTAAAACATTATAAGAAAGCCGGCTGTTCAAAAGGGAAATATTTGGAGAAACAGATCAGAGATTCATCCTCCCAGCAGCTGCTGGACTTTGTCTCCATCACTAATTAGTTGCACATTTCTTTATGTCAGAGTATCCCATTTTTAATAATTGCATAGTATTATGTAAATTTGTCATTAATGTACAATATGTTGCTCTTTTTTTGCCATCGAGGGAAGATAAAGTTTTTTCTTTTCTATTCAACTAAAAATTTCAGTAAGATTGAATTAATTTTTGACACATGCTTAAAGCAAGTTGGTAGAAAATCTTTTCTTTGGCCCAAAATACTTTATTGGTGGAGAATAGTGATTGTATTGTATTGTGACGCGCTTACAGTCAGATTGTAGCTGTGGCATCGCGTCACGGCATATCCAAACGTTTCCCACTGGATGGTCAGCTGGCGGGCGCGGACGTCCACCACATTGACGTTCTGGGGTCCGTGGACGGGATCTGAAGTGACAGCAGACGGAGAAACAGTCAGCAGTCGGATCAGAGCAGGAATCGATCCACTGAGTCCTCGCTTAATCTGGCTGCAGTCTGAAACAAGCGGCTAATCCCTAATCAGTGGCTGAATCTGATGGATTAAATGTCTGCAAATTAACTTAATGTTAATTCACTTAATGTAAATGATATCTTACATTCCTTAAGAATGTAAGATATCATTTAGGAAGCTTTAGAGTAAGATTGTTAAACTGAGGAAGCTATCAATAAAAAAAATGCACATTTTAGATTGCCAGAACAAAGAAAAAAAAAAATCAAAATAGAAAACTGCACTCAGAAATACATGCATTTTTTTCTAACATGTTCAATGCGTAAAGACACAACCAAACAAAAAAAAAGAAGAAGAAGAAGAAGAAGTGGGATGGTATTTCTCAAAATGTAGATTAAATTGATTCACTGGCAAAAACAGAAAGTCTCAATGTAAAACATCCAGAACTGCAGAACTGGAGGCACTGAGCAGAAAACAAGAGCATAATGAGGAAACCAACGACTTCATCATGAGCAGGTGTGACAGACAGGAAACGAAACAAGAACAACAAAATAAAACAGGAAGTCAACCAATCCAGAGATATCCGATCACCAGGGGGCGCCGCAGTGTAAACAGGACAGACCCCACAAGGACCAAAAACTGAGGTCTTTCCTGGATTTAGGATTTTATTAGAAATGCCACAGATGTTCTTCTTTGTTTTTTCCTCTTTACAAATTATTAGCGTCACAGTTTGCTGTCAGACGGTTTTTGGCACAAAACAGAAAAAATTATTGAAAATCTTCCCAGTTCCATAGAAAAACTTAGAAAGAGAAATATATATCCAAATCAGCAGAAATATTAATCAGATCCATTTAAGGGTTAAAGAAAAGTTTGACTGGTCTGGAGTTAGAAACGGAAACTGCACTGCCAGTTTCCGTATCTTGTCTGCAGCTACATTTAGATCCCAAACTTTAAAATCTCAGAAATATGAGATCACCTCGAACCAAAGTCAGACCTTTAAAACTGCTGTGGTTGAAATGTTGGACAAACTGGTATGATGGCATCTAAAAAACAACCTTCACTCAAATATTTTCATGTTTCATAAAATAATAAATAGAATTGGATTTTTTGAGTAGTTTTGACTCTGGCTGCAACAGTCAACCTGTCCTACTTCCACTCACACACACACCCACACACCCATACACACGCATACACCCACTCACACGCACACACCCTCCATGCACTGTCCCAGCCATATGTTGGCCCCTCATCCGCTGCTTTCTCTAACCACAACTGACTCTCCTCTAACGAGCTTGTTGAAACTCATCTTCCTGTGTGCCTAATTAGCTCCTATCAGCTAACGACGGCAACCAAAGCAGGTCACTGCATAATTTAGAGGCTGTACTAGCTGTACTTTATGAAGGAAAATTAACATTTTATTAATGGTGGAGGTGGATCTCCCTCTTCACACCCCCCCAAAAAAACGTGCAGTAGAAATGATTCCTGGCCGTAAAGCGGACCTTGGTTGATATGTTGGATAAACAACTCACAACCCAGCCAATAAATCCTTCTCTGGATCTTCACATTGATTCACAAACAAAAGTTTTTTTATCAGCACTTGGGGATTTTTTTTATTTTAATTTTAGTTTTTCACCAAAACTTGTGGACAAGAGATGCAAAAACATCTAAATGTGGTCAGAAAATCTTCAGAGTGTCGGGTTGAAATGTAAACTGAACTAATACAAGCATATTTGACAAACTTCTCATTGCATTTTTGTTTTTAATTAAATACTGGATTGATCAATGGGAACTTTTTGCAATGAATCCAACCCGTATCACTAATAGCATTTATGAATGCAGTCGAGTGCTTGAAAAGATTATTCCCCCAAGCTACTTAAATACGATGTCAGTTGAGCCAAATAAGACAAAGATTAGACAACGGGATCCTGGATAAGCCAAGACCATCTGAGCTGAATGTTTCTGCTGGTTGTGTTCACATACATCCAGTCTTGTGCTTTTATTTCCATCAGTTTAACTCCAGAGGTCTGGAAAATGTTTACCTGAGCTCATGTTCTTCCTTTGCATGGCTGGTATTAAATATCTTAGAGAGCAGCTGGTCTGCGGATTTGAACTGTTGCTGGATCCTCTGTCTTATTGTTTAATCCCGGGTCAGGGCTTAGTGAGGGTGGATCATTTCTGAGGGTTTTGTTACAGTATGGGGGAGGTTACCATCTGCTGCAGGTCTTTTGGTGACCAAAGACAAGCTTCCTAAACAAAGCTTCCAATAAGTAGCTCTATTTTGTTCCTGTGAAACTTTTTGTTTTGAGAAAGTCCAATAACTCAATTGAAATTGTTTATTGGCAACCAATTCTGGTTTTACAGACTCACAATCCATTTCTACCTCCAGCTTGACATTTAACAGTGATTGAGACAAATGTCAGAATAGTATTCAATTAATCTGGACAACCTCACACCCAAACAAAACTTCCTACTTTTCTCAGGAACAGGAGCTACCAAGTGTCACAACATGACATTACAGTAAAATGTCTCCAACAAGCTGTTGCTTTGTTGAAACACACACACACACAATAAAATTCCTCAATTACAGAGACATAATCCCCATCACTGAGTCATGGAGTGAATAGAAACAGGTTTTCACAAAAAAACTGCGATACATCAAAGCTTATCTGGCCGTTGATTTAAAGAACAGCTTCAACCCGAGGTTACTACATCATAAATTTGCTGAGTTCTGGGATAAAACCAACAACAGCATATAGACATTTATTTAATCCTGTAGCTTTTTAGTTTGGTTTTGAAGAATCCTAATCTTTTAGTAAATCTAACTAATGCCAACATGAACCCTCACTAATCGGAGATGGAAGAAGCTTTAGCAGAGTTAATCACCAGATTAAAAACAAAGTTTGAATCATTTCTAAGTGTTTGTTTAAATAGAGCCATCTCCCTCCAGTGTCAGGGGGATTGAAGTTCATCTCCATCTCATTTTCTGCTAAATCGAAGGTCATCTGAGAACCGATTTCTAAAATGTTTGCTGAGAAAACAACCAGTTGCAGACAGATGGAGTGATATGGAGAGCAGGAGAGCTTAAGTTTGAATTATAACTTTGTTTACATCGTTACAGTGATGAGACCTCCCCAGATGACCTTGGTCATGACAAATGCCAGATTTTCTATATCATTCATTTCCTGCTCCACTCCTTCCTCACGCCACATTAATTATTCCTTTCCGCATCCATTTCAGTCGTTTCTTCACACCCACTCTGGACCTGGCTGAACCTCTAACATTTGTCGAGATCAACAGAATGACAGACGAACGTGCTGAGAAATATAGGATCATTAGGTGTCTAAAACAAGACTTAATAATCAATAATAAGAAAGGAGAGGCTGGGTTTGGAGTGAGAACATGCCAACTGACAGATGGGATAAAATATGTATGCATGGAGGAAGAACAATATGGCTCCACAGGGATATGGTCCCAACAGTGGCTGCTGGCCTCATTAATCAGGAACGGTCAAGGGTTGGCATGTTAGCTTTCACAAGCTGTGAAAGGCCAGAGTAGATGGCACAGCTACAGCACAGTGAGACAGTGAGGCATGCAGCAGCGAGATTACAACACCCCTTTCTCTTCACCATCATCAATACCTGAAGCACAAAAGAGCCACAATGAAAACAAACCACAGAAACCAAATCACTGGACGAAAACTCCTGCTAATATAAACTACAGTACATTTGCAACCAAAGGTTTACAAAAAAAGACATGGAGATTTTTTTCTCTAAGTAGTTGTGTTTCCTTTGACCATGTAACTGGGCAATTTGACATTTCAGAAAAAATAAAAAATAAATAAAAAGTTTTGATGTTATGATTTTTTTTTTTTTTTTTTTTGCCCGTTTCAAAATTGGCTTATCAAGCAAAACTGTAATGGAAACAATTTTTACACACATGTCAAGGCCTATAATGATAACAAATGATAAACAATTATGTTTCAATATTATTTCAATTTATCATTTTAGTAATATTTTCCTGGGATATTCATCAAACTAATCTGGGCTCTTTAAGATGGGATGCCTGCAATGAAGACTTTTTTTAAATAAATAAAAAGTTTTGATGTTATGATTTTTTTTTTTTTTTTTTTATCCGAATGAATATTTAAAACTTGAACTTGACATTTTAAATATCCAAAATAAATAAATAAATAAAGGAGCAAACAAAAGAATTAAATCAATTAAAAAATCTCTGTAGACAAAATTGTCCTTCGAAGTTGAGACCGAAGCACAAGACTGGAAACTTTTGTCCGTCAGTTGTTGGTGGTGAGAGAGAAAAGAGAAAAACAAAAAATAATGAAAATGGAAATTATTGAGTGAGTTTGAATTTAACATAAGCGTCATTAATTTACTGCTTATTGTGACCACAAGTCACATGATCAACGGCCGAGTGTTGCTGCTGGAGCAAAACATCGGCCGATATTAGTCATTTTTCACAAATAGCATCGGATCAATAAATAAAACTGTGCAAATATTAACAACCAATATTTATATTCACCTTTACCATTTTTTTCTGGAAATGGCAGGAGGAGGCTGGTTATGTCTAGTCCAGAATATTCTTCTTGAGTTTACAAGTTACTTTTTGGAAAAATACAAGGTAATTTAAAGAAAACACTTAGCATACTTTAAACCAAACAACTAAGTTTTGCATTCCCAAAACTTTCTGAAAGTTCTAACTTAGTTCGCCTGACATCTCAGCATTTTATGTGAAATATTGTGTGTTCTCTTTACCTTTCAGGTGTGGTTTAAAAATTATACGTTACTTTTCCAGAAATGTCCTGATGACATCTTTTTTGCATAAAAGCTCATTTTTAATAATCAGCTGGAATTACAGGTTACTTTCACACAAGCTTCAGGATGCCAACAGGTTGCACAACTAAAATGCACAAGTTTTTCTTTAAAGCTATTCATTTTATTTCATATCCATGTTTTAATGTTTACCCCTAGAGACAGTGTTACATGCTAAAGCTAAAGATGAAGGAGTTCCTAGATCAGATTTATCACATTTTCTGTCTATTTTAGAGTATAATCGGCTAGTTTAGATTTAGTTTTCTAAGTATTACCTACCAGTTATCAACACAATGAAGGCTAACAATCACATATTCTGACAGACAATCTGTTGTTTGACCTGAAGCGACGTTGTTCTGTCTGTCTTTGAAAGCACCTCAGAGCCTACAGGATGTTCCGGCAGGTAGGTATCTGGTTCAGGAGAGGGCCTAGTGAGGGATTGTGTTGTGGGATGCTTTCCTGAATCTGATGAATGAGCAGCAGAAATGGAGCCATTAATCCAGAGACTTTAGGGAGCTGTTCCAGTGAGAAGAGAATGAGGGGAAGAGGACGAGCGGAAATCAATCTTTCTGCCTCTTTTCACTCCTTGGCCTCTGCTTTGTAGCTCCCCAGTTATTTTTCTTTTAATCTGAAAGCCTTTTCCATCTTTAATTTTATTTCTCATTGCATATTGGACATTGTGCTTTTTATTTTTTACTCTTTTGTACTCATGTTTTATTTTTCCTGCATCGTATTTAAGTTTCTTCCGGTTAAGTTGCTGTTGCCATATTTTTTTGATGGTTTTTCTCATCGTATCCAGCACCTGCAGATGACTTGTTAGCCACATTTCCTTCTTCCTGGATCTCTTATAAAGTTACCTTGTTAAAATGTGTTTTAATGCGAAGCGATAGATGTAAAATTTTGTCTTTGGAAATGAGTGGAGAGTCTATATTCTTGCTGAACAATGTGCATAGAGGCTGATAAGACTGAGTTTTTTCACCGATTGGGTAAAAATATTAAATTCTCTACTTTTATGCTTTCGTAAATAAGAATTATATATATTTAAACACCAACTCCTCACACTGCAAAACCCGACACACAAACCTGTGCATGTCTAGGATTGATTACAAGAAAGCCTATGACTCAATGCCGTACATTTAGTTGGATCATTTAATGCTTAGAGATGTATAACATCAACAGGACTCTGAGAGCCTTCATCGCAAACTCGATGAGGCTGTGGAAAACCACCCTTGAAGCCACTGCAAACCACTTGCAAAAGTGTCCATCAAATGTGGCATATACCAAGGAGACGCTCTGTCCCTCCTACTGTTCTGCATAGGCCTGAACCCCCTCAGCCAAATTATCAACAAGACTGGCTACGGATACCGACTCAAAAATGGGGCCAATATCAGTCACCTACTCTACATGGATGACATCAAGCTGTATGCCAAGAGTGAGCGAGACATCGACTCACTGATCCACACCACCAGGATGTACAGCACGTGTAACACTCACAATGTGTTTACAGTCAAAACAACAAAAATAGGACCAATGCTAGGTTCGGCTACTGGAGTGGAATATGTGTAAGTATAGCAATGACCACAGACAAGGAAAAGTAAGTTTAACTGCCGGCTTATTATTTGTTGAGAAAGAGGAAAGTAAACAATATAATTACAAACAATTGACATACAATACATAAAATCAAATTCAAAATAGTTCCTTGTTCTTCCAGAATAATTTATTTTATCCCTGTTTTGAATTTTTTAAACCTAATGTTAGTTTTAAAGGACACTATTTTTTAAACCTAGGTTATACGTAATTTTCGGACTATAAGCCGCGACTTTTTTTCCCTTTTTCCGACCTGCGGCTTATATAACAGTGCGGCTTATCTATGGATTTTTACAGCTAACGGCCACTAGGGGGATACCTAAATCCATCCACCATGTTGACGTCACATTTGCTTCAACACACAAGTAGCTGCGCGCACGGGAACGCGGAGGTCCTCCGGAAGCAGACTTCTACTGCAAGTGGTACGAGACAGAACGACAGCGAGAGAAAGACGGACATTGCAAGCGCAAGACAGTTTGTGAGACACCCTCATTATGGAAAAAACGTAGAAATGCATATGATGCAGCTTTTTAAGTTAAAGGCAGTCAATTTGGCAGTAAACGAAGGAAATAGAACCGCTGCATGTAACTTTGGAATGCAACGAGTCAATGGTGAGACGTTGGAGACGCCAGCAGGAAAAATAAATAAATCGTTCACCAAAACGGGTCGCATGAGAAAAGCTACCGTTGCACAAGTTTGCGAGTGGATCCTGATGGCGTGGAGGAGTGTAAAAAAAATCCACAATCACCAACGGTTCAGAAAGGCTGGACTGCTGCGTGATTGAGAGGAGAACGCCGCCACACCTGAGGCCTTTCAGAGGCTGTTCGATTCTGACAGTGACGAAGAGGAGTTCGTTGGTTTTGAGAGCGACATTGAAAGAGAGGGGAGAGTGGCTGACGAAGCCCTGAACCTGTTTGTTTCCGACACTGAAGATGAGGACTTTTGTGGTTTTAGTACGGAGGAAGAAGATGAAGATGAGGATTAATGACTTGACTTTTCTGGTTACAGCCATGTACTTCACCAAAGATGAAGAGGAGGGTTACGGTAATAACTTTTCTGGTAGACTGATAACCGTATATTTTAAGCAGCAGTGTTACTGCAATTTAGACTTACTGTAGTGTCACAGGCACTTTATTTGTTGTTGTAGCTTTATAAGTTCTGTACCTTCTGTAGCTACTATTGCACTAAATGGTTGAAAATGTTATGCAAATATGCAACTTGTTTGTTCAAATGTTTATAAATAGGAGCTACTATTGCACTAAATTGTAACAGTTAACGTATGCAAATATGCAACTTGTGTTGAAATGATAATAAATAGGAGCTTCCCCAAACAGTTGCCTCTTTCCCAACATCCCCTCTGTGCATGAACCATATGGTAATTACGTAAACATAAAAAACCTGCGGCTTATAGTCCGGTGCGGCTTGTATATGTACAAATCATGCAATTTAGCTTCTGCGGCTTATATTCAGGTGCGGCTAATAGTCCGGAAAGTACGGTAGTTCTATTTAAGTTCAAGTAAATTCTGTTAATCTAATTGATTTTAATCTTTTAAAATCTATTTTAGTTATCTAGTTCTTTTTTAAGAAATTATGATTTTTTTTAATCTCCTATTTTAACTGTTTCTTGTTTCAATTATGACCCAACAGAAAATTTTACATTCCACACCACCAATGTATAGTGAATGCAGTTCAAAAGAAGAAGAAAATAAAACACAACAGAAAAATCCAGTAAAAACAACTGAATAACTTGTGCTTCAGACCAGTCTTTCTCTATGAGGATCCTGAAGGGTTATTTCCGTTTCTCTGAATCCGCTTTTCCTTAGCAGGAAACATGGGCAAGATCATACCAGTCTGGATGATTCGAAGTGTCCAGCAGAGGGCGTAGCTCCTGCTAGACGACAGTTACAGTGCTCCTGGGTTAACGGCTCGCCATCTCGTTTCTCGTTAGCAGAATCCAATTCGGCAATCGGTTTGGATTTTCCCGGTCCAGCTTCCAGCAGGACTTTAAAAAGGCCTGGTTCAATAACCACAAGCACAAAGAAAAGTCCCTTCAACTTTGCTCTGTGCTGAACAAAGCAACACACTCGCCAATTCGGCTAATCCGTTACTTCAACGGCTCTGAACATAGACCAACGGAAATGCGCTGCTTCAACTTTCCGCCTCAATTAAATAAAATAATTTTACAAATAATATTCTTCACAGAAAAATAAAATACAGTTTTTGACTCACCAAGACCAGTAGAAAACACTCTGAACGTAGTCAACAAAAGAATTTCAGAAGCTCCTCCTCCAAAAAATGAGGAAAAGTTCCCAACGGCTGGTAGCGTCACCAATCGGCGGTTTGCTCTTATCTCCCTTCACTCAGCACAACTCTTCGCTTCTTCGTTCTTTCTGGTTCTGCCTCGCGCTCTCCCCTTCTTCCCCAAGCCAGAGAATACAGCAATCCGATTGGCTGGAGCCAGTTACCTGGCCTACACATCAATGTGACCCTTCAGAATAAGAGATTTGTTTTCTCACACCTGACCGTTTTAACCGCTGACAAAATAAATATGTTTCACACACTTTCAAACCAAACAAAATATCATACATGAATATCAATTACACTGTGTAATTATCTTTTTTACGTATTTATTTATTTGAAACTATTTTAAACCTTATTTATTCTGTATATATTTGTTATTTATGCATTATATAACTATTTGTTATGAAAAGGCTTTTATTTAAGTGAAGGCTATTTTAACTTGGGATACACCCGGACATTGGGATGTCATTCGGACTGGAGAAGTGTGGTTGGCTGGTCACAAAGAGGGGGAAGGTCATCCGCACAGATGGCGTCTCACTCCCAGAAGGAACAATAGCAGACATAGAGGACGGTTACAAGTACCTAGGTATACCACAAGCAAATAGCAACCTCGATGAAGTCACAAGGAAAGGATCCACAGCTAAATACCTCCAACAAATAAGGCAAGTCCTGAGAATCCAGCTCAATGGCAAGAACAAAATCCGTGCGATAAACAGCTATGCCTTGCCAGTAATCAGATACCCTGCTGGAATAATTAGATGGCCAAAGGAGGAGATAAAAGTCACAGATATTAAGACTAGAAAACTACTAACCATGCATGGAGGGTTCCATCCCAAATCCAGCACCCTGAGACTGTACACGAGCCGCAAGGAAGGAGGCAGAGGACTAGTGAGTGTGAGAACCACTGTCCAGGACAAAACAACTAAGATCCATAAATACATCAGGGACAAAGCCTCAACAGACAATGTGCTCAGTGAATGTCTCAGACAACAGGGAATGGAGGTTGAGGTGCCAGAGATACCATCATGGGAGGACAAGCCCCTACATGGGATGTACCACCAGCAAATAACCCAAGTGGCTGATATCAGTAAATCCTACCAATGGCTGGAAAAAGCTGGACTCAAGGACAGCACAGAGGCCCTCATCCTGGCCGCCCAGGAACAGGCCCTAAACACCAGAGCAATAGAGGCCCAGATCTACCACACCAGACAAGACCCAACGTGTAGGTTGTGCAAGGAAGCCCAACCTGGATAGTAGACAGTCCAACACATAACAACAGGGTGAAGATACTGGCAGGGAAAGCGTACATGGAACGACATAACCAAGTGGCAGGCATAGTGTACAGAAACATCTGTGCAGAATATGGACTGGAAACCCCGAGATCAAAGTGGGGAACACCCCCAAAGGTGGTGGAGAACGCCAGAGCTAAGATCCTGTGGGACTTCCAGATCCAGACAGACAAAATGGTAATGGCGAACCAACCAGACATTGTCGTAGTGGATAAACAACAGAGGAAAGCCGTTGTGGTAGATGTAGCAATACCAAGCGATTGCAACATCAGGAAAAAGGAGAAACTGGAGAAATACCAAGTCCTCAGGGAAGAACTGGAGAGGGCCTGGAAGGTGAGGACCACAGTGGTGCCTGTGGTCATCGGGGCCCTCGGGGCAGTAACCCCAAACTGGAGCAGTGGCTACAACAGATCCCAGGAACAACATCAGACATCTCAGTCCAGAAATGTGCAGTCTTTGGCACAGCCAAGATACTGCGCAGAACCCTCAAGCTCCCAGGCCTCTGGTAGAGGACCCGAGCTCAGAGGATAAGAACCACCCGCGGTGGGTGAGAAGGAAATTTTTTTACATATTGAGACACCAGTTTAACGGTTGGTTCTTTCCAGAATCCCCTCGCTCCCCGTTGCTGCCAATTACAGCAACAATCACAGAACAAACATCCGGCACTGTTCTCAAACCAGAATCTTGCTGACTTCTTGTGTGTTCAAATATTCAAGTCAGAAAGAAACTTATCTTGATTGTCTTTCAGCTGTCTTTGTCCTGGCAGTGAGATCAGACCGTTAGCAGCCAATGGCTCCCAACCGCTAACGGCTCTGTGATCCAGGTTTCCTGTTCAGACAATCTCTGATAAATTTTCTCCAATGGTGAACAGAAAAATTACTGCAAACACTGTGATATTCAGCTAAGAATGAATGAAACTGCTGCTGCGCAAGTGACGCAACGGGCTGTTGCTAGGTAACCAAGGAATGACTGAGTTGCTAGGTAACAATAACTGAATACCAGCTTGTTGCTGTTAAGCCGGGATTACGTTTGGCAAAGAACGGCACAGACCTTCATCTCTGCAGAAACCCTCAGCCTCAGATGCAACAAATCCACTTTCTTATCCAGTGAATGGACACCGGCCAGAAAGACAGTTGGAAATGGTGGCTTCCAAGGCATCAGCTAGATTTCCCCTTTTTCTGTTTTCGGGCACCATTTGACCGTTGGTCCTCGCACCCTGCCGTGCCAGTCCATTGTCCTCAAGAGCCGCTGTCTCCCAAGTGTGGACTTCAGCCTTGGTGACATATTACCAGCTGAACTGTCTCCAGTGGCCATCAGCTTCAGCTGTAAAGTTTGTTTTTATTCAAACTTCAGCAGTTTTCTAGTTGTCCTTCTGAGGTAGTGACATCAATTTGTGACATCACGCAATTTGATGTCACAAAGAGTGATGCACCCTTTTTGGAATGAGAATGTATCACTTCTGAATCTACGGTCATAGCTATTGCAGCAGTTGGAGAGAGAGCACAAGTATTGTACTCATCGCACTGACAAGCAAATAGTCAATTTTCTGATCAATTTTCAGATTTTTTTAGAGAGAAAGAATTAAAATGAATAAGACCAGTAAGAAAAACAAGTCTTTTTATTTAAAAGACAAAGAAATGCAACAAACCATAGCGAGACAGACGCAGCAGCTCAATGAAATTATGAAAAAAGTGAGCATGATGTCCATCGACCGAAAGTCTTTGCTTAAAGCAAATGAGGAGCTGAACGCGCAAGTTCTAAATGCGAAAAAAGCTGCATTTGAAGTAGACACTCTGCTTCGCGAGAAAGACAGGGAATTAAAAGAACAGCTGGAGGCAAACGAAGCTTTAAAGAAAAATATCACCACTCTGGAGCACGAAAAGACCACCTTGAAGAGCGAAAAGATGGCCTTAGAGATAGAAAAGACCGCCTTGGAGATAGAAAAGACCGCCTTGGAGATGGAAAAGACCGTCTTGGAGAACGAAAAGACAGCCTTGGAGAGGAAAAAGATAGAAAAGACCGCCTTGGAGAATGAAAAGACGGCCTTGAAGAACGAAAAGACCGCCTTGGAGAACGAGAAGACGGCCTTGGAGAACAAAAAGACCGCCTTGGAAGAGAGAAGCATAAACTTGGAGCATGAAAAGACAGCCTTGGAGGAGAAAATCACCATCTATGATCACACAAACATGATCTGGAAAGAGGAAAACACCGCCCTCAAGCTGAAAAGAGACGTCTTGGAGCAGACAAACACCGCCTTGGCGCACATAAACTCCACCCTCGAGCAGGAAAAGACTGCCTTGGAGGAGGAAAACACTACTCTTAAGGTGAAAAACACCGCTCTGGAGCAGAAAAGTGACGAATTGGAGCAAATAAACACTGTATTGGAGGAGGAAAACACCTCTCTGAAGGTGAAAAACACCGCTCTGGAGCAGAATAGTGACATCTTGGAGCAAATAAACACTGTCTTGAAAGAGGAAAACACCACTCTGAAGATGAGAAGCGCAGCTCTGGAGCAGAAAAGTGACGTCTTGGAGCAGAAAAACACAACCTTGGCGGAAATAAACACCACCCTTGAGCTAGAAATTAATGCCTTGAAAGAGAAAAACACCACTCTGAAGGTCAAAAACACACTCTGGAGCAGAAAAGTGCCATCTTGGAGCAGACAAACACCGCCTTGGCGCATATAAATACCAACCTTAAGCATGAAAACACCGCCCTGAATAAGGGAAAGACCGCCTTAGAGGAGGAAAATAATGCCCTGACGCTGAAAAGCACCACTCTGGAGAAGAAAAGAACCACCTTGGAGAGGAAAACCACGGCCTTGGAGCAAATAAATGCTATCCTCAAACAGGAAGTCACTGCCCAGGGACAGAAAATCACCGCTTTAGAGGAGGAAAAAAGCTCCCTGGAAAAGGAAAACTCCACCCTGAAGATGAGAAGCACCACCCTGGAGAAGAAAATAACCATCTCGGAGAAGAATAAAACCATCTTGAAGAGGAAATCCACAGCCTTGGAGGAAATAAAAGCCATCCTCATGCATGCAGTCACCGACCGGGGGCAGAAAATCACCACTTTAGAGGAGGAAAAAAGCTCCCTGGAGGAGGAAAACTCCACCCTGAAGCTGGAAATCGATGCCTTGATGAAATATAGCACCAACCTGGAGTTGAAAAGCAAGACCCTGGAAGAGATAACCAGTGCTTTAGAGGAAATGAACACCGCCTTTGAACTGGAAAACACCGCCCTGAAGCTGCAAAATACCGGAGATGTCTTGGAAGAGATAAAGCAGAACAAAAAGAAGGGAGATAGAGTAGAACAGCAGAACCAGCAGCCACCTACAGAGGAAACCCACGAAGACAGCCAGTCGGTTTCAGACCAGCCATCAGTAATCGTACGTGTGGTCAGAGGTATCTGCAAAACATATCAGAAAATGAGCGAAAATGGTACTCTGAGCTACTGGACTGAACTGTAATTAAAAAAGTGTCCAGATAATTGCTTCAGGCTTGATTATTGGCGGCAGAAAAGTTTACAACAAAAGGACTGCGATGTCAAGGGAGCTTGACACTTAGGGTCTGATGGCGGAAGATGTTGGCAGGAGAGTTTGCGGCCCGCAGGACTGCGGTGCCATGGGAACTTGAGGCCTCGAGTTCCCAGACCATCAGACTCTAATCCCATTTGTCGTCAGGTCATCAGACACTCTCCGGGTTGACCGCCAGGGCTTCGTGCTGAGTCTTTCTGCACGAAGTTTGCATGTTCCCCCAAGCTTGTGTGGGTTCTCTCCGGGTACTCCGGCTTCCTCCCAAAGTAAAAAAGCATGACTGTTAGGTTAATTGATTCCTCTAAAATAAATCTGGTAGCATTCGTGTGTGTGTGTGTGTGTGTGTGCGTGTGTGCGTGTGTGTGTGTGTGTGTATGTATAAAAATTCCCTTCTCACCCACCGCGGGTGGTTCTTATCCTCTGAGCTCGGGTCCTCTACCAGAGGCCTGGGAGATTGAGGGTTCTGTGCAGTATCTTGGCTGTGCCAAGGACTGCACATTTCTGGACTGAGATGTCTGATGTTGTTCCTGGGATCTGTTGTAGCCACTGCTCCAGTTTGGGGGTTACTGCCCCGAGGGCCCCGATGACCACAGGCACCACTGTGGTCTTCACCTTCCAGGCCCTCTCCAGTTCTTCCCTGAGGCCCTGGTATTTCTCCAGTTTCTCCTTTTTCCTGATGTTGCAATCACTTGGTATTGCTACATCTACCACAACGGCTTTCCTCTGATGTTTATCCACTACGACAATGTCTGGTTGGTTCGCCATTACCATTTTGTCTGTCTGGATCTGGAAGTCCCACAGGATCTTAGCTCTGGCGTTCTCCACCACCTTTGGGGGTGTTTCCCACTTTGATCTCGGGGTTTCCAGTCCATATCTGCACAGATGTTTCTGTACACTATGCCTGCCACTTGGTTATGTCGCTCCATGTACGCTTTCCCTGCCAGTATCTTGCACCCTGCTATGATGTGCTGGACTGTCTCAGGGGCCTCCTTGCACAACCTACTTGGGTCTTGTCTGGTGTGTGGTAGATCTGGGCTCTATTGCTCTGGTGTTTAGGGCCTGTTCCTGGGCGGCCAGGATGAGGGCCTCTGTGCTGTCCTTGAGTCCAGCTTTTTCCAGCCATTGGTAGGATTTACTGATATCAGCCACTTGGGTTATTTGCTGGTGGTATCCCATGTAGGGGCTTGTCCTCCCATGATGGTATCTCTGGCACCTCAACCTCCATTCCCTGTTGTCTGAGACATTCACTGAGCACATTGTCTGTTGAGGCTTTGTCCCTGATGTATTTATGGATCTTAGTTGTTTCGTCCTGGACAGTGGTTCTCACACTCACTAGTCCTCTGCCTCCGTCCTTGCGGCTCGTGTACAGTCTCAGGGTGCTGGATTTGGGATGGAACCCTCCATGCATGGTTAGTAGCTTTCTAGTCTTAATATCTGTGGCTTTTATCTCCTCCTTTGGCCAGCTAATTATTCCAGCAGGGTATCTGATTACTGGCAGGGCATAGCTGTTTATCGCACGGATTTGTTCTTGCCTTTGAGCTGGCTTCTCAGGACTTGCCTTATTCGTTGGAGGTATTTAGCTGTGGCTCCTTTCCTTGTGGCCTCATCGAGGTTGCCATTTGCTTGTGGTATACCTAGGTACTTGTAACTGTCCTCTATGTCTGCTATTGTTCCTTGTCGGAGTGAGACTCCTTCTGTGCGGATCACCTTCCCCTCTTTGTGATCAGCCGACCACACTTCTCTAGTCCGAATGACATCCCAATGTCAGTGCTGTAGATCCTTGTGGTGTGGATCAGTGAGTCGATGTCTCGCTCACTCTTGGCGTACAGCTTGATGTCATCCATGTAGAGGAGGTGACTGATGTTGGCCCTATTTTTGAGTCGGTATCCGTAGCCAGTCTTGTTGATAATTTGGCTGAGGGGTTCAGGCCTATGCAGAACAGTAGCGGGGACAGAGCATCTCCTTGGTATATGCCACATTTGATGGACACTTGTGCAAGTGGTTTGCAGTTGGCTTCAAGGGTGGTTTTCCACAGCTTCATCGAGTTTGCAATGAAGGCTCTCAGAATCCTGTTGATGTTATACATCTCTAGGCATTCAATGATCCAAGTATGCGGCATTGAGTCATAGGCTTTCTTGTAATCGATCCAAGCCATGCACAGGTTGGTGTGTCGGGTTTTGCAGTCTCGGGCAACTGTGCGGTCTACGAGGAGTTGGTGTTTGGCTCTGGTATTTACACCGATACCCTTCTGTGCCGTGCTCATGTGTTTATCCATGTGTTTGCTTATCTTGGCCGCTATGATGCCTGACATGAGCTTCCAGGTTGTGGAGAGGCAGGTTATTGGTCGGTAGTTGGGTGGGACTGGACCCTTTGATGGATCCTTCTGGATTAGGATTGTCCGTCCTTCAGTTAACCATTCAGGGTGAGTCCCACTTTGTAGCAGCTGGTTCATTTGGGCTGCCAGTCGCTCATGGAGAGCAGTGAGTTTCTTTAGCCAGTAGGCATGGATCATGTCAGGCCCTGGTGCTGTCCAGTTTTTCATGCCTGAGACTCTTTCTTGAACATCTGTCGCAGTGATGGTTACCGGGGCTTGCTCAGGGAGGTTGCTGTGGTCCTCTCGTAGAGAGATCAGCCACTGTGCATTGCTGTTGTGGGACGCCTCCCTTTCCCATATGCCTTTCCAGTATTGTTCAGTCTCCAGCCTTGGTGGGTCTGCTCTGTTGTTATTACCCTGCCATTGAGAGTACACCTTAGCTGGTTGAGTGGAGAAGAGCCGGTTAATCCTTCTGGATTCATTCTCCCTTGTGATCTCTCTGGACAAGGCTTTGGAGGGCTTGGAGCCTCTGTTTGGCAGTTTCAAGTGCTTCAGGTATGGGCATCTGACTGTACTTTCTGGGTACTGGTCTTTTCATTGTACCCTTGTGGAGCTCTGACAGTTGGCTCACTTCCCTCCTTGTTACCTTGATTTTAGCCTCTAACCGTCTTTTCCATGGTGGGTATTGGGTCTCATGGTTGCTCTTATAGCCAAGTATCTCAAGGATCACTGATGCTGAGTTGTAGATCAGCTCATTGGGTTTCTGTTATGGTGTTGGTAGGGATCGTTCTCAATGCTGCATTCACATTCTCAATGAGACTTTCTGATGGTACTTCACTCAGCCCTTGTAATTGGCGCCGAGGAGGCCTGGTTGTCATTCGGGTCATGATTCTCTCTCTCAGGTCAGCAGCTGTCTCGTTCAGCTCTGTTTCGCTCATTGGGGCCGTGTATCCCCTCACTGGGTGGGGACTTGTAGTTAAGTCCCCACAGTCCTGACATCCGGGTTCCTCCCTTTTGCCGTAGCATTTGTGTTGTATCTCGTCAATCTCAAGTTGTGATAGCAGTTGCCGTTTGCGGATGTTGGAACACTGAGCTACTAGTTGTTTAGCACTTAGTGTTGACTGGGGATGTCGAAGTGACCATTTCCTTCCCCAGTCTTGCATGTAACCTCTCTCACTAGGGTTACTTGAGTAGTAGCATTCCAACAGATCCACATTTTCATCTCTCGCCATTTCCGTCTTGTTCCAGTAGCCCATTTGTCATCAAGGTGCTCTGGTTCCCCAACACCTGACGCACCTTTTTTGGCCGGGCGACGTCTGAGCCGGCATGTTACGCAACTTAGTATCTCTCATGGTATGAGGTAGGCAGTACTTGAAGGGTCTTGCCTAAGGACCCAGACTGGATTCGAACCCTGCCCTCTCGGGTGATATACTGATGCCTTATGTATTGAGCTATCCAGTCAGCTTGTGTGCGTGTGTGTGTGTGTGTGTGTGTGTGTGTGTGTGTGTGTGTGTGTGTGTGTGTGTGTGTGTATGTATAAAATTCCCTTCTCACCCACCGCGGGTGGTTCTTATCCTCTGAGCTCGGGTCCTCTACCAGAGGCCTGGGAGCTTGAGGGTTCTGCGCAGTATCTTGGCTGTGCCAAGGACTGCACATTTCTGGACTGAGATGTCTGATGTTGTTCCTGGGATCTGTTGTAGCCACTGCTCCAGTTTGGGGGTTACTGCCCCGAGGGCCCCGATGACCACAGGCACCACTGTGGTCCTCACCTTCCAGGCCCTCTCCAGTTCTTCCCTGAGGCCCTGGTATTTCTCCAGTTTCTCCTTTTTCCTGATGTTGCAGTCGCTTGGTATTGCTACATCTACCACAACGGCTTTCCTCTGATGTTTATCCACTACGACAATGTCTGGTTGGTTCGCCATTACCATTTTGTCTGTCTGGATCTGGAAGTCCCACAGGATCTTAGCTCTGGCGTTCTCCACCACCTTTGGGGGTGTTCCCCTCTTTGATCTCGGGGTTTCCAGTCCATATTCTGCACAGATGTTTCTGTACACTATGCCTGCCACTTGGTTATGTCGCTCCATGTACGCTTTCCCTGCCAGTATCTTGCACCCTGCTGTGATGTGCTGGACTGTTTCAGGGGCCTCCTTGCACAACCTACACCTTGGGTCTTGTCTGGTGTGGTAGATCTGGGCCTCTATTGCTCTGGTGTTTAGGGCCTGTTCCTGGGCGGCCAGGATGAGGGCCTCTGTGCTGTCCTTGAGTCCAGCTTTTTCCAGCCATTGGTAGGATTTACTGATATCAGCCACTTGGGTTATTTGCTGGTGGTACCTCCCATGTAGGGGCTTGTCCTCCCATGATGGTATCTCTGGCACCTCAACCTCCGTTCCCTTTTGTCTGAGACATTCACTGAGTACATTGTCTGTTGAGGCTTTGTCCCTGATGTATTTATGGATCTTAGTTTCGTCCTGGACAGTGGTTCTCACACTCACTAGTCCTTTGCCTCCTTCCAAGGCAAGAGTAGGAATTATGTTGCCATATTTCCTACATTAATCGTTGATTTGAAAAAGTCATTTACCACCAGATAAAGAGTCAGTTTCTTCCCAGAATCCAAGAAAATTGAAGTTTTACAGTAAAAGTACAAAAGGCAACAAAAAAAGGTCCAAATTTGGTCCAGTGAAGTAATAAAATTACTGCACTTCAGTTCTGGCTTTGCTTCCATGATTTAATTATTTGAAAATGGCCTTCTAAATTATGCTTTTAAAGAGAATATATCTTATTGGATTCTTATGCACTTGATTCACTTTTCTGCTTTCAGAGGAGACCCAAAAGGCAAAAACATAAAAAAAATGAGAATAGACAAAAAAAAGGGGGAGGCAGTGTCAGAGAAAACAGAGAGAAAAGCACAGAGAGTTTCTCTCTGGGAGAAACATGGCAGGGACAAGTTTTCATTCCTGCCTGCGTCTGCTTGTGTTTGGATGTCTGATATTTTATGTTGGTATGTACCGAAAGCGAAGGGG
Source organism: Poeciliopsis prolifica (assembly GCF_027474105.1). Lineage (NCBI taxonomy): Eukaryota > Metazoa > Chordata > Actinopteri > Cyprinodontiformes > Poeciliidae > Poeciliopsis > Poeciliopsis prolifica. Next base: position 864,577 of record NW_026562489.1, read on the forward strand.
AAATTACTTATTACTGGAACTACTCTGGCCAATGGCTAGAAATCTAATAAACTCTGAAGATCCAAGCAAACTTCCACCAATACAACACACACTCACACTTCACCTGAGGCTTTACTGCTGCATCTTCAGCATTAGCTGTGCGACTGTTGATGTTTGCAAAGGCTGCACTTTTTATCTGCATTCTCCCTCCAAACCAATAACAGCCTAACCTCGATAAACACTCACACACACACACACACACACACACACACACACACACACACACACACACACACACACACACACACACACACACACACACACACACAGGCGAGTTCTCCCGTGAAGATGACCCTCAGAGGCAAACAAGCAACATCAGAAGAACTCCTAACAGGGATTTTCTCTCTCTTGAAGGATTTACCGTGTGTGTGTGTGTGTGTGTGTGTGTGTGTGTGTGTGTGTCTGTCTGTGTCTGTGTGTGTGTGTGTGTGTGCGTGCGTGTGTGTGTCTGTGTGTGTGTGTGTGTGTGTGTGCGTGTGTGTGTGTGTGTGTGTGTGTGCGTGTGTGTGTGTCTGTGTCTGTGTGTGTGTGTGTGTGTGTGCGTGCGTGTCAGAGTGTTTCACTGGTGTGTGTGGGTGGTAAGATGGCCTATTTCTGATTAAACCTTTATAAAATTATGCATCAATATTCTTGATCAGCACCCGACTTAAATTGTTCATAAGATTTTAATTATAAATGTAATTTTTGTGGATATTTAGAAATTTTTGTGGATTTTTACCCACTTTTATTACAACCTCAAAACTTTAATACATTTTATTGGGATTGTATCTAACGGACCAACTCAGAATAGTGAGTAATAGTGAGTATTAGAGTACTGGACATTGGCTTCAAACTAAATGTTTAATTTAGAGTTTAGCTATTCACCTAAAATGAAGGTTGAATTGCCAATAATCCAACATGTAATCCAACAGGTCCTTCTCTGTCCTGAGACGTTTTTTTATCAAGCAGAAGGCGTCCAAGAAAGTATGGCAAGATGATTTAACATTTAATCAAAAACACACATATCTAATTAGTATTTTACATGTAGTATCTGATACAGTCATTTATTTCAGCGATGATTTAATTTTATTGTTTTCTTCTACATAGGAAGAGAGAGTCTGTATCACCTATTTGATTTTCTGATGGTTTTTCTCAACAGGCTTCTTCATATTAAAGGCCTCTGAGACAGATTATCTCTCAGACAGAAAAGGATATTCCTTCACATTCAAAGCATGTCAGGACACTCATCAGTAGCAAAAAGAACCACAGTACCTACACAGTTATCAGCCTTCTAATCATGACAGCTTTAAGACTCAATAAACCGGTTCATCGCTCTGACGCACAGACTCATTCTTTAATGCTTCCGCTCCTCAGATGCGTATCTCTACACTTGTACCGTCAGATGTAGAGATTTAAAGCAGAACACAAGCAATCCGACACAATAAGACCCACACAGGAAGGCAGCAGCAGACAAAGCGACACCCCACAGCTTCACGTCTTTGGATAAATTGGATTAAATCGAGTCGGAGCAGATGCCTTTTAGTGGATTTTAATTACATCTCCCAGCATGGAGTCAACGACTGATAGTTAAACCATTACTTGGAGCGTCTGAATTAAACTTTGAAGCCAAGAAATCTTGTTCTAAAATGCAGTTTGAATCCATGATGAAGATTTTTCTGATCTCTAAAGTTAACCAGTGCAATTTGTATCGACCTTTCACAAGAAAATTATCCTTTTTTTTAAGCATTACTGCAAGAATGAACATTGGAAGTTACAACTATGAGGCAAAACTAAATCAATAACCAACTGAACTATATGTAGTTAGAAAAATATTAGATGGAGAAATTCCTCAATGAATTATAGGGATTCTATTGCTGAGAGTAATTTTAGTTAAATTACGCTTCTTCATGGAAATCAACAGATTATGACCGATTGGCACACCTTTAATACATACACACACATTTTTATTGTCAAGCAGAAGACAGATGCCTAATCTGCCTGATAATTACTTCTCAATCTCTAACCCATACACTGCTTTATTGATCGAAAGTCGAATGAAAGCATCATAGCATGCTGCAGCGGCAGACAGATTAGGGCACTGCAGCATCCTATGTTGCTGCGACTGCAATCCGTCAGCAGGACAGACACAGAATGAATGTATATTGTGTTATCAAGCCACAGGAAGAGGAATGCTTAGAGCCAAAACTACGCAGTAATGTAATTCAAAATGGAGCAGAAAGGAAATCTATTTCAAATCCAGCTTTATTAATACCATTGCTGCCTACAGGCAGGGAAAGGGACAATTGAGTTGTAGAATCTGCAGGAATATGGGGCTCAGAGATGGTGTATGAAACAGCCAGAAATGAGAAAGAAAGGAGCAAAAATACAATTTAGGAAAAAGACAATAAATTACAAAAAGGAAACGCAAATGAAGAAATTAATAAGATGTTTAGTCAAAGACGGAGTTCATAAAATAGGGTTCAGAGTCCGGGACAGAATCAGGCGCTGTAGGGAATGGTTTAAAGCAGTGACATAACGAGCCAATTGATAGCAAGGCCTGAGGTTAAACACCCGAAGCTAGCTACTAATTGGCTGAGAATGACGGAGTGACAGGCGCAGAGATGCAGGGTGCGACCTGGAAGGAGAGCTGCAGACACAATGGAGGGGGGTTAATGAATCCCTCGTTATAATAAAACAGAAAAAGTCATCGGCTGGGAAAAGATGGGAGACGCTGGAGGCCCCAGAAGAAGACGATGAATACAGCTGCTCGTTACAATAATGTCACTCAATTATATCTCTAACAGCCGGGATGGATTACAAAAGGAAACGTCTTCTACATTAACTCGAGGGAGTTTGATACGCTGTGTGATGATACCTGAGGTGTTTTACCTCGTCTTTGAAGACAGATCTGTATTTCAAACCCTTTCCCCTTGATCGCTCAAAGAGGGATCCCTCACAGGGTTTCCTTTTTAATATTTCTGCTCTATATTTCTCTTTCATGGAGACAAAACTTATCGGGATTCCCTGATGGTCGTTTGTTCTGTCTCTCTGCAGGAGCTGCCATCCAATAAGCTGCCAGAGTCGCATCATCTAAATCTTTAGATAACGATGAAAGTCTTCATAAAAACCAAATGTTTCTACACACCGTTTCCTTAGCAGCACAATGTGTTTAGTTAGAAAATGCTTTGCCCATGATGACAAATTAATCACCTGCTTCTTTCACAGAAGTTCCAGGAAATCCATGGTCTCTAGTGACTCTGAAAAATACCATAAACTCTATTTAATCACCTTGATTTAGCTCCACTGGTGTTGTAGTTAAAGGCCTATTCAGACCTGCTCTGACATAAAACCTCTGATCAAATCTGGTCAGACACTTGTTAGCACTAATTGGCATTTTGAAAAGCTGCAGAATTACTAGTTGGAGTCTCAAAATGTAAAAAATAGATTGAAGTTATAATGTGAGGACCATTTGGATCCCATATAACCAGGTAAATGCTATAATCAAACTGAAACTGCTGTATCGAACATTGTAAATGCTCTACTCTGTCCAAACCAAACCCTTTGGGTGTTTAATGCTAGTTAAACATCTCCTTTTCAGTGTTACTAAATTTAACAAAAGAAAAAACAAATGACGGTTTTGTTATTTCCCTCATATACAAGTTGTTATGATTGGATGAGGTTTAATACAAGTGCTGGAAGGTAACACCGTGACAGAGCGACTCCACCAGCAGCAATATATTAACCTCCAAAAAGGCTTCAACTCTGGCAGTAAACCAGTAAGACGTGACTGCAGGTGTTTTGTGCAGGATCATAATCCTGAATTCACAGCTTTTCATGTGCAGCTCCACTGCAGGCTCTTCAAAAACAATCTATGATATAACAGATTTATTTTTATTTTTGGTTCATAACACTCAGTTATTTTAGATGATTAAATATCATTAAAAACAAGTATTTCACATGAGGTGACAATGATAACTATTGATTAGATTTAAATTAAATACTGTATATGAAATAATGCCAAACTGGTGATGCTGCCATTTCTTGTTTTATCCTCGGTTTTAACTTCATACCATTTCTTCTTTTATTTTAAGCGGCTGTGAGACATGGCGGTGAAACATTAAACTGCTGCTGCGCAAGTCACTAACAGGTCATTGCTAGGTAATGACCTGTTGGTGGCCAAAAGAAGCCTTTCTATGCCTACATCCCCCAGAATGCTGTGCAGTTCTGGATCACAGTTTGATCGATTTTCATAGTGAATGTTGAAACGTTCTACCACATGTATTACCTCACAGGTGTTATTGATTGTCCAGCACTAATTTCCAGAAGAGTTTGAACTCATTTGATCTGTATAACTCAGAGGTTTAAATGTTTTTAAAGCCATACAGTATTTTACTTCACCAATTTGTTTTAGTCTACAGACATAAGAATGTGATTTTGAATGTTTATTAAAGACTAAAAGATTGAGAATCAACAGCTTCCCGTGTAAAATTAGATGTATTAGACTATGAAGTTAAGAAAGAGCAGAAAACTTTTTTAAAAATCCTTTCAAAAAGTTCAAGTCTTCTGTGATTTTTGGTGTAATGATTTATTTGTTTTGTGAAGATAATAGAGTACAAAGACAGGAGGGCTTGCTGGGCTTTATGCTGAGATGCTCCTTTCCAAATGTCACCACAGTGGGACCACATCGAGCGAGGAGCTGAATGCTCTCGGAGTCTGTGAATTTCTCTGTTTTCATGGAAGGTGTGTGTTTTACAGTCTCACAGTACAAACAGAGGCTTTCTGTTCTTATTTCCATTTCTTTTTAAGCGTGTAGATAACGTGTTAGTGGTTTTTTTTTTCTTCTCTCCACCAGCCTCAATGGAAATGTTGACTTTCTGGTTCCCGATCGGACCGAGTCTACCGGACCATTTCCCTGGGCCTGCTGATGATGGTTCACATGAATGAATGAACTGTTCATGACGCCATCAACAGAAGACAGAATTGGTAGAGGGCCAAAATATTTCCAGATCACAATTTAAAATCTTTCTACTTACATATTTCTAACTGGTATGTTCCTGCTGCTCCTTAATGCCAAACTTCAAAATTGTTCTCAGTTTTAAACCCGTCTGGATAAAAGGCAGTGATGACCTACGTTTACTCATCTCCACAACATTTTGTTTTCCATTATGTGTCACATTTAAACCAGATGTTGTGCATGTAGCAGAAGACAGAAAGTACTTAAAGGATGAATGCGACACGCTTCAACCATAACCTTTATGAGAGAGAACTGCTGATAACATCTACATCCATCAGACTTTTAAAATCTTCCAAGCGTTCTGCACCATATGCAAATTCCAAATTATGTTGCTGATAAATGAATATGGAGTGTTGATATTATTAAAATGCCTTCCTGTGGCAGCGGCGAGTTTTCATAGGAGCTCCATAAAGCTTTTATCAGCATGGCTTTTATCCCACGGAAAAGTTGGGCCCCCATCCATTGCTGTGGCCGCAGAAAGAATGGCAAGACTCAGTTTATCCGTCACCAATCTCAAATAAGAGACAAAAAAAAAAAACACGAAGGAAGATTGAGTTTTTGAGCTGGGAAAGAACTCAGCTGGCAGCTTTTAAATTTGTGCATTCATTTCTTCCAGGTCATTTGAAAAGGTACTTTACTGGCGAGGTATAAAGAAGTACTTAATGCCAAAGCAAACACAATTTGAGCAGACGCAGATAGCAGTGACTGCAATGAGGCAGTAATAATGTCAATTTTCCCCCGTCTCTATGTATTATTCTACTTATCTTCCTGCATTTCTTTTCATCTTCAGTCCTGTCTTCCTTCTCATTCAGCCGCAGTTCATTTATTTCACATTTCTTGTTTCTTTTCAGTTTCTGTTTCTGCCTACAAAGATGCTCCAGTTTAATCGCTCTCTCTTTCTGAACACAGGCAAACACTTTAATTTTCCTCATTTTGTTCTTCTCCATCACATCCTGCTTGCTTTTCCCACTAATCTGCATCCCTTCATCAGTAGTTAGGAACTGGTCAAAGAACAGAGTTCCCAGAAGTCTGCTGGTGTTTCCTAATGAGCCCGGAAACATAAATCTCCACAGCTTGCCATACTGTTTGCATGTTTTTGATTTTACTTACACAAAACACAAAGAGTTTTAATCTTTTCTATTCCAACGAATCAATTCCTTTGAAGGCCTTGCCCTTCAGTAAAACAGCAATTCAGGTGAAGGATGAAAGGAAACAAGAGAAACCATGGAAGAAAACCCAAACTGCTCATCCTCATGTGTCTTGAAAAGGTCAGCCTGTTGGTCAGTACAACACAGAGACCCCTGGGAAGAGTCTGGAGTGTATCACAGTCGAATCGATCCAAGAACCGGATGTACAGACACCCCAGGAGGCTGCAGTTCCTCGTATTGTGAGATCCAATTGAGACCGCAGCAACAGAAGAGGCTCAGAAAGCATCCAGGTACGCATTGAGGGAACTATTTATCAAACTATATGGATGAGATATCAAAGAATTTCTTCTTTAATCGGTTTAACTCATTCAGGGCATTTTCTGAAGCAAAGGCTGATTCATTTTACCTACGAATGAACAATTTGGCCTTTACGTTTTATCAGAATGAAACGAGTCTGTGCTGATAACTTCCTGCTGAATCTAAACTGAACTTACTTTCCAGTTTAAGCAGAAAAAAATATGCAATCACCATCAACTTCAACTGATGGAAAAACTTTCAGACCAGAGAAGCCTAGTTTGCCAGAAATACAGAACAAGGTTTCAGAAAATATTTTTTCGTAAGTATTTTTTGTGTCTTCATTTCTTCAATTTAATTCAAAAATACTTTATTTATCCCTGTTGTAATTCATATGATTAAAGTGACTTTGCAGGCAGTGATGCTGAGGGCAGGAACGATCTCCAGTAGGAGTCAGTCTCACAGCGTATCTAAAGAGGCCTCTGACTGAAGACTGTTGACACTGTCATGAATTGCTAACGGCTTGATATTCGATGGTAATGTCTCCATCAGTTGTTGGAAGGCGATGATAATCCACCTCTTTTGTTTTTGCTACTCCAACATTAGAGACGTCGGGGATAAAATCGTTGCTCATGGTTATGATGGATGCTGAGAAGAGATGATTTGAACTCCCTCCTCCTCTATGCTCTTTACTTCTGCTGTGCATCCATAAAACCTCCTTTTCAATTCCTCTTGGACTTGAGGTCGTAGTTCAGGTGCTATCTGAACTTTTGAGATGCTAATCAGCTGCTCCTAGTTGTGGAAACTATGCTTTGTTGCCACAGTTACACAACTATAAACTGAAAGAGTTAAAAAGTGAGAGCAAAAATGCTGCCGGCAGATTCCAGAGAGAATAATCAAAACATGCAATTACAGACATAATGAAGAAAAAAAAAGCAGAAACATAACAGAGTGACAGCGCAATTCTAGATTATCCAAGGAAAGTTTGGATGTAAAAAACCAAGAAACGATTGGTGACTAAAGACTTTCACCCAGCTCAACTCAGTTTGATGTTCTGAAAAGTGCAAAGCACAGCTAAGCTTGCACACACAGACGCGAAACAATGCTTACAGTGAAACTGTGAGAAACGGAGGACAGAAGAGGATCGGATGATTGGAGTACACACTCAAGCAAACACACAGGAAGCCAGTAAATCGCCAGTAATCAACACCGACTTCCCAAACAACAAACACTCCTCTATGTAGATTTCTAGGCTGTTATTATCAGCCCTTCTGATGCGACACGAGTGCTGAGAAAGCAATCAGCCTTTAGCCTTTGAACAAATCAAACACATAGAAAAACTGGAGCTGTGTAACTTTGTGTCTCCAGAGAAAGCAGGATGAAAACCACTTCGCAGAGCCGGATTCCAACACTCAGGATCAGACGAGCGACCGACTCCATCTCAGTATTTGCACAACGATGTGTGTGCGCTGGCAAACCCCTGTTGAGCACACATTTATTAACCCGGAGACTGAAGCTGTGGGTGTTCGAGGACACAACAGCAACCAAATCATTTTTCTCCATTATTTTTGATGTGCTTCTTATAGCCAGCTGTAATATACTGCAAACGACTTTGGCAATATAGTTAATTTGTTCGACAGTCATACAGATAAATCACAGTGTGGGAGAGTATTCTCTGTGGCGCGGAGAACGATCACTGGATGGAGAACAGTGGAACCACTTCACACTTCATTCCAGTGATCCAGGTTTAATATTAGACTTCATTTAAACTGAAGCAGAGAAACCTAAAGAAACCTGAACATTGGAAAGGAGGGGAGGAAAGTTCTCACATAAAGACTAGTTCAGCAAGTCGTTTAAATTACATTTCTTCTGGGACATTTACCAAATGCAGTGCACTACGAAAACAAACCTGGCCTCGCTTTTTTATTCTAGTTTATAGTGCAAATATCTTAGTACACTTTTAATGAGACAAAACTCACGAATAAGTATCTTTTCAATAAGATATAGGAGCTTGTTTTAAGTCAATAATTCCTTAATGATTATAAAAAAGTACTTTTTCTATTGGGATTATTCCACTTATAAAATGGGAAAATGTCTTGTTATAAGTGAAATAATCTGACAATAGAACAAGAACTTTTTAAAAATCTAAATTAAGGAATTATTTACAAGCTCCTGTACCTTGCTGAAAAGTTAGCGATAAGCGAGTTTTGTCTCTTTTCAAGTGTACTAAGATATTTATACCAGAAATTAGACAAAAATACTTTTGCAGTGTGGTGTACAAACTTTATACCACAAAAATTTGACTTTTTTTTCTAATATTTTTAAAACAAACTTTTAGTACCTTTTGTATTTTAGCTGCTCAATAATACAATAAACAATTACAATTTTATTAAAATGAACAAAATAGTAATTTTTTGTAGAAAATGGAAAATGATTGGAGATATTTATAAAACATAAAAAAGTTTAAGTTTTTTGGGTTGATTGTTATTTTTCTATACAAGTAAGATTTGCTTTTGTGAAAAAGTGGATCAATGTTTGTGGTGATTTGTCCAAATTAATATAAATGCAAAAACCTTGTTAATAAATAAAGGGGGATCTAATCGTTCCACCTAATACTTTTTAAGAATAAGTTATTTATCTGTAAAGAAAATGCTGAAAAATTGTCCATTGCATCAACTGATGATGCTTGCAAGCCAGATTTGCTCCTGTTGGGCTTCCCAGAATCTTTCAGTGTCACTTTGATCCCCCTGACCGGATTTAAGTCTAAACCTTTTACGTCTGGGCATCTATGGATAATATACCACACATAGTGAAGTGCTGGGTCAAACCAGGAGTTTTGCACAGCTGACTAGTTGTCATGGAGATTAAAGTATTTCTCAAATGTGTATGAAAAAATCAAAGTAACACTCCAGATATGTTTCTGATGAGGGAACAACATTATAACTTTAAGCTAAAAAAAGTTTATTTTACATGCTACTGTCCCTTTAAGACTGCACACTGCTGCTGAAATGCCCTCAATAAGAAGAAAATATACTTCTGATCTTCTTTTCTCCTTGCAGCTATTTTTCCTGCCTTCTTTCTCCCCCTACCTGCTGGGATTTCCAAGTATGATCCTGACCAGGGCTTGAACATGCCACCGGGACACAAGCAGGTTCAGAGGCAGCTGACTTTATTATGTACACAGCCCACTAATGCCGGAGTCGCAGAATTAAAGCAGCTTGAAATGGGCAATAATAGGTTAACTCAATGCACCAGGTTTGCCGAGTCGGGATTTCTTTCATTCCTTTTTCATTAAATTGGAGGCCCGAGGGAGAATCTGTAATAGGATATGAAAGAGAGAAGGATGCCTCATGGTGGTCCATAGATCAATCGCTTGACTGGTTGGAGAAAAGACGAGAGGAGAAAAGTCCCTTCTGCTAAAACTCACAAAAAAACTGAACAAATCTGTATAAAAATGACAAGATGAATTGATTTCACCTCAGCATGGACTGGCTATGTTTACAGTTATCACAGTTTAAAGATGTAGCTAAAGACACATTACATGTTATTGTTTACGTCTGAAAATTTGACCCATTTGCTAAACGCTGGAGGTCCATTGCTGCGCTGTAGAACAATTTAATTAACAAAACAAAACCTGGAGATGTAGGTATTAATAATTTAGTGCAGTGGGCCACAAAAAGGGAAAACATGGAAAAATCAATGAATTAAAATTCAAAGCCACTCATATTCTTTGTTTGTTGAATTATATGCTAAACCCGTTGTCATCACAACTGACTGACAAGTCCACTAATGTACCTGATTCAACACTAAAAATCATGTAAACATTTCACACACAAAAAAAACAAAACATCCAGTTTGTGTAGGTTTTATATTTTCAGGCTTGATATATTTTTTAGTTTATTAATAAGTGATCACTGCAGTAGTTTAGCTGCTGACGCTATTAGCGTTGGTTGATAACCTCATTCAAACACAGAATCTGTGTTTATGTTGCCTTTTTCTATTGTTTTTGAACTGGACAGAAACAAACCAAATTCTACATCTCATCTACATGCTTGTCAAAGTCAAGCTAGCACGACTGAACTACTTCCCTCTCTCAATTTGTTTTTTACTTCAAACTTTTTCCTGACCTTATCTTGTCGTCTTAGTGTTGACAATTAGAAGCAAAGCACCGCGTCCGTTTTTCTTTCATATATTACCAATATATCTAAGATTCAGCACATCATATCGATAACTGAACGGCTAAAACCGATGCTAGTCATCATTAGCCAGCAGCTTTTTGCCCTCCAGCACGAATCTTGTGCACATGACGTTAGTCTGCAACAGGTCTGAAGTTCTGACTTCAACATCGAGACCTAAATAACTTGCCATACTTTCCATCAACAACATAATGTATCTCTGCATTATTTTGTGGGAAAATGCTATAACCAACATTCACTTTTGTTTCTTTATGCTTTAAAAAGAAAGGCTAGAGTCTTAGCAATTTGACCTAAAAACTGCTCATATTGTTCCTGCTCACACAGTTTTCCTGCATTTTGTGTGAAAATATCTCAACCACAAACTGAGGCAAAGAGGAGAAGGATTTAACATTTGAGACATTTTGGTCGTTCTACCTGTTTTCACTTTACATCACGTTTCAGTAAAGCAATTGCTCATCAGTGGCAGTTCAAATTAGAAACAGCTCATGCGAAATTGCAAGACAATGGAAAGTGACCAGAGCTTTCACTACAACAGAAATAAAAACAATATGCCATCATTAACAAGCAACACAGTTCTATGTGTTTTTAGTTAAAACCTACTCCTGACTGATACCTTTGCACAGTTTTTAAGCTGAGTGTGTGATATTTTAGATACACTTTCAGTAAAATTTAAGGAAATGTTTTATGTTATTTTTAATCACACTGTAATGTGTGCTGCAACAGAAGCGCATCATCTTAATCCTGCGCTCAGCTCGGACCGAAGCCGCAGATAATGATGACATCAGCCTGTGGCTCTGCGGCGTCTTGGAGCTGCGAACAGACTGGATTGATTGTTGAGATGAGACACAGGAGAAGCTGACTGTGTGTGATGTGAAGTATGGCTCGAAGGCCACATCTATAAACCGAGTGATTTTAGGCCCAACAGCTCTGCCAGATGATTTCTGATCTCACAGCTCAAATACATCAAATCGTGACCCTGTGTTCATCACTTTCTGTCAAAGAGCAGAGGCAATGCAGTGCATCAAATCAGCTGAGAGGGGATGTATTTGTGGACTTATCTGTGCCACAGAGATACATCGCTTGTATAACTAGCTTCTCTCCATCTGCTCCCTGTCTTCATCTGCCTCGCCCGTGTGAACAGCTCCTCTCTCTGTAAAATCATCATCACTTCCTCTCTTCATCACGCTCTACAAACAGTCCTCAAACTTCTCTCCCTCATTGACACAATTAAGAAGGCTCTCATTAAGCTCCAATCAACATCACTGTTAACTCTCAATCACAGAAGCAAGTCATTATCACCTTGACCTGCCACCACAAGAAACAAACGTTCTCATTATTGTCAGCGTCACTGTTTGACTGTGTGCTTTATTCCCCCCATGCTATTCGTGGAGCCGCTGTGCTAATGAGACTTCTGTGTGTGAGTTGGGGTGACTGCAATCAGCTTGTTTTGAAGAAAGGTCACTCCTCAGGAGCCGGACGGCTGCTTGGCGCCGGCTGACAAACAATCATTGTCGCTCTGTCATTAACCTCTGTCTTCATTAGTCATCGACGTTGCTAAAGCCAGCTGATAAACTTTTACTTTCAAACACATTTTTACAAGTTGCACCATTCAGACCTGAAACTTCACATGAAGACAGTTACAAAGTCGCCTTTTAGCACCTGAAGAACATTTCTAGGATTGAAGAACTGATGTTTCAGCAAGATCTAGAGAAACTCATATATGCTATTATTTTTGGTACCGATTACTGCAACAGTGTCTAAGACCAATCCTGCAGCTGCAGCTGATCCAGAACGCTGCTGCTGGTGTTCTGACTAAAACCAGGAGGACCGAGCGCATCACCCAGTTCAGATCTACAGTCCTTCACTGAGAGGAGAGACTTTAACATATTATTGCTGGTTTATAAACTACTGAACGGCTTAAAGATCTGCTGCTGTTGTGCCAACCTTCCAGGCCTGTCAGGTCTCCTGGTTCTGGACTGCATCCAGAACCAGAACCAAACATGAAGAAGTAGCATTCTGCATCTACGTACCACAAATCTGGAAAAACTTCCAGGAAGCAGCAAAACACTGAGTTCCTCCAAATCTAAACAGTGAATGGAAAAGTGTTACGACTTATTGAGTAAAGAGTAAGTCTACCTTTCTCCAAAGTGCTAAAAGGTTAACGCAGCTGGACTGATCAAGATGCAGCAGAAGAGTCAAACAGCTCAGTTTGCCCTTTGATCACAAACTGAGAAACCTTCGATGTCAAAGGATTTTACAAATCATCTGGAGTCGAGGTCTCTTCTGCCTCAACAGCTCCTCCCGTTGGGTTTGAAGGTAGATTGTTTTTTTCGCTTTTAAAATCATCCAAACAGTTCAGGGAAACAGTGACCCTGCAAAAATAAAATAATAATAATAATAATAATAATAATAATAAAAACCCCTTCAACTGTTTTCTCAAGAATTTCAGAGGAATTTCTCTGAAAAATATAAGTAAAGAGAAGTTCTTTGAGTCAAAGTCTAATGCTTCAGGACTTATTTTCATAATTCCAGTGGGATCTCCATGTTTAAGTCAATTAGGAATTATGCTAAATAACTTAGTAACTTTACATCATATGTTGAAAATGAAATCTTAGAATTAAAAATAGATTAAATGGCTTGAAAAAATTTATTTTACATAACTAAACATTTTAATACCTTTTAGAGTCTGGTGTCAAACTCAAGGACCGCAGGCCAAATCCAGCCCATCACAGCTAGTGTATGGCCCTCTAGACTCACATACATCAGGATACATTGGTCTACTTAAATATTATTTTATCAATCACATCTGTTTTCATTTGTATATGATCAAAGGACATCGTTGTGAAAGATGCAAAATATTGTTACATTTTAATACCAATACGAAGAAAAATGTGTGTGCCAAAAAATAAATTCACATAAGGACTGTTAATTAAATTCAATTGTAATTTAATCGATTCAAAATATCTCAAAATTGGTTTCAAAAGATTTTTTAAAAATGACAAATCCTCTCGTCTCTTTAAATCCAAATAAACTGCTGCTGGCCACGCCCCTCGACTCAACGTTCACACTTTGCATATGAAAATGGCTGCAAACATATGCACAGTTGTAAAGCCGTACATCTTTGAAAGGGAGAATCAGAGCCTCCTGCACAGCTAACAAGAATACCAGTGGTTCCTGGATGAAAAGTCAACAACAGCAGCCATTGTACGGCGCATCTGGAACTCAGCATGGGTCGCTCAGTAACACGTTTTGTAACTTAACATCAAGGAGATTTTTCAAAAAGCTTGTTATCCAGATACCAGAAGACATGAACTTATTGCCAAAAGACAGTTGTATGTTTAAAAGACAGTTGTGTTTTTTAACTCTGGCTGTTCTAAGCAGTAGAAACCCAAATGAAAGCATAAAACATGCAAAAAGACAAATTTGCATGATACATCCTCTTAAACTGCTCTTGGAAAAAGCAATAGTTCCTCCTCAGAGGGCAGAACTTAGACAATCTTACTCTTCATCCAGTTCATCATATCTCTTCTTTCTGTCTGTCTGAGGAAAAAAGACAGACAGAATTCTAACTTCATCCCTTTCTGGTTCCCAAAAAAGGAAAGGAATCCCCAAAGCAAGCTCACTTGACTTTAACATAAGCCATTAAGTAGCTGATTCTTAATGAATATTAAAATATTATGGATTTTTTTTTACCATAAACTGCTTAAGCAGTCTTTAAAATCTCTTCTTTGTTGCAAATTTCAGTTTTAATGTATTGTTATTCTGCATCTATTCCAGGTTCCAATACTAGACAAGTTCAAGCTGAATCTGGTTCTTCTAATAATCTTTTCCTGTAGTGAGCTTTTTGCCTTCTTTCATATCAGCTTTAAAATGGTTTGTGCAAAGTGTTTTTTTTTATGTAAACACGAGCCAACCTTCTTCTCTGCACAGCAACACAAAGCGAAAATGAAACTTTCACACCAGGATAGGTGATGAAAATTGGCCCACTTTTCATCACTTGTCCAATTCGCCGAACCATGCTGTTGACTTCCTGTGTCAGAAAATACCGCTTTCAGCTTTAATCCACTCTGATCACCTCCGCTGCTTTTATACGAAGCGAGTCGCCAGAAAACTCAAAGTTGCTTCGAGCTTCCCTGGTCACTAAACGAGTAAAACCGACTTCCATTTATCTGTGCTTTTATCTGTCCTCCACCGCCTCGCCGTCTTTACCCTGTCAACTCGTTGCGAAGCTCAAGCTTTCAGACTCGCCCTCCTTACACCAGGTCTCTTCCTCCATCTGTTTTCTCACCTTCAGGTAATCGTTCTGAGGGACAAACATGTTACAGCTCCTGTAACGATTCATCACTGACAAAAATCCACAGGATAATTCATTCTTAATCAGGATGACAAACCTCTTGTGCCCATGCTTACAACATTACAGACCAATTGGCGTCTGTAATGTTGACAAATTTCATAACCTACTATGGTTTAATGAAGGCTTTGTTTAAAAATGTGTATTCTGTCAAAAACTCACTTTGCTTTATTGATATTTTAACCTCTAAGGTCCAGTGATGTGTGCATGATCTGATGTCTGTAAGAATCTATAAGGATTTCAACTTCTTCCACAATAAAATGTACTGAATTAGTAATATAGGTGGATTCACACCAACACTGTTGAATCTGCTTTCATTAAATTGTCGCTCGTTTACCCAGAAAGTCCAGTTCACCTGATGCGACCCAAAAAGTTGAACTCTGGGTTCGGTTGAAGTGATGTGGTTCGAATGCACATGTGAATGCCAAGTGGAAAGGAGACCGCTCAAAAACAGAAAGCAAACTACAAGCACAGAGCATTCTGGGTAAAAACAACAAAAACAAATGTGCTAGCCTAGCGCTAGCTCTGAAAGACAAAAGAGAAATCCTTCAATGGCTAAAATCTCCATTTTTGTTTCCATTTCATGAATAAGGAAGCTGCTCTCAGTAACTTCTTCAGAGGTTTTTGTTTCCTCCAGGTTCTGGGTGCAGCGCCCCCACAGGCAGGGAGGGTAACAGGTTGCAGCTGGAAATGTAACAAATGTTGCAACTTTAGTTCCCATTCAAACGGAGTCTACTGGTCTGTCCGATGTTAAAACACTGACTGAACTGATGTTTGTAAATCAGCTAAACCATCCCAGCTGTGCAGTATGAGGGTAGCAGCATCATGTTGTGAGGCTGACAAACCTGCACAAACCTGGAGGAACAGGCCAGACCTCCACTTAACTACTGTGAGCCGCTAAAGGAATGAAGCCCATCTAAAACGAGAAGCTTAGTCAAATTTAAGGAAATGTGTCTTTTTATTTAGTCTATATAACCTTCTGACTTCATCCTTCTGTATTATGGAAAAGCCGTCCAGAGTCTTAAATCCCCTTGGGGATGTGCTTACAATAAATTAGAGCACTGATTTTACATCTCAGAAAAAGCAAAGCAGACGAACTCTGGCTTTAATTAATGCTTTATGAAACTTTTTAATTAACAGTCTTTAAGTTGCCATAATATATCGTTTTCATAAATGCTTCCGATGCAACATTAATTTATTGTTTAGCCTTTGGTGAAGAAAGAATGTATTTAACTTGATCCTCTTTCCAGTTAATGCTGAGGAAAAATAAATCTGAGCTGACTGTTCACCGTTCAGTCCTTCAGAATATTTTTTACCAGAACTTCTCCTCTCCCTCTTGTCCTCTTTGACTTCTCCCGACACAAAACAACTCACTGACTCCACTCCCGCTTCCCTGACCTCCCGCTGCGTTCACTTATGGAGAAACAAGCTTGTTGCCATAGAAACAATGCAAATCAGCCCCGACGGGCCAATTACCAAAGAGCAGGAATTAAAGTCAGACCTCCTCCGTTTAATGGGCTTCATCCCGGCTGCCATTCGGCCACGCAGGCCGTACACTTCCATCCCTCTTGACCAACTACTGCAGGTTTTGACTCAGTGAAACTGCCTCTTGCAGGGCGCGTGTCTTGGTACGTCTACATTTCTCTTACTGCTGATGTGTGAACACCATCCACTCAGCAGCTGTTGGGAACTTCTAACATGCCAAAGTGATTGGCCTGATTCACTGGACACAGCGCAATTTCACCCAGCAGAGAAAGAGAGAGAGAGAGGGGGGAGTGTCTAAAAGGAGAGAGTGTTTGTTGTGTTTCCATCCATCATGTGCAGTAATAGATCAGGTCAATTAAAGACAAACTATGGATCTCTTTTCAGTGGCTGAGACCTTGTTATTTCTCCTCCAGAGGGACCTGGGAGTTTCATTACTGGACTCTGATTGCTATGTGTGTGTCCGCGGCTGTGGCCCTCTCATCTCGCATCTAAAAAATTATTCCTGAGTGTGCGGTCGTGTTTGTGTGTGTCAGCTGTGTTGTTACAGGGCTCTTATTGATGTTACAGCTTTGTGGGAAGATAACAGGCGTTTAGATTCTGTAACAGTGCGCGCGTGTGTGTGTGCACTCAGGGACGGCGGCAAGCCTGGCTACCTAGTGGCTGCATACTACCTCCTACCCGGGCCTAATGAAGGAGAAATTGGATTCTGATGGCTTCACAGCAAAAGGACAACCCTGCAGCATTCTGTTTGTGTGGGAATGGGAATCATTTTCTTCTAATAGAGCAAATCTTTCTCTGTTGTGCTCGCCTCACTTCCTCCTCAAACTTTACATCTTTAGCAGTGTGTCACATGGCGTCTGAGGCAAGGCTTTCTTTCATTTGCAACCTAAAACTTTTATCCGGCATTTATAATCACATGTCTACAAACTATTTAGAGCAGGGCATACGAAATGAGGCCCAAGTATCTTTAGACTGGTTTCTACTGCAAATACCTTAGTATACTTGAAATGAGACAAAGCTAACTTACAAGTTTATTTTCAGCTAGATATGTTATTTAGAGTCAATAATTCATTAACACTGGCAAAAAAATACTAGTTTCATGAGCAGATTATTTAACTTTCAGCATGGAAAATTTCCTGTCATAAGTAAAATAATCTGACAGTGAAACTTAGTTTTAAAATCAATATTCAGGAATTATTGACGTAAAATAAGCTCCTTTATCTTGTAAAGTTGCTTGTCGGTTAATTTTGTCTTCTTTCTTCCAGTGGCCTTTACTCTCTTCAGCACAAAGGCAACTGTAATTTCTATATTCATGAATGCAAACCAACATCACTTGCTGTGCCACTATTTAACAAGCACAGTTCAGAAGTGAGTTTTACTTCCTCCATATTCTCTAAATCATGTTGGGACTTTTTATTTTTAGAGGACAACAAGCAGGTTTAATGCTGAATATCTTTCTTTTTTGTTCTTCATGAAATCCATAAAACAAAAAAGCTACAAAGAGTAAAATCAAACCTTCTGTTCAACTTAACAGATTGGTCATACTGGAAAAAGCCTTATTGAAGCTTATTTTACCTTTTTTTTTACTTGAGTTGATTTTGTAAGTTCCTCTGACTTGCATCAACAACTCTTTCCAACACCAAAGCCACTTTCTCACACACACACCAAGTGATACTCATCCTCCATCCTCACAGTTTCCTCAAGTGTTGATTACAACCACGACTCTGCTGAGAAAGCAAAAGGAGTGAGGATGGATGTTAATGCACAAAAAGAGTCACACGGGTAAAGATCAACAGTTACATGCATTAAAAGGACATATGCTCATCTGAAGGGATTTAGTTTGTTTTTGTGAACCGATGTGTGATGCATCTTTGTGCTGAATAATCTCAGTTTCTTCAGAGATTTTAGTGTCTGGCGCTGGTTTTTAAGTAGTTCTCACTTCGTCTCTCAAACAGACTTCACACGTCTTTACTCCCCTCTGCTGCACCATGTCACGCATGTAACACCAATCTCAGAATAGAGGCCTGTTACTAGGAAGACTTTTAGAGTTGGTGGTGTATCCAGGTAGACTCTGAGTCGCGTTTGCACTTCTGTGGCATTCTGGGAAATTCATTCTGCTGATGTTAAAAGGAAATAATGTCACTGCAAAAACACAAAACCTTACCAAGTTTTTTGGTCAAGTTGCAAATATCTTAGCAAAATTTAAATAAACTTTAGTATTGATGTTTTTAAAAAGTGTTTTTATAGGTGAAATAATCTCCAAGCGAAACTACTACCTTTCTAATCAATATTTTCAAATAATTATGGAGCTATTGACTTAAAACAAGCTCTTATATCTTATGGAAAAGTTACTTGTAATTTTATTTGTCTTGTTTCTAATGTACTAAGATATTTTAACTAGAAACTGGACCAAACATACATGGCATGGTTTTGATTTTTTGGAGTGTGGTCAGCGAATTCACTGCAAAACACAAAATCTTAAGTATTTTTGTCTAAATTCCAGAACAAATATCTTAGTACGTTTAAGACTAAATTAACTTTCAAGTAACTTTTCCACAAGACCCAGGAGTTTATTTTAAGTCAACAATTCTTCAATAGTGATAAAAAAAATTCTAGTTTATCATTTCACTTATAAGACATTTCTCCCATGTTATAAGGGAAATAATCTGGCAGTGAAACCAATACATTTTTGTCAATATTAAGGAGTTATTCACTTAAACCAAGATCCTATGTCTTCCTGAAAAGCTACTTGTGAGTTACTGTGTCTTATTTCAGGTGTAATACGATATTTGCAATAGAAAATATACAAAGTAACTTTTTGCAGTGCTGAAACATCTGAAAACATATTTTGAAACCGTTTCTCTCCGACCTTTTCGACCTCTGTTTGAAGCTGGTTTGGACCTCAGAGCTCTGAACTGAAGAGTCGCCACAGGTTGAGTTTGGACTTAAACAGCCTCAGGAAAACAAGCGCACACACAAAACAGGGGTCATTACGCTGAGGTTAGATGCTCTGCTCAAGGGCATCTCAGCAGCTGATAATGAGGAACGGTGTTGCTGCATTTCCATGGCGATTCACCGCCTGTCCCGTCTCATTGATTTGATTGATCTCATGATGAAAAGATGAGAACTCGAAGATGAAAACATATTTTAAATTCCAGCAGTGAGTTTAACTTTGGAAAATCTTTGATTTGTGAATGAAGACCAACTTGTTTCCAGGAAGCCTACAATATATGAAGCATGCACAAACTTATTGATCTGGACAAATGTAGGACCAAAAATATAGGATGAGTGATCAAATGTCTTGGTTCTATGTTGCAGTGACGTGCAGATCAATACTGAAGTATCGATACTTCTGATACCAGATCTTTATGCTCTAAAATCAATTCCCAAATCCAAGTATCAATATTCTCAATACTTCAGTCATTTGAGACATTGTATCTTAACAAGAGCATGTTAGAAAGTATGAATTGGTACCGAACAGAACAACCTGCAGCTCTGCAGGGTAAAACCTGGCACAGGACAGCAGGACAGTCATTACATTTTGTAATTAAAGCCATTCAGCTTTCAGAATTACTGTTGGACCCGAGCGCCGTGAACGTTTTACTAAGTTTTCTGAATGATTCAGCAGAGCTTCAGACGGAAAAATCATTACTTTTTCTCATTCTTCCTCCTGAGTCTAAATGTCAGCCACGTCGGCACAAGAGCTGAATCGATAAATAGAGCTGTGGTGTCTGACCAGTGTTGGAAAAATATCTACTAGTTAACGGATGGCAGCCAGAAGTCTCAACCAGAAGCCAACACTACAAAAAAAGAAATAGTGAAAGCTCTTTTCTCTTGTAAAATACAAACCACAGAAAATTGCAAAATCATTTTGGTCCAGTTTCTATTGCAAATATCTTGATACACTTGAAATGAGAAAAAAATGACTTAAAAGTAACTTTTCTGCAAGAGATAGACGCTTGTTTTAAGTCAATAATTCCTTAATATTGATTTAATAAAAAGTAGTTCAACTGGGAGATAAGTCCACTTTTAAAGGGACATTATTTTCATATCAGAAATAAGAACTTTTTATTAGACTTCAATAATTAGAACAAGCCAGTAAAAATTGCTTTAAAAAAAGTACTTGAAACAAAAAAATTGTTTTAGTTATACTTGTTTTTTAGCAGCACTTTCACGATTTACAATTTCTTGTGCTTCTTATCACACTTGTTCAAAAATAAACTAAATGTGCTGGATATTATTAAAACTAACAAAATAGGCCTGTCTAGAAGCTGAATTTGTAAAATGTTGCAGATCCAAAGCATTTAAAGGGTTTTTGACAATTGTGTTTTGGCTTTATTGTTGGCTTGATTGTCATATTAAGGAATTATGGACTAAAAACAAGCATCTACATATTGCTGAAAATAGGTTTGTCTTATTCCAAGTCAACAAAATATTTGTGCTTTAAACAGGAAAACAAAATATTCTGCACTAACAGTAACTGAACCCAGAAAGTCCAGAAACGTCCATCAATCTGTGCACTGCATTAACAAAGTAAATTGAGAAGATTTGAATTTCTTCAGCTGCTAAGAAATCAGATGTGACAGAAGGCAGATGGATGATATTGTCTGGAGAGTATAAATCTAACAAAGGAAGTTTTTCTGCTGTTTTAGGAGGAATTTATGAACGAGGCACAGCTGTGCTTTTCTAATGTCGTTCCAGGATTGCTTTGTATTCACCTGATGTGGCACCGTCTGGGTGTGCAGACAAGGATTCACATCTGCAATAACTCAAGACCAAAAATATGGTGGAAGAACATGAATAGGGGCATCTTTAGAAATATACTGACGTCGGCTAAACGTGAAAAATATGATTCACATTCTGAAACCTGCAGACTTGGGTCAACAGAAATTGTTCAAAACATAAGATAATGGATGTTTGAAGCAGAATTGTGGGGTTTAGTTAAAGTGCAGTTCATGGTTTAGCACACATTGTTTTGAAGTTTTAGTTGTTTTTTCAAATACGCCCAAGTACAAAGTTAGCTGCGCTAACCCTGCAGCGCTAACATTAGTTGCACCAAAGCTAAAGCACTATACCACCACAGTATTTACACACAAGCTAATGCTTAAAAATTATATTTACCCTTAGAAGACTACAACCATCGAGCAACAATTATTTTAGTGGAAACTAAGTGCTCTAAATGTTTCAAAGTCAGCAAAAGTGCGAAACAGAAATAGCTCAAATATGAGCACTTTAGCAACAACGAGCCCACCACTGCCTTCCACTTATGATGGAATTAGTCCAGATATTTTAGTGATCTAACAAATTCTTAATATTACAAACGACAAATTGGTAAGACAAAACTTTCACCAACCCAAGATCAAATTGTCTGACCTAGAAATCAACACGTTGCCCTAAAATATAATTCATTTACTGCCATAAAAAGAGTGTGAAATTTAAGTCAAAAACTCTGAGATTACGTGAAGTTTTCTGGATCTTTGAGAACAATGTGTTTCAAGAAGTTAATTTGGAAGTTGTTTTCTGCCTGGAAGCCTCCAAACAATACCATGTCAAGTGTTTTGTCAATGAGCACGTGTCCATCAGTCTGACTTTAGCTGTTAAAGAAGAAGGTTTCAGCAGCTGCCACATGGAAAGCACACCGAGAGGGTGACAAGATTTCAGCAGATATTCCAAAGACGACTTCATGCTGGGTGTAAGGCACTCTGTGAGCGGTTGTTGGTTTTTACGTCTGAAAAGGGAAATGCTGATTTGTGAAAATTACAAAACATAAAATAACCTGAAGTGAAAACTGGAACTAAAATGAGAGGATTTCTTTGATCAACAAACATGGAAACTCAAAGGGCCGTAAGAAATCTGTACCAAGCAGTAAATAAAGTCAAGGCTACTTTACACAGCGAAAAGAAAAAAATAATAAAATGCTTCGCAGCAGTTCACAGTATACAGG
The DNA here is from genome assembly GCF_027474105.1 of Poeciliopsis prolifica. Taxonomy (NCBI): domain Eukaryota; kingdom Metazoa; phylum Chordata; class Actinopteri; order Cyprinodontiformes; family Poeciliidae; genus Poeciliopsis; species Poeciliopsis prolifica. Next base: position 887,027 of record NW_026562489.1, read on the forward strand.
CTGAAAACTGGGAAGCTAAAAATTAAATAGGGGTTTTGACTATGCAGCTAGAAAACAGCTCTTGAACTCACAACTCCAGGCTTTGGAAACGTTTTCACATAAGTGGTTGCTCTTAACATGTTTGAGTCAAACCTCCTGACCAATAAAGGACTTCTTCACACTAACCTCATTTACGTGATGAAAAGATGTTCTAGTTCAAGATGTTCAACTTCTGCTTTTTGTCAAAAAGCTGCAAACAGGTGAGAAGAAGCCCGAAGGAAGGGCAAGAAGACGGCAGCAGCACAGAAAACACATGATTTACAGGGTAACATTTTAACCTCAGCACTCTCATAAACTCAAGGACATGTTCCTTTTTTCTTTATTTTCAGCCAAAGAAGCTTGAATACAACAAAAGATAAAAATGGATTAACACGTTTTACAGATAATTAGATTGCTGGAAGTCTATCTTTCAGGGAATACAGCAGCTTATGCAATTTTTTCTTCATATAAAGCTAATCTACAAGAAGTCAACTCAGGGGATTTCACAAATAAAACAATCAAGTTCAGCTCAAGTTCAGTCAGACAAAAGACAATTCAGTGCAGCTTCTATTTAATACTATAAACATTAAATTGCACTGAACTGAGAAAAAGAAAACCTGCTGCAGATGAACTTCATTTTACCATGAAGAGAGAGGAGCAGATATGCAGAACTTAGTTTATTCAAAAAGTTTTTTATTCGATGCACAACCAGTTCATCTTTAGAACCGTCATCAATAACCAAAACTTCAATACACATGCTTAACTTTATTTGACTGAAAGTTTTACAAAGCAGACAAGTTAATGAGCATTTAGAATTTTATTTAGGGTTGCTAAGTGTGTTAAATGTTTTAAAAATAAGTAAAAGCGTTAAAGATAAATTAGCAGACATCAGCAAAAGCTTAACACCCAACGAAATTAGAAATAAAAAAAAAACGATTTTTGGAAATTACCACAAGTTTTCTACAATCAAAATGTACCTGGGAAAATTAATTTAGAGTAAGCTTTGTGTGCTAAACATTTCAACGTTTGCAAATGTACGAAATTAAAAATTTGCTTCGCTATTAGCATATTAGCAGAAAAGCAACCCCCACTAGAAATAACACTGGACTTTTGTAGAAATTATCACACATTTTCTACAATATATATTTATTAAAATGTATCTGGGAAAATTAATTTAGGGGAAATTCTGTATGCCAAACATTTTAATAGTTACCAAAAGTGTGAACTGAATAATTAGCTCTGGTATTGTTGTGTTGGTGTGAAGTGAGCGTACCTCTGCACAAAGCCAATCTGAAAGGCCCAAGAAGGTAAAGGTTGGACCTGCAAACCCCACTGGCAAATAGATGATTGTAATGGAGGTGGCAGTGACAAACACAGGAATTGTTAAGTGATAGCAATATCAGAAAGAAGGAAAAGAGAGAAACTGAAACAAACTCAAAAATCTTTGCCCAGAAAACAACAGTCCTTCCTCCAAATGAGCTCCCAGGCCTCCGATAGGCAACTTTACCCGGAACCATCCAGGAAGAAAATGCAGAGTATGTTGGCAATGTCTGAGTGATCTGAAAACAAACTGAAAGCGCATTTGTGCAAATGGTTGTGGAATCAATGTAGCAGTTTTACTGTTCGCATCCAGGAAATATACGCAATGTGCAAAGAAATGTTTTCTCCGAATTACAGCACGGCATCAACAGGTAGCTGCAATTTGCGGCTCGGACTTGTGACATTTGATTTTCAACCCCGCCAGCTTACTTACGGAAATATTTTATGGGCCCAGTCTTATTTAATGTGTCCCTACATAAACCAGCTCTGAACAGTTGAATGTGGAAAGGATGTACTCTCTTAAGTGCTTCCATCCTGCTTGGCTTGGCAGAATGACGAAGAAGTGGTGTCAGCCAAATCCGTATATACCCAGCAGGTGAATTAAAAATCCATTTTTATGGAGTAACGCATTAGCCAACACTCACATTACCATCCTTCACATAAAGATACTTTATAAGAAACGAGCCAGACGCAGAGAGATGGAAGATGCTGGAATGTAGTTTATAACCTCAGGTGAATTGAGTCTTAACAGAGTGGAGCATTAGCCAGCGCTCACATTAGCATCACCTTCCAATAACGAAGACAGGAAAATTCAGAGAAGAGATACTAAAGAAAGATTTACAGACTCCAGATGGATTTAAAGCTCATTTATATGGTAACATATTAGCCAACTGTTACATTATCACCCTCCACATAAAAATATTTAATTTATAAGGAGGAGAGGACGGTGGGAGGAAAGCGACGAAGGAAGTTGGATGAATGAAGATGCAGTTTGTGGAGGAATATTTAAAGAGAGATAGATGAAACCCAACTTTACAACGTTTTATACAATATATTTTACATAATATGAAAGATAGAAAACCTACGTCCAAACAGGCACTGAAGAAAACCCACTCCCAGTCAACATTCAGGTAAAAATAAAATAAAATTCAGCAAAAAAAAAAAAAAAAATTAGATACATTTTTAAAAAATGCATGTATGTAAATACAAATGGCTTAAAATGAGTTCCTTTAACTTAAGTCTAAAAACCCTCCTGTTCAGAGTTTCTTTTGAGCCACAGTAACTGGAACATGAATAAACACATTTCAGTTTGGTTATTATCCAAAAAACTGTACAAAGGTGTAAATAATTTACTGGTGTTTCCTCTAGAGCAAAGCTATTTCCTGTAGCCACATTAATACTTTTCAATCTCAAATCTCAAAACCAAGACTCGATTCATTATTAAAAACAATTCTGATCACCTTCCAATCGACTCGGTGAGATTGGCCTGAGTAGAGACAGAAATCAGAAGGTAGGGGACAAACACAAAATTCAAGCTTTTGAATTTTGTGCATTGATGAGATCTCTGGCGCCAAGCGTCGTGACTGATTAAGAGGTATGGATCTGCTGGGATGAACTGAGAAGACAGAGTCTCATTTAAACTCCAAGGCAGAGCCCAAATACTATGAAGGTCACACCGTGGTAAAAGAGCGAGGGAACAACTGGTCCACTGAGTGTCGTTTACAGGAAGAGAGAGAAATTATCCAAATCGAGGCAGGGTGACGAACTGTTGAAAGCCTTGAAAGGCAAGTAAAGAGTGATGAGTAGGAGGTTAGGAGCTAGAGAAACTGAGGAGGAGGGCGGCTGCACGATCAAATCCATCATTATCAAGGCCGCGTACTCTCAGCACCCCAAGCAAAAAAAAAAAAAAAGAGTTCATTTGGGCTTGCCTACTTGTTTTCCGAAATGTGCCACGGTAGAGGAGACATGCGGTTAAAGATGGCAGCGGACTCACTGGAGCATCCGCTTTTCTGATGAAATGACCTGAATCCTATTTCAACAACAGCTGCAGGATCAAACACAGCAAGAGCAAATTTTGTTCAAATCTGCAAGAATATCAGCGCACTGATGTCGTTCCCCACGCCAAGACTCTGGCAATCCCTCACTCTAATGGGTAATATCTGTGTGGATATGACTGAAAACACATGGTGCCTTTAGGACTGCTGTTGTAAAAACTCCTTAAGATGATTTATTTAGGTTGCACCAAAAACTATTCCCGATTACAGTGACTAAAATCTGCTACTATTTGAGAACACATGAAAGCAATTCTAACAATGAATCGACTTGTGATTAATTGTCAATTATTGGTTAATGTGATTAAAATTTGTTCCAACCAATTAATCCTCTGTTAAAGCTTCTTTCAGTGTTGTAGTTTGTCCACCATCCATTGGAGGGGCCACTGGTCATCCTTAAGCAACGCCAGTTGATACAGAAACAAAGATGGTGAAAATATCCAGAATATCCAAAAGTTTTACTCAAGTAAGTGCAGAACCACTTCAACCAAGAAGTTACTCAAGTAAGAGTGAAAAAGGTTTTGAAAAAAGGTTTTTTCAAGGACTGATCAAATTGTCAAACATGTTTTTTTTTTAATTACATCATCATACGGACAAAAATATAACGTTAAGTGGAAAGGTTAGTATCTTAAGAACAAAAATGACAATAATTTATATAACTACAAAAAAAATAAATAATAGGAAGAAGAAAATGTTTCCAAATCAGTTTTCTTTCAATATGAAACTTATGAAACTTTAATAAAAACTGCAGGTGAATTTTTGGCTAAACATGTTTGTTTTTCATTCAAATACAGAAATTTTACTCAAGTAAAAGTAGAGATACTTCAGAATAAAATTAAGTAAAAGTGAAAAATACAAAGTAATAAAAAAAATACTCCTAAAGAAACTTTTTCCACAAAAGTTACAAGTAAATAAAATTGAGTAAATGTAACGACTTACGACCGAACTCTGAAGATATCCCAGAAAGGGAAAGAGAAACGGTCTAAACAAAGTCCAGAGTGGGATGCAAAATGCACTTTATACCATTTGAAATACAAAAACTTGACAAACTCCTTAAGTTCCACCTGATTCTTGATGTATCAGCATCAACTGCTCCATCAGAAATGACTGACTTACTCCAAAGTTTAATAATGTAAGAAAATACTGTAAATATTTACATCCATGACTTTTAATGACTGATTAAAAATCATGTGTGAAAAGTTTATTTACACGTAATTTTAAGTGCCTTTCTTAGTTAATAGCAACAACGCAATTGTAAAACTATGTTGTTTTTTATGTTAGCAGAATGTCGAAACTTGGCTGTATTGGAAAAGCAGCTTGTGATTGTTGGGAAAGCAGACGACCTCCTGGTGGGACTTTGTGTAGAAATATGAATCCATGTGGTTAAATTCAGGTCATATGAACTGATTTTAGTGACTATTAGCATGAAGACATGCAGCAGAACCAGACAGATTAATAAGATTATATACCTGCAGACCTGCTTAATAATCAGGACAGCTGTAGCACGGAAATGAAAACAGCTGAAATGCAGAAGTCGTCGTATTTAACGTGATTACTGGGCTTGATGGGAGACCCGAGCTGGGCTGTAGATGTTAACTGGAACAGAAAGGTGAACACAGAAGGTGTGGAGACAAATGCACTGCAGCCCACACACAGCAGCTACGCCAGTAGCCAGCAGGCTCTTGAACATCTGTCATACCTGCCTGCTTCAATCCCATCACACACACACACACACACACACACACACACACACACACACACACACACACACACACACACACACACACACACACACACACACACACACACACACACACACACACCCTGTGAAGTGTGTGACAGCTCAACATCGAGCCACAAGCAGAGAAACACATGTTCCTCTCTGGTTCCCTTTCCACACAAACAGAAATGACCAGCATCTCTGTTCTGTTTCACTTCACATCAACCACATTTTCCACTCCTTGATTCTTCCTCCTTTTCCTCTCACACTTCTGTCCAAATGTTTCAACTTCGTATTTTATTTATTAGATTTTGCCTGTCTCACTTTATTTTGAAGGAGAGGAGTATTCAAGTTCAGACCTCATGTTCAGAAGGAGACATTTGCTCATCAGCTAAAAAATAAAAAACAAACTGCACCAACTGCACAACCTGCTCTGTGATTTGAGACTGAAGTTTTCCACATGCAAAGGGAAGTTTGAGTAGTTATCAAACAGGAGGCCGGGACCATAAAGTGTGTGTTGAATACTGAGGAAATTAATCTCACTGTCTTCATTTAGCAGTTAAAATAAGCTCTTAAATGTCCAATAAGTGAAGTCCTGCCACAATAAATCAATTATTTTATTTACTAAACGTGACAAATAAAACAAGCTCAATTATTCTCTTTTTCTCTCTCTACCATAAACTGGATGGAGAAAGTCTTCAGTCTGGTGTTTCGGTCTAAACTTCCCAATTTCTTGAAGGACAATTTTATTTACAAACTTGAAATTAACAATCTTATTGTTCATCTCAAAGATTTCAGGGTCAATTTCTTGTCCAGCAAAATTTGTTGTGACTATTTGGTGATGCTAAAAGATGTGAACAGAGTAGGAAAGACAAAAGATACTAAAAATGCTTTGTGAGTGAAAATAAATGCGAGATTTAAGGAAGTTTAGTTGGAAAAAATGAAACTGAAAAACTGATATGGCTGTAAAACAACATAAAAGTCAAGAAGAGATGTTTCATTTTCATACACACACCCAGTTACACTCAAACATCTATTTGAAAACTCACTTCTACCATAAAAGTACTTTTAAAAATGTATTATTTTATGTTTTTAGTAACCTTGCATGAACGCATAATAAAAGTGATCTTTGCAAAGGTCAGTGCAAAAAAGGATTTATTAGCCCAGCTTATTAAATAAGGCAAATGAGATTATTCTTCTGATGCTAAACATTTTATAGACCAAAGTGTTTTTATTTT